>NC_142348.1:29214583-29526111 GCF_054954075.1 Amborella trichopoda | reverse complement strand
GTTTATACAAGTTATTTTTAGAATAAGGGAATTTACATGATAATGTATATCTAAGAAAAGGATAACATGTATTATATATTACATAAATGTCTCACCTTTTGTCTTTTCCTTTACCCCAAATAACCTCCATGGACATTTGCGTATTAAATTGAGGTTATTTGTAAGTGAGAGTCAGGTTTGGACATTTATTACCCGAATTGCTCTATTTATATTGTCTTCGTCAGTGAAAAGATTCAGATATTTAATGCCCAATTTCATATCCCGCTTACAAAATCACAAGTCAGTGGATTTGGATATCCAATATTTGAACTCGTTCACATTTTTTTATGCAAGGGATGGGTTCGATCACCCAATCTCTGAACCCGTCTCCCACTCAAAAAATTATTGAGTGGTTTTCGATGTTGGGTATCCGAACCCATTTTAATTTAAAAAAGTGGGCCAATCCAAACACTCAACTTCCAAATCCTCTCCTAAATGATATTTTTTAGTAGGGATGATTCTTATGTCGATATCGAATATCCAAACCGGACCCCCAATAAAAAAAAATACCTTTGGACATTGGACGTCTGAATAAAGGATTAAAAAATTACAAAAATAGGATATTTGGATAATATATAATGTATATGATCCTTTGTTTAAATATACTTCTACTGAGATTTATTTGTAAATTTTCCTTAAAATAATAAACGTTCTTCATTAAAACATAAAAAAAGAATGCATCATGTAGATACTATCGATATCTAATATTGGCAATGTTATTTCTTTGTAAATTTCCTTTAAAGTAATAAACTTTCTTTATTAAACTATAAAAAAGGCTGTATCATGTAGATATTATCTAATACTGTCAGGAAAATAAAAAATAAAGGGATTCGACATAATTTTGGGAGTTTACTGAACTTTATTTATTAGAAACCCACTATGTAAGGATAATCATGGTTCATATCCAAGGTGGAGAAGTGAAGCTGCAATTCAGTTTTCCCATAGGTTGCAATACTGCTTTTATTCGCCTTTAATTGTCTATTCACCACGAAATGGCAAAATCTTTGGTGAATTTCACAGAATATGCTGAAATTCGGTTTTTAGTAAAATATAACTGAAATGGGGTGGACAGTAAGAAATTGCAAATTCGTTGAAATTTGTCTGTTTCTTACTTTAGGAATTTTACAAAATTTGGTGATATTTTAGGTTTTGAGTAAACTTTCACTAAGAAGGAGTAGGGTGAAAGAAATTGCAAATTCGGTGCAACTTCTTTACTCTCTTCGTATGTCTTACTTTATTGTGTAAAATGATGGTTTCCTCTGTTGTCTGGATTACACAACCTTTATACAAAAATTTTCCCACTCTTAAATTTATGTATGCTCTTTATTGTTTTACTTAAATTCTAAATTTATTGATGAAACATTTTATTCTTCTTATTACAAGGAGAAAGGTTCAGAAACTTGTCTTGGCTATGGTTCTCGACCTTTGGCTGAGGCAAGTAACTCAGCCTACTCAATCTCGGCCAAGTCATTGGCTGCGATTGTTTAGAAGAGAAAGTGGTATCAACTATAGGCAAGCACAAACTCAACCCCCTGAGGGTCGTGCTTGGTCAAGCTAACATGTCGACTCTTTCTTCATTTTTGTATAAAAGGCCAGGTAATTGTTCTGCTTGATCTATGCATGCAAGTGTCGACTTACATTGCAATCACTAACAGGCTAGTCTCTCGGTCTTTAGGTCATGGATCTTATGAGTATATGGCCACTGCCCAGAGTCCTGTGGCGCAGCACTTGGACTTTGCATTTATGCAGTCATTCTTGGTGATCGTCGCGCATTTGTTTCCCTGCATCATTCTTGGTATTTTTATCTTTCTACTTTCTCTTGAGCTTCTTATACTTTCTTTATGTGCCTAATTTTGCTTGAAAGAATTCACCTTTTTTTTAGGTCGGCTACTTTGGTCTCTACTCATGGACCTTCCCTCGATTTGTGATAAGAACTTGCGAGGGGGATGTGCTAGAGGATCTTCTCATCCTCTCATTTCGTAGGCTACTCGTAACCTAACTCATGATCACTTTCCCTTCTAGTGCTAAGATGCTTATGGAGATCACTAGAGTCTCCAACAGTCCGGTAGTGAATTGAGCAAAATAGAGCCTAAAGCTTGTCATTTACGTACATTTACATCATTTCATTCTGGTTGATGATGCTTTGCATCTCATTGAGGTGTTCTGTAATAGAATCCTCATTTTTGAACTTCAGGTTTACCATATTTGTTATTAGGAACACCGTATTCTCTTGTACAATTCCTATATTTTGTTCCACAATGACATTACATATCTCTCACTTGACACACGGTGGTATACAACATCATTCAACCATTTTTTGTAATATTCCAATAGCTTTTCAATCTAGCTTCTTTCACTCTTCTTCAATCATGCTTCAGGCTTATGTTCTACCTCTTTAATGGGCATGTACAAGTCCTTGTAAATTTAGTCTTCCATTTTTTTATTTCTAAATTATCCTATTATATGTTATTTTTAACGTACTTGTATCTTCGGGACGAATAATGAGAGAGCCAGTAGTAACCTAGTCCCACCGATACCCCAGACACTACCAGACTAAAGGAACACTGTAAGCCTAAAATTAGGCGACCTTTAAAGAAGTATCATAATGGCCTCAAATTGCATGAGAGGGTAGTTTTGGATACCCTAAAACATCTGTAAAGTTTTGTCACGTTCAGACGAGTTTTTATATGATCAGGACGAAACTTGGTTTTCAAATCCAGTTCCTTTCATGCTAAAAATGGACTCTATAACTATAATTCTACTTTATGGATCTCAAAATAGTATCAGACCACCTCCATTGGATCTGGATGTCGAAACACCTCCAGGTACCAAATTTCGGCTCAATCGGAACCTCCGGGATCATTCTGGGCCGAACTTACTATAAAAGCGTGATTTTACACTATTGCGGTGTAGCTTCGGTGAACCAGTTTCCATTTATGGAAATTGTATTTTCTCATTTCAGGATTATTTTTAATTGCTCATAACTAGCTCGCTTTGAGTCAAATTATGCTCAAATTCATAAATGAGCTAGATCTACATGTCCCGATTGTTTTGACATATGACACGCATCATGGTGTAACCCGAACCGAGAGAATTTCTAGCGAGAAGATGGACTCGAAACATAAAAATTCAAATTTTATAAAGAAGAACATCCAATTCAAATTTTATAAAGAAGACATAGCTCAAGATCCCGATGTCGGATAGTCGCAAGTATGGGTCCGTTGCGTCTGTCCTTCAAATAGCTATAGTTTGATATAATTTTTATGTATGATTGGAAACCGGATGATACGAATTTTAAGGTCGAAAATGACATACTTTTTCGGTCGTCGGAATCTTATTTTCTGGTGACTTCCCAAATTGGAACGTGCTCAAACGGAGACCAAAATGGACTAAATTTATTGCAAAATGATTGTGATAGCATCATCTTCAATTTGTGATCAAAATGAAGGCTTGAAACATCAACGATCATGTCGGATTGGTGGTCGAAGAATCACAAAGTTTATGGATATGGTCGGATTTTGGGTTCTTCCTTAATAATCTGTTTCAAGATGATCAAAGGGTATCAAAACGTACGCAATAGTTCAAGCATCGATTCTATGACGATTGATCGCTCGAATTACCACTATAAGCATCCAAAAAAGCTCCTGAGGCTTAACAGGCAAGAGTCCCCTCATGGAGAGATGGTATTATCATTTGTTGAAAAGTGCTTAGGGGTATTTTGGTAATTTGGTAAAAGTGAGATTAATATTTTAATTCATAAAATGTGTATTTTTTTTTACAATTTTGGGTATTTATGAGCATTCCACTATTGTTTAGTGGTTGCTCTAGATATTGGAACCCAAGTCATTTGTAATACAACTTGGTCATTTGCAATAAAATTCTTGAATACGTGAGCATTTTCGAGTGAGATTCTTAAGTTCTTAGCTTCTTGTTTTCAATTTGGTTTGAAGTTCAAGAGTAAATGGATAGAAGAGAGAAATATTTCTTAGAGAGAGAAAATACCCCTAGAACCCTACACTTCATAGAACCTCAAAGTTCCAATTCCTTTAGGATTCCTAACTCCCAATCCCATACACCGTATAACTCCTAGCTTTCATATACCTTAGAGACCCTAGCTTCCAATCCTACTCCATACACCCTACACCCTGCCCTACACCATACACCATAGTATTTCATACACCATAGCATCCTATACACCTTAGTTATTTTATACCTTACCCAATCCCATAAACCCTAGTTTCTATACACCATACCTCAACCCAATCCACCTAAGCTAGGCACCTAAGCCCCTAAACCCTAATCTTGACCCAAGACTTAAACCTCTTTCTATCTCATGTGAGCGTAAAGAGACCGACGAAGGTGCACGTAGGCTCAAGCCTATTCTAAGTTCACTCTCTCTCCTCTCTCTTCTTTCTCTCTTCTCTCTCTTTTGCTCTCTTCTTCTTTCTTTCCTCTCTTATTTCTCTCTTCTCTTATTTCTCTCTTTGTCCCTCTTCTTTTTTCTTCTCTCTCTCCTCTATCCTCTCTTTCTCTTCTTCTTTCTTTCCTCTCTTCTTTCTCTCTCTCTCTCTCTCTCTCTCTCTCTCTTTTCTCGGACTTAGGGCAGGTATGAGCCCTCACCTTCTCTCTCTCTCTTTCCCTCTCTCTCTCATGATCAAACTCCTAGACCCACACCTAGGGCGGGCCCAGCTACCCTTTCTCTCTATCTATTTCTCTCTTACACCCTCTCATCTCCCCTATCCACCCTACCCTCTCATCTCCCATTTCCGCCCTACCCTCTCATCTCTCCTATCCAACCTACCCTATCATCTTCCCTATCCGCCCTACCCTCTCATCTCCCCTCTCTGCCCTACCGTCTTATCTTCCTTACCCACTCTTCCCTCTCATCTCCCCTATTCGCCCTACCCTCTCATCTTCCCTATCCTCTCATCTCCACTATCTGCCCTACCCTCTCATCTCCCTTATCAGCCATACCTTCTCATATCCCCTATTCACCCTACCCTCTCATCTCCCCTATCCACCCAACCCTCACACACTCCTATCTGCCCTACCCTCACACACCCCTATCTACCCCATCTGCCCTGCCTTCACATACTCCCCTATCTGGCCCAAGCTCTATACACTACTCTATCTCCCCCATATTCTCATATTAGCCTCATCCGTTCTCCATTCTCTCACCTACGTTATCCTCTCATCTCCCTATTAGAGTCTGAAGGTGGGCCCATCATTCGTTGACCCCATTCATCTCATTTTCTCTCACCTTAAACACTCTCGTTTCTCTCTAATCATATTTCAACTTCCCATTTATTTTACTTTGCTTTCATTTCATCACTCCTTTATTTCTCTCTTTACTCATTGTTTCTTTCACTTTTCGAGCACTCGATTCGTGGTCGTCCTGAGATTGTTTTCTAGGGTTTTAACTCTTAAATTGCTACTCTAACCATCAGCTCATACAGTGAAGTCGGGTCATAAGAGATACTGATTCCCTTCCAGTAGGTCACTCAGGTTGGCGTCATCCTGAGTTAGCTTTCTTTAGAGTTCTAACCCTTTCACTACTCTAAGCACCAAGTCACACAGTGTTTGGGTTGTGAGAGACTTTCATCTTTCTTTCTTTCTCTCTCTATCTCTCTCTCTCTCTCTTTCTCTCTCTCTCTTTCATTTTCGTCTCTCCCTTGATCATATTTAGGTGGCTCTTTGGTTTAGTGACATAGTTATAGGCTCAGTCCTGCAACTCCACTTTCCAAATCCTCCAGGTACTAAGGTTTCGTGCCTGGTACTTTTTCTTATCTCCGGCAATACCTCTTGAGAGGGGTTATGTCGGGAGGCTGATCAATTTTCTTCGGGTCATCCATTGGCTTATTTTATTTCTTCTTCTTCTTCTTCGTCTTCTTCTTTTTCTTCTTTTTCTTTTTCTTCGTCTCATCTCTAAACCAATTTCTTATCGATCTTTTTTTAATTTTGTCCTACCACTCTACCCCAAAACTAGAGCCATTAACCCATAAAACACATCAAAGAGGAGTATATTATATTTGGATTTCATTAACGGTTTTCAAGTGAGAGTTGCGATGAGGTGTTGAGTTTAGAGAGGGAGCCACATCCAAACCACGCTACTGGACAATCGGAGGGTTTTCATTCATTGATCTATAAGGGAAATAGCACAGGCTTATCCCACGAGCTCAAACCGCAGTGAGATAGGTGCTCGAGTCCATCCCTTCATCGCTTTAAAATCCTCTCATATACCTATCCGCACGTGACACACGAGCAGCACACGTGCTTGTGCGGTCAAGCGATTGATCGAGAGGGGGACAATTGAACCCAGGTCCTCGAGGGAGAGCGAGCAAGGTAGATCCAGGCCCGATCAGATCTGTTGAGTGAAATCATATAGCTATTGATAGTGGGATAAATCTTTTTAAACTACACACATGGCTTAAATGATCCAATCCAACCTACATCAGTTCACACTTTCTTATTAGTGGTATGCTTCACCATCAACCAGTGGTGTTTCACCAATATTATGAAGGTGGGTCATCAAGGGTGACAACTTAGTCACAGTTGGTGTGGAGTCACGTTTACCCGTGACCTCATATCGATAGTATGTCCCAAACATTCCATTTTCGGTGGTCTTAAAGATCCTACCTTTTGGATGTTTCTTCTTTGCTTGTCACACAACTACTAGCCTCACAACATTAACACGTAGCAGTTGTGATGACCAATAGTGGTTTGAACTCAAGGGAGCCAAGCTCTAATACCACATTGTTTGGCATGCATTGTTCAAGCCCTCTCACAAACAACATTTAAAAAATGGATCGGACCTCGATCGCTAGTTTAGTTCGGTATATTATGTAAAGACAATTCAAGATCTTGTATTTATGTTATATTATATCATGTATAGGAAGTTACTTTTTGTAACTTATCTTGCTCTGCAAGTTAACTTGCGGTGTAAGTTATCTCTAGTTGTATTATATGTACATGTTGATAATAGTTAATAGAGATAGGTTTTTCATCTGCCTCTTTGTGTGTTTGACATGGTATCAGAGCAAGCTTTCATTATTACCCCGTTTCTATCTATTGTCCATTCCTGACTGCGAATGGTTCCTTGATCGACCATCTTGTGGCTATTGAATCGATCTCTTTCATTCCTTGCGGCCATCTTAGATCTTTCTTTAGAAGCATGATCGCAGTAAACAATTTTCAATATCAGCAATCTCTAACAAATCTGGCCACTCAAGTACTAATTTTCCTTTTCGACAAGGTATTTCTCTAGCAGAAGTTCCTTTATGGATATTATTTTCAACTTTCGTTTCAGATTTGGGTTGCTTTTTGTTGATCGCAGTTTGCCTTTACTATTCATCATCTCTAATATTGTTGTCCCAACACGTTAATCTCTGGCTTCAAACCTTTTTAACCTCTTGCTTCTGTTGCAAACTGTGTTTTGCAAAGTGTGCTTGCAATTTGGTTTTCACTGTCACCAGTATTCACCATCTCCAATAATTATCTTTGTACCTCTCTTACTTTGTTACACATCGTGTTTTGTAAATTCCTTTGTTGCAAATTGTGTTTTGCAAATTATTTTTCACCTTCCACAGTGGCAGTTTTTTTTTTTTCCATTGGTTGCTTCTTCAGTTGGGGATTCGAGGTTCTTGCTTTTTTTTTTTGAAGTTGTTATTCCATTGTCAGTCTATTTTGTTTCTAGGGTTTCGTCTGATTTGTCTTTTAAAGCTCCGTTTGTTGTTTGTTCCTCACGTGAGCATAATCATCAAAGTCTTGGTCACCATCTAACCTTTTCTTTTTACTTGATCTCTCGTAGAGTACATTGAAACGTTCGTTGCGCCATTGTCTTAGTCCTTCCAGATTTTGTTACCAAAAAAAAAAAAAATCTCGCATATGAGTTTTGATCGTAGGTCCACGCTCTTGCTCATGTCTGAGGTTGCTCATACAATTTGTACATGGCTTCTGAAAATGAGTCGTGTTAGCTATAAAACTTGATGTGAAAAACTATCCCGATTGGGGCTTCCATTTTCAATTTTTTGTTGAAGGAAAAGGTTTGTGGGGATTTATTGATGGAATTGAACCTCAACTTGATCCATCCAATACTAAAGAAATCCAGCAATGGAAAATCAACAATGTAAAAATTGTTTCATGGATCCTTGGCTCTGTGGATATGGACATTGAAAGGCCAATGAAAGGCTTCCGCACTGCGAAAGAAATGTGGGAATATATGGAAAATATTTATCAGCAATCAAATCTTGCAAGGCGCTTCCAAACTGAGTATGATATGTTTACCTATGGACAGAGGGAGAAAAATATCCAGGAATATTATGCTGGTTTTATGAACTTGTGGACAAAATATGAATCTGTAAGTATAACGACTATCATTAGTGCTTGTTGCATTAGAAGACTAAAGGAGATAAATGATGACAGGAAGGTGATGCAGTTCCTACGATAGTTGCATCGAATATGAAGTCATTTGAGCCAATCTTTTGAATCGCGAAACATTGCCCAATATGGATGCCATTCTGGGTGATTTACTTCGTGAGAGACAAGGATTGTAACACATGCCACCATTGAGGGAAAGAAGGATACAAAAAAATTATTTGTGGCTCAACGGGCCAGCGAAAAGCCACCACAAAGAACCCATCTTTACTGCAATGTTATGATTGTAAAGGATATGGTCATATAGCTTCCCATTGTAAGAAGAAATTTTTTTTGTAATTATTGCAAACGTCTTAGGCATATTATCACAGAGTGTTGAAATCGTCCTCGATGAGGCAACATGGAATCAGATATAAGGAAACCTTTTTACAAGACATACCAATTGCTAATGATGATCCAAACACAAGCAGGTTCCCAAACAGTAGCCACGTTAAATGATATTTGACAATTGGTACAAAACTCTGTGTCTACGGCTATCTCTTAGACTTTCTTTGCTATGGGCTTATCTGATATGAATTCTTATTTATCCCCGAGTGTGAATCCCCTTTGGTTTATTGGCTCGGGTGCCTCTAATCATATGACTATAGTGCACACAAGTCTATTATCTACTAAACCATACCAAGGTAATAGTCAGATTCTCACAGCTAATGGGGAGAAACTGAATATTATTGGTATTGATAATCTAACTTTGTGTTTTCCTTGGGCCACCTTTTTGTTTAGTTAATGTTCTCTTGGTTCCTAAATTAACTGCTAATATAATCTCTGTGTGTTACCTTGCTGATGATAATTATAATGTTCGATTTTTTCGTGAAGGTTGTGTAATACAGGACCTACGCATTGGGGATAGTGAAAGGAAAGGGGCATATAATTAGTCATCTGTTTACCTTGGAGTTTCAGATACCAAACTGTGTTGCTACTTTCTTTTCTTCATCGGATTCTGATTTTTTTGTTTCTAATAAACAATGACATATTTGGCACCGGAGACTTAGTCATTCGAATGCAAATAAATTAGATTTTTTGTTTCATTCAGATTCATTGCCAAATAAAGCATTTGATTTAAAATATGTTAATAAATCTTGCATTAGTCGTTTTTTGAATAAAAGCGTTTGTTTGCCTTTTCCTATTAAAGTAGATAAAACAACTGCACCTTTTTATCTTTATTCATAGTGATGTGTAGGATCCTGCTCCAATTTTATCCAAAATGAGATATAAGTATTTTGTTTTGTTCATTGATGAGTTTACACGCTATACTTGGATATATTTTATGTGCCATAAATATGAAGTGTTCTCCCATTTCAAAACTTTTCTATCCATGGTTGCAACCCAATTTGGTACAAAAGTAAAAATCTTATGGTCAAACTCTAGGAATACTTATCACATGATTTTCAAGAATATTTGAAAAGGTATTCAATTATAGAAAACTTGTCCCTATATTCCACAACAGAAACAAAATGATATAGCTGAAAGGAAAAACCTCCATATCTTGGAAGTTGTTAGGATACTTATGCATGACTCCCGTATTCATTATAGCTTTTGGGTTGAAGCTGCATCAACAACTGTTTATCTCATAAATCGCCTTCACTCAGTTTTTCATAAAGAATCTCCATATTATTCATTATTTCATATTCATCCTGATTATTATCTCTTGTATATTTTTTGATGTGTTTGTTTTGTTCATCTTCCTGCACATGAAAGAACAAAATTTTCTGTTCAAGCTGCTATTTATGTTTTTGTGGGTTACTGTCCAGACCAAAAGGGATTTATTTATTATGATCTAGCAGTTTGTCGTGTACGTATTTCTTACCAGATTTCTCAGATGCCAACACCACTGATAACTTATCAATACATTTAGTGCATCAACAACAAGGCAAACAATACAAATCCACACCTCCTCCATCTCACCAAAGAAAGCGAGGTCAGACCTCTGTCCCACCTGTAAGTGATTCTCTTCCTTTATCGTTTTCTCCTAATCAAGTTTCTTTTGATTGCTCTATCCATTTACGATGTTCTTCATGTGTAACTCAGCCACCTGACCAATATGGCTTTTCCCTTAATGATTTTGACTTTTTAGTACAACGTAGAGCTTTATTTACTTCTATTGATATTGTTGAGATTCCTTCCAAACACCTAGATCTTTGTTTATTTCCTAGATCTTTGTTTATTTCCAAACCCTTAGATTCAGTTGATATTCCTTTCACCTACCAACAAACCTTGACTACGCCATGTTGGAAAGAAGCCATGGATGCAGATATAAGTGCCTTGTTGGAAAATGACACTTAGGATCTTGTATCGAGCCCTCCTAATACATATCTTATTGAAAGTAAAAGTGTTTTTTCTATGTAGCTTAAATCTGATGGAGGGATTGAGTGATATATTGCTAAAATGACCATTATACAAACAATAATTGCCCTCTCAGCTATTCGTCAGTAAACTATTTCTCAAATGGATGTAAAGAATGCATTTCTTCATGGACTTTTGAAAGATACGATATATATGTGACCTCTACCTGGGTATTGCCATGACAAGTCTATGGTCTGTCATTTGAAAAAGTCCTTGAATGGTTTAAAACAAGCTCTAAGAGCTTGGTTTGACCGGTTTTGACAGGTCGTTCTGAATGCTTGATTAAAACAAAGTGCTCATGACTAGTTGCTATTTACCCACTATTGTTATTTAGGGATAACAATAATTCTCCTATATGTTGAAGATATTCTCATTATAAGAGACAACCTTGATAATATACAACACTTGAAAGAGCTTCTTAGTCACTCATTCAAAATAAAAGATTCGGATCTGTTGACTTACTTTCTTGTCATAGAGATTCATCATTCTCCTAATGGATATATAGTTAACTAAAAGAAGTACACTAAATATTTGATCAAACTGGCCAACTTATCTGATGATAAAGGGGTGGATACACCAATGAAGGTGAATGTAAAATGTAGAAATGATAATGGGGACAAACTTCCAAATCCCACTCTTTATAGAAAACTGGTTCACAATCTACTTTATCTCACTGTGACTAGTCTTGATATATCTCATGCAGTACAGGTCGTCAGCTAATTTGTTGCAAATCCCCGTCATATCCACCTCTTAGCAGTCCATCGTATCATTAGTATCTGCGGGGTCCACGCCATAGAGGCCTATTCTTCTCCTCTATCTCTTCTCTGTAGTTACGATCCTATGCTGATGCAGATTGGGTAGGCTGCCCAGATATGTGACGCTCGACTACTGGGTGGTGTATATTTCTTGAAGATTCTCCCATATCATGAAAATGTAAGAAACAACAAACTGTGTTGAAATCTTCTGCAGAAGCCGAATACCTACTAATGTCCTCAACTTGCAGTGACATTACTTGGTTGAGAGATCTTTCACATGACCTCAATATTCTTCATTGAACTTCTCCACCGTTGTATATTGATAATATGAGCACCATACGCATTGCATCAAATCCAGTGTTTCATGATCGCTTAAAGTATATAGAAGTTGATTGTCATTTCATTCATGAAATGTTTTTGGCTGAAGAAATTACACTCCCACATATTTCCTCATAGCAACAACTTGCAGATATTTTTACCCAAGCAATGATTCGTGCTCGTCATGACTGTCTCATTACAAATTGATGTTTTTTAACCAATCTTAGTTTGAGGCGGAGCGTAGAGATAATTAAAGATCTTGTATTTATGTTATA
Organism: Amborella trichopoda; assembly: GCF_054954075.1. Taxonomy (NCBI): domain Eukaryota; kingdom Viridiplantae; phylum Streptophyta; class Magnoliopsida; order Amborellales; family Amborellaceae; genus Amborella; species Amborella trichopoda. Next base: position 29,513,951 of record NC_142348.1, on the reverse strand, counting down.
TTATATGGTGTATAGAAAGTTACTTATTGTAGCTTATCTTGCTCTGCAAGTTAACTTGTGGTACAAGTTATCTCTGATTGTATTATATATATATGTTGATAATAATCAATATATACATGTATTATATTTACATGTTGATAATAATTAATAGATATTGTATTATGGATTTTCATTGTTTTATTAAAAATATATAAATACTGAGAACCTATTTCATGTCAGAGTGTTTATTGACTATACTAAGAATCTTTTCCCTCTCTCTCTCTCTCTCAAGTCTACCCGTCCTCTCTCTAAAATGCTTAATCTCATATCCATGGATTCATGATCTATCTCTTGACTAATTTAGAAGAAGAAGAGGGAAGAGGAAAAAGAGGGGGAAGGGGGGGGAGAAAGAAAAAAAGGTGTACCAAGTTTGATGTGGACTTACATTTTGTGAGTTTTTATTATGGAAGTATTTTGAAATAAATGTACATTCTTTTAATTTTATTCCCGTTATTCTCTTTTTATATCTAGATGATTGAACATTTTATTGTACATTTATTGTTTTCAGTTATTTTAAATCAAACCCACGAAAGTTGAGGAACCTTTATTTGTAATATGGTTGTTTTTTGTCCTTTTAAATGTAGTCCATAAAAGAGAGAGAGAGAGAGAGAGAGAGAGAGAGAGAGAGAGAGAGAAATATTTTAGGTAGTCCGCAAAAGTCTAAACATTAAACTTTAAAAGGTTTTTCCTACATTGGGGAGCTTGAAGAAAAGAACATATGTGTAATCCATTTCACTTAGTGAGTATAGGGCTATCCACATGGCGATATAGGGCCTCTAGTAAATTACACAAATTTTAAAAATAAAATAAAAATTTTTAACAAATAAAACTACATGGGAAACATGGAGCCTCTAGTAAATAAAAACTTAAAAAATATAAAAAAATTAAAAATCACATAGAACTAACTAGTTCTTAAATGGAATTGGCTAGTTCTTACTAGGAACCTACTGATTCCTATATGGAAGTGGTTGCTTCCTTCTAGGAACCCATTGGTTCCTAAGGGAACCGGCAGGAACTAGCCAATTCCAACTTAGAACCAATTGGTTTCCACATGGAACTGGACGGTTACTACTTGAAACCAACCAGTTCCCAATATTTATAGGGAACCATATTGGCATCCTTGAAAACGAATCCAGATTGGACCTTTTTTTAAAATATTGCTCACAAATTGGGACAAAATATCAAACATTGTGTGTGTGCGAGCTTACAGTAGTGGAAACAACGAAGAAAAGGAAATAGAGAAGCACCAAATACAAGATTAGACAAGAAATCTATTACAAACAATAAAGTTCGAAATATTTCTTGTAATAAATCATCTTTTTCCAAGAGGCAAACTCTCTCTCCCATGATAAAACTCTTTCCCTCTCTTTAGAGCTTTCTCTAACTAGGTTTCCCTTCCCTTAGACTCTCTTTCTCTCCAAAGGTCTTCAACTTTCTCTTAGAATTTTCTCTCATTAAAAATTTTTATCTCTTCTTTCTTTGGCTTAAGAGGGTTGCCAATAAACAAACACTCTTTTACTCTATAAGATGATATCTTCTTCTCAATGTGCTTCATCTTGAGCATACAACCATCTCTCTAGATTACCATTCGGCATAAAGTGCAAAACCAAAGCTTTGAAGTCCAAATTGGAATATGCGGTAATAATCTTTACCAGGTTTCGGTGGTGTATCTTTCGCATCACTCTACATTATGCATGAAAACTCTTTGTGGCACCTTCTCTTTGCAAATTCAGAACTTTGATTGCAACCGGTGAGCCATTTGATAGGAATCCTTTGTATACCCGACCAAAGCTGCCAACTCCAAGTAAGTTGAATGATTGAAGTTATTAATTGCCCGACGAAGCTCATAGTAAGATATCCACCTTGGACCAGGGGCATCCGAAGTTCTGATGGATCTTCAAGATGATCAATCCAAGGTGGGAGTTTAGAAAGGTGGACCGACTAGGAGAGAGGCGTGTTACTTGATGAAGGTAGTTTTGATAGTAGGGTAATCAGCGAGTATTGCTGGCCGATGGAGTTGGTTTGAACGAGATGATCGATAAGGTATTGTCGATGTTATCCTATCAAAGTAAGAAGCGCCACGAAACCCTACCAGAAGATGTTTTCATGGATCGGTCCGCTTTTTTTTTTTTTTTTAAAGGTAAGTGTTTAGATCATTCTAGTGTTAGTTGACAATTTGGTGCATGAAAGAGTTCAATCAAACTTTCTTTTGATCTCTCTCAAGATCAAATTTTCTTTTGATCAAATTTTTTGTACCTATTCTTTTGAATTCTCAAGATCATGATCAAATTTTCTCTAGAGCGATTGGTAAAAAGTGTCCGCCTCAAAGAGTTCTTTAGGTGGAGGCTAGGGTTTTAGAGAGAGAAGGGATGGAGGCTAGGGTTTTAGAGATCGAGAAGATGTTGGAGCTCTTTCTTCTTAGTTGTACAGATGTATATTCTCTAGGTCAGATGATGGAGCTCTTTCTTCTTAGTTGTACAGATGTATATTCTCTAGGTCAGATGATGATGTCGAAAATGGACCCGCCATACTTTCTTGCTGTTCGGATCTCTAGATCAAAGTGGGAAGGTCTCAATATCAAGCCAGAGCTTTTTATAACTAGGTCTTTTTCACCACCGATCACTGAGTTTTATGGGTTATTTGATTGGGCACAGAGATGATATAATCTTTCGTACTCTCTTGATATGAAGATTATTGGCGCGAATAAGGTTGTGTTCAAACTTAGATCTAAGGCTGAGGTTCATAGAGCCCTATCTAATCATTTTTACAGGATTCGGGGAAGTCTCCTCTCTTTAGGTTTATGGAAGGCTTCAGGCCATAGCTCCTATGTGAAGAGGGAACAAGTTTGGTTGGGTCTTAGTGGAATTCCTTTGATGTAGGGAAGGCCTTTTCAGGCCCTATAGATTGCCATTCTTTTGGCAGTCAATTTTCCCCGGTGCTATCTTTGGTTTTCCTTCTTGCTTTTCATAAACCTTTTGGCCAAGCGTGGTGCTTAATCCTTGTGCGCCACCTCTTTAGTCACAAGATGTATCCTTTACTTTTCCGGTTAGCAGTGGCGAAGCGGAGTAGGTCCCGTTTCGACCCTCTTCTTATAGATCTGATGGCCATCGTCGTTGTGGAACTAGAGGGGGACCTCACCCTCCCGGAGGATATAGTTGCAGTGTTGCTGGCGGTGGAGAGTGAATCTTTGCAACTGGTTACCGTTCTTGAAAACAAGCCTTTGGAGATTGAAATTCCGCCTTATACTGAAGCCCAGCCACCCCTTCCAGTTACGGTGGATGATACACATAGGTGGAACAGATGACGAAAGTTATGGGGATAAAAGATGTTCCCATTGCTTTGCTGATGGATGAAATTAGGAAGAGGAGGAAAACTAAGGCTGCAATAGCAAGCAAAGAGGTGTGTCTTACAGCGGTGGCTGTCAGTGGTGGTAAGGCTAAGGATCATGCTACATTGGCTAGTGATAATCTTCCTGTGCCAAACGTTGTTAATGGTAAGACTAAGGAAACCAACCCGATGGCTAAAGTTTTGAAGACTAGCAAAGAGAAGAAGGTTTTTCATTATGGTGTGCGCTCTTCAGCGAGGTTAGAGGCATCTGGCGTACATAAAGGTGGCTCCGGGCTGCTGTTCTTAGGTTTCGTGATCCTATGGTGGTGAATGTGAATTCGTAATCTTTGTCGTCCTCATTTGATGAAGAGTCTATTGACCCTGTGATGTTTAATGATGCAATGTTTGATGATGCATCCTTCGGTGGCGGTCCATCTGGACCAGGTTCTTCTTCCTATACTTTTTTCTTTTAATGAATATTTCGTCATGGAATGTGAAGGGCTTGGGTAGCCACAAGACAAAAAGGGATGTTTTGTTTTATGTTTTTAAGTTTAAACCTGCTATTGTGGCCTTGCAGGAGACCAAACTTCCTAGCCCTACTTTGCTGGGGGTGAGGGAAGTTTGGTCAGGGGGCAGTTTGTTTTGTTGGAATAGATGCTATAGGTAGTTCTGGGGGGATTTGGGTCCTTTGGGATCCAACCATTTTGTCTAATTTTGAAACTATGATTGGAGACAATTTCATTGTTTTGGGTTTCATGGGTCCTAATTTGGGGTTCTCATATGGATTTATGAATGTTTATGGATCTACTACTTTTTCTTTGAAGGAGGGTTTTAGTTATGATATGCTTGCTGTTATTCACTCTGTGACTTATCCTATTATAATTGGGGGGGATTTCAATCTCATTAGGTGGCCTGATGAATGTTTGTCAGGCCATCCAATAGACTCATCTATGAGAAAGTTCAATTGGTTCATTGAAAGTATTGCCTTTTTGGACCTACCTACTATTGGCTCCAAGTTCACTTGGTCTAATAATAGTGCCTGCAACCTTGTTATGTCAAAATTGGGCAGATTTCTTGTGGCTGCAGAATGGTTAGAGGCTTTCCCACTTACTTCGGTTAAATCCCTAGCGAGACTCTCCTCTGACCATAAGCCCATCTTGCTTGGTACGGGACGTCTCAGTGGGGGTCCTAGACCATTCAAATTGGAAGTGGAAGTGGGTTGTTTGGAAGACAAACTGGCGGTTGATATTATTACAAGGACTTGGCTGAATCCAGTGGTGTAGGTCAGATGGACTTCCAGGTTCATAAAAAAGTATTGAGTGTTAAGCACAAGTTGCTAGAATGGAAGAAGGAGCATAAATTTGATGTCAAGGCTAAGATTGAGAGGGTGTTGCCTAAAGTTGAAGGTTTAGATGTCTAGAATCAAAATAATGGAGTCCTTACTGAGGCTTTGGTTATTACGCGTTGTCTGAAACTGAAGGAGTTGGAGGATTTGCGAAGATCTGAAGAAGTCTATTAGAAACAGAGATTGAGAAATAAATGGTTTAAGGAAGGAGACCTCAATAGTAAGTTTTTTCATGCTATTGTGAGCTCTCGGAAATGGCAAAATGATATCTCAGGCTTAAGTATCACTGGCATAGATCTCGATAATGATGAGGAGACAGGTTTGGGAGTGGTTAATCATTTTAAAAATACCTTTTCTAGGGAGGTATTTTTAAAACCCAGATTTACAAATGTCCCCTTCAAGGTGCTGAACAGTGAACAAACTTTGTTACTGAAGAGAAGTATATCCTTAGAAGAATTTAAAAAGGCGGTCTTTGCGTTGGGTGGTGATAAGGTGCCTGATCCTGACGGGTTCCCAATGGTGTTATTCCATAAGTTTTGGCACATTATGAAGGATGATCTGCAAGCCTTGGTCAGGGAATTCTTTATCACAAGGTCTATCTTTAAAGGCATTAATTCCACCTTTGTGGCTTTAATTCCTAAAAAGTCTTTGATTTACGAGCTATCTGATATTAGACCTATTAGTTTGCTTACTAGTGTCTGTAAGATGATAGCCAAAGTTCTAGCGGAGCGCCTTGAAGAGGTTCTACCTCTCATCATCTCTACTTCGCAGTCAGCTTTTATTAAGGATCGTCAAATTATAAGTAGTGTACTGGTAGCACAAGAATGTATTCATTCTCAAGTTACTAGACATGGAGAAGGTATATGATCGAGTGGAGTGGGTGGTGATGCTAGAAATATTGAAAATGATGGGGTTTGGTACGAGGTGGAGAAGTTGGATCTGTGGTTGCCTTTCATCAGCACATTTCTTAGTGTTGTTCAAAGGGACTCCTACTGGTTTCTTTAAGGCCTCCAGAGGACTACGACAAGGTGATCCACTCTCTCCTTTTCTGTATATCATTTATGCAGAATGTTTTAGTTTAATGCTGAGTAGGGTTGAGAGAAGTGGATCCTTTGCAGGTTTCAAAATAGCTAATCCTGATATTACTATATCTCATCTTCAATATTGTAATCTCCACTCTATCTACTATAAGATATTTTCTTATATTTTATGGATTGTATTTCCCTATAATTTTGGCTTTCTTTATGGCTATATCTATCCATGTCTATCTTCCTCCCTATCTCACTGTCCTTTTTTAAATATATAAAACTCCTAAAAAACGTTCTCTCTCACTCCCTAAAGAAGGGGAATGAAGATGGAAGGCAATCTATCTCCTTGATTTTCTCTCTATCTATCTCTCAATTTCCTCTCTACGTATTCTCTCTCTTAATCAATATCCTCTCTAAGTCTCTCTCTTCCTTTAAATACATCTCTCTCTCTCTCTACCCCAAAGATGGGGATTATGACCTACATAATAGGTCAACTATTTTATAACCTCTACCATTAGGGTCCCTTCGTATTCTTGCGATATGTGTTCACCCTTTAATTCTGATTAAAAAATGTAGTATAGATATAGCTCATGCAATGACTGTTATAATTTATTTTTGATGTACTTGTATCCCCGAGATACATAAAGAGAGAGCCAGTAACAACCTGGTCCTGCCAATACCCCAAGACATCTCCAGACCATGGGAACACTACAAAATAAGCCTAAAACTGGGAAACCTCTAAAACATTGCTAGAACGGCTTCAAAATGTATGAAAAGGGTAGTTTGGGATGCCTGAAGGATGCTCACAAAGTTTTGTCGTATCGTGAAGTCATAACTTGCGGTCTGGGTGTCGGGTCGTTGCAAATATGGGTCCGTTGCGACCGTATTGTGAAGGGCGGTATAATTTTTACACACAAGTGGAGGTCGGTTGGTGTGAATTTTGAGGTTGAAAAAGGAAATTTTTCGGTCGCCGAAATCCCATTTTATGTTATTTCCCAAATTTGAAATGTGCTCAAACGGAAACCAAATCGGACGAAATTTAGTGCAAAATGATCGTGGCAATGTGCTCTTTAATTCGTGATAAAAAAAATAAGGACTCGAAACATCGTAAATCGCACCGTATTGGTGGTCAAAGTCTATGGACTTGGCCGGATTTTTGATCCTTCATGAAAAGTCTGTTTCAAGAGGATCAAAGGGCATCAAGAATTGATTGCCCGAATTATTTTGTCGCTCAAAATATCTAAGGGGTATTTTGGTCATTATGTCCAGAAATGAGATTTTATTTTAATTCATTTAAAGTATAATTTCCACAATTTGGCTGAGTTTTGAGCAATCCACCCTTGTTTTGTGATTGCTATATATAAGGAACTCAAGTCATTTGTAAATCTAAGTTGCGAAGCATAATAAAAATTGGGTTCTTGCTCCTTCAAGTCATTAATTAGGCATGGCTTCCAACTTCAAAGGTGAGGAAAGAGAAAATTTTTGGTAGAGAGATAAACTACCCCAAGCCTATTCTTTCTCTTCTCCCTCTTGCCTCTGTTCTCTCTTTCTCTCTCTACCCCATTTTCCCCAACCACTGTGTTTCCCCACCTTCTCTCTTTGTTTCCCTTCCCTACCCTCTCTCACACGCAAGTCTCCTCTCCTATTTCCTCTCTCTCTTACATGTAATGCCTATACCTCAATTCTACCTTATCCGCTCATAGAATTACACTCTTCCTCTCCATCTTCTCATATCTCACAACTCTTCCATCGGTCCCTAGATTCACACTTCTAACTGCCCCTATCTTACAACACTTCTTATCCACCTTTAACCCTTTTCTCTCCATCCGCACCCTTATAGCCTAACTTCCTATGCCCCTTTTATCTCCCCTTTTTTACAGACACGTATGCTCAGAGCGACACTTGAGCGTGGACCCGGCTTCCCCCTCACGTCTCCCTTTCCTTTGCCCCATTTTTATCTACACGCATACCCAGGGCTGTAGTAACCCGCAGCCCGAGTCAACTTCACTGCTTTTCCCGATTTCCACTTCACCTTATTGCGTCCCCGTGTCAACTTCACTGCATTTCCCCATTCCCTCTTCCCTTTATCGCATCGTACGCCCAAGGCTGCAGGAACCCACAGCCCCGTCAACTTCACCGCGTTTCCCATTCCCTCTTTCCCTTATTGCGTCGTGCGACCTGGGCCGCAACAACCCGCGACCCTGGATTTCCTCTATCATCTTGCTCTTCTTCCATATCCTCTCATAATCCAGATTTCTTCTATCGTCTTTCTTCTCTTCCCTATCCTCTCATAACCCAGAGCCGTGAGGGCGGCTGCAGCAAACCTTCCACGCAACTCTTTTCTCCCTTTTCTCTCTCCTACACGTATATAACTCTTTTTCTCCCCAAATCTTACCTCCTCTCTCTCCCCACCACGCCACTCTTCTCTCATCTTTTCTTTCTCAAACTCTCTCTCTCTAACACTTACCTCCCTCTCTCCCAAATCTCATCTCTCTCCCACGCCATTATTTTCTCTCCCTCCTGTTCAATCTCTCCCCTCATTATCCCATATACCACTGTTTCTCTCAACTCTCTCAACCATCCCTATCAACTCTCCCAATCGTGTTTATGTCTTTCAACTCTCCTAACAAATCGTCTTTATCTATTTCAACTCTCCCAATCCCTTGAACCTCTCTCTTCAGTCCGTCAGATATTTCTCTCTCCTCTCCTTCACTTACCTCTCTCTTCTCTCCTCACTTATTTCTCTCTCCTCTCCCTCATGTCAATTTTCTCTCTTTCTTTTTCTCTCAAATCTCTCTCTTAGATGTAAGCTCATACACTCACATACATCTTACACTCTTACACTCTCACTCACACACTCACATCACTCACTCACACACTCTCACTCACACTCACATTACACACTCTCACTCACACTCACATTACACACTCTCACTCATACACTCAAATCACACACTCTCACAATCACACATACTCACACACTCTTACAATCACACATACTCACACACTCTCACAATAACACATACTAACACACACACACTCTCACTCACACACTCACACTACACTCTTACTCACACACTCATAGTCACACACACTCACCCACACACTCACATCACATACTTTTCTCTCTTACACGTCCCACTCACACTCACGTTACATGCTCTTTCTCTCTACCACACACTCCTATCTCCACTCTCTTACACACCCCTTTTACACACTTCCACCCGCACTTCACTCATCCGAACCTACATTGTCTTGAACACACCACTATTTATCCTCAACCCCTCAGGCCCTTAGTTTAGGCCCCCAATCAACTATATTACCAATAGGAGGAAAAAAAAAGTATATCCTGAAGGCCATTTTTTAGTGTGTTTTCTCCACTCGAGCCCATTTCAAGTTGGGGCACCCAAAGCAGCATCCTTCTCGACGTAACTAGGTCCGAGCATGTCATGAGGTTGGAACCTAAGACAACTAAATTTGAGCTCAAGGCAACTCATGAGCACGAAGAAGTTATGGGCATGCGGAAAAGAGTATTGTGGCCCCCGCTAAAGAAGCCATTATATGCTCCCTTAAGCAAAGTATCTTTTGGATGACGCAAGTTTTGAACCAAGAAGAGACAGGTTTCACTACCATGTTGCAAGAAAATGACCCACCATCTCCACCCACAGTCTTCATCGACATCCCGGTGTAGAAACGAAAAGCAATCCACGAAAACTAGAAAGAAGAAATAAATACAAAAGAAACTGACAACCAACCACAATGCAATGATATACGTGGTTTGGCAACGTGCCTACGCCCACGGGAGATGAGAACTTCTTTACTGCCAATGGAGAATAGGGATACAAAAAGCTCTCTTCCTCACGCCTCGCTGATTACATAGCAACCTGTGTTTTGCCCTTAACCTTAGATAAATCCCCAATCACAACAATATATATCGAGTTTCAGATAGATGATACAAAATACTGAAATACCTTGCTACGGATATATTAAGTCTCAGATACATCGAGTCCTATGTACAGATATATATTAAGCCCTTCGGCCGTTTAGGGTTTTGACTGCCCTCCGGAGTCGTCTTTTTTACTCCACCTTGGCAAATCTATTTCCTCAAAATACAAGACATCATTCCTCAACACCCGGTTGCCCAGATCGAAATCAAAGATCAATATCATTAAACTTCTTCAAAGGGCCGAGAGCCTCATTGCCAAGATAAACCTCATGAACAAGGAAGAGGCTCTGCCACCGTTTGTCCTCTCTACTCGTTTACCTGGATTCATCCTAGAATCTTGGAGATCGGATGAATCCGATTCTTCTTTGGCCAATTCAGGAGATGCGACTTCTATTACCTTCATCTACCCAATCACTCCATCCTCTGATGAGAGTTCGTCACTCTCATTTGAGGAAAATCACCCCTTAACAATGGGTGGGATGAGGTGCATTCCCTATACTGGTACTCTCACTAAAGTGGCTTCCCCGTGCCACGAAGGTGCCATGATTCCCTATGAGGCCGATTGGATGCCTTATCCATGCCTCAAAAGCTTCATATGTCCTTTTGATGATGCGACTTCACCATCTTATGAGAATTTCATAGTCTCTTTCGATGACAACGATATTCATGCCTTAAAAAGTGAAATAGGCTCAAGGGAAGGCCTAGTGTCCATCGTCAACGAGGTTGTTAAAGTAGTAGATGAACTCATGATCGAAAGCCTCATCGAACAAGAGGCATTTGGTGAGAAAATTCTGTTGGAGTGTACCACCTCAAATGAAGAAGTTTTCAAGGCAATCAGCCCCAAAGCCTCTATTATCCCTTCACTCTCCAGTGATGAGCAACTCAACCCTTCAAGGGATGAAGAACCTTCAAGCATGACCATTGTCACTGCCATGGTGATAAATGACATATCAGAATTACATGGAGATGAGATTGCGAAACTTAAGGCCACGTTAAGGCAATTGCAAGTAGAGATGAAGACAAAAGATGAAATGATAGAAACCATGCGCCAAGAGATGTTGGTGTCCAATAAGGTTGAGCATATTCACTCGGCACACCAAACCCTCTTTACCACCTCCCCATTGAAATGATGCCATCAAAAGAAGAGTTGTTTCCACTCATACCTCCCTCACTCTCAGTCCCTTCTTCATCAGCCCAAGTTGTGGATAAGGAACTAGTGAAAGGCATGGTAGCTGAAGCATTGAAGGAATACAATATACCAATGATTGAAGGGTTGAATCATTATCAAAAACCTTACTTGGCTCATGTTGACCAAACTCCATTCCCATAAAACTACCAAAGGTTTGATTTTCCCAAGTATGATGGCACTGGCTCATCACAACATCGTGTAGCTTACTTCGTTAAATACCGTAAACAATGAGCATCTCTTGCTCCGACAATTTATGGGGACCATTACAGGAGCCGCATTCAAGTGGTACTCTTTATTACCACTAGGTTCAATTTCATAATGGGAACAAATGGAGATAGAGTTCCTCAAGCGCTTCTATGACATAGAAAGGAATGTGCAACTTCATGAACTTCTTGATGCAAGGAAAAGGCCATATGAATTAGTGATCAAGTACATCAGAAGGTCGTGCAACCTGGCTATAAACTTGGCCACTCCAGTAAGCGAGCTTCAAGAAATGGAATAATGTGTGGAAAGAATGCATCGTGAATTGTCAATGCATGTCAACACAGCATGTCCCTTTACATTTGCCAAAATGATTGACAAAGCAGTGCGAATGGAAGACTTGCTTAAACATCATGGAAAAATGGAAGAACCCTTCACAGTGGTTGGCAGTGACCATGCCAAATACCATGCACTTCTCGTGGCAAAACTGGCACAAGGGTTATTTCTTTGATGAAGGCATGGTCCCCGAGTTCCTTGAAACTCTCATATCCGAGGGAATGATCGAGCTACCCGTGCTAAAGAGGCTTGAGGAAGTCAAAAGGGATGACAACCATAATTACTGCGAATATCATAGAATGCTTGGTCATATGACTGAAGATTGTCATGTTAGTAAAGACATCAGCAATAACTTCATAGACAATGGGCAATTGAACTTGGGGATAGATTCCATGCAAGATGAATCATAAGCACACACAACGATCCTAACTGCATGACCTTAAACTACACGGTAACGGTCCAAGTCGCATGACCTTAAACCTGTGTGGCACTGGTGAGAGCTACATGACTCTAAACTACTAGCACACGTCCTAACTGCATGATGTTGAACTGCATCGCACAACAGTCCAAGCTATACGACCCTAAATTACTAACACACATTCTGACCACATGACGTTAAACTGCTTTGCAAAATGGTCCTAACTGCATGACCTTAATTGCACGATAACGGTCCTAACCGCACGACGTTAAACTACACGGTAACCATCTTAACCACACGACCTTAAACTGCACATTAATGGTCCAAGCTATACGACTATAAAACTATAGCACATGTCCTGACCGCATGATGTTAAACTGCTTCGCACAACTATCCAAGCTGCACGACCTTAAACCTGTGTGGTAATGGTCCAAGTTATATGACCTTAAAGTATAGAACACGTTCTAGCTGCACGACATTAAACTGCATTGCACAACGGTCCAAGCTGCATGACCTTAAACCTGCATGGCATTGGTCCGAGCTACATGACCTTAAACTACTAGCACATGTCTTGGCTGCATGACGTTAAACTGCATTGCACAATGGTACTAACGACACGACCTTAAACTTCACGATAACGGTCCAAACCGCAAGACCTTAAACTGCATGGTAATGGTCCTAACCGTATGACCTTAAACTGCACGGTAATGGTCCAAGCTATACAACCCTAAAACTATAGCATACATCCTAGCCGCATGACGTTAAACTGCTTCGCACAACGGTCAAAACCACATGACCTTAAACCTGAGTGGCAATGGTCCAAGTTATATGACTTTAAACTATAGCACACATCCTGGTCGCATGACGTTAAACTGCATCGCACAACGGTCCAAGTCGCTGACCTTAAACCTGTGTAGCATTGGTCCGAGCTACATGACCCTAAATTATTAGCACATGTCCTGACCTCATGATGTTAAACTGCATCGCACAACGGTCCAAGAAGCTTGACCTTAAACCTGTGTGGCATTGGTCCGAGCTGCATGACCCTAAACTACTAGCACACGTCCTGGCTATATGAAGTTAAACTGCATTACGCAACGATCCAAGTCACATGACCTTAAACCAACGTGGAACTGGTCCGAGCTACATTGCCCTAAACTATTAGCACACGTCCTGACCGCATGACGTTAAACTACATCGTACAAAGGTCCAAGCTATACGACCCTAAAACTATAGCATAGATCCTGGCCGCATGAAGTTAAACTGCATCGCACAACGATCCAAGCTATACAACCCTAAATTACTAACACAAGTTCTGGCCGCTTGACGTTAAACTGTTTCGCTCAACGGTCCAAGTTGTACGACCTTAAACTGTAGCACATGTCCTAGCCGCATGACGTTAAACTGCTTCGCATAGGGGTCCAAGCTCTATGACCTTAAACTATAGCACAAGTCCTAACTGCATGACGTTAAACTGCTTCACACAGTGGTCCAAGTTATATGGCCCTAAACTGTAGCACACGTCCTAATTGCATGACATTAAACTGCTTCGCACAACGATCCATGCTATATGACCCTAAACTGTAGAACACGTCCTTGTCGCACGACGTTAAACCGCATCGCATCATGGTACAGGTTATATGACCTTAATCTATAGCACACGTCCTGAACGCACGACGTTAAATTGCATAATATATGGTCTTGAAGGCACGACCCTAAACTTGCCTCTATTAGGACTTGGTGGATGACCTTAAAATACACCAATTTGACGGTCACAACGACATGACCTTAAACATGCCTCTCCACGGTCACAGTGGCATGACCATAAACATGCCTCTCCACGGTCACAGCGGCATGACCTTAAAATTGCCTCCTTCAAAAAAAAGAAAAAATAAAAGATGGACATGTCGAAAACCCGCAAGGGCGTCATGGGTAAAAGAATAAAAAGAAAAGAAGAGAAATGACAAGAAAAAGAGAAAGAAAAATGTTGGACATGGTATGCACCCAAAAAGCCACCATGGGCAAAATATGTCAAAAAAAAAGAGAAAAGACAACCATAGTGAAAACTAGCAAGTGCATTATGAGAAAAAGTGTCAAAATAAAGGGAGTGTGGTGAAAACCCTTCGGGGAACTCATTCTTGAAATAAGGACGTGTTGATCCTATTCTACAGGTCATCAAAAATAAAAGTGTCATGGTCGAATGCCCCTATAGCATGACGTTAAACTGTGCAACATACAGTCTGTTTGCATGACTATAAACTGCTTCCCATTCCTACATATCTCCATGGGGTGGCTCAGGATACCTTGCTACATATAGCCCCTATCATGTCCCTCTTCATAACATCCCCATTGAAAGAGCACCATCACTTCAAGGTGCTCTCCCCAATTGAGGTATACCATAGTTTCGACTGTGTGGCTTCGAAGCATGCAATCACCTCTCCATAATGTCATATCCCCAAGAGCGTTATCACTCCAAAGTGCATTCTCCCCAAGTGAGGTGTACTATCTGACTATGTGTCCTTAAAGCATGCAATCTCCTCTTTGTGCGAAGTAGCAATATCCCCAATTGAGGCGTACCACAGTTCTGATTGTGTGACTGCAACTCATGCCACCGACTCTTCATAAGCACCCCCTAGTAGAGGAGCACCATTACTCCAACATCCCCAGTAGAAGAGCATTGTCATTCCAAATTCAACACCACAAAATACTTTCCCTAAAAGAGGCGTACCACAATTTCGACTGTGTGACTACAGACCGTGTCATTGCCTCTTCATAAACCTTTAAAGCATGTAACTGCCCCTTTACACAAAGCAATATCCTCAAATGAGGCGTACCACAGTCTCAACTATGAGAATCAAAACCAAATTTTCACCTCTTCATAAACGACCCTAACAGAGGAGCATCATTGCTTCAAAACCCGTAATTTCCAGTGCTACTCCCAATGGAGGCATACCATGGTTCCCAGTTGCGTGACCTCAACGCATGCAATCGCCTACTCATAAAACCATATCCTCAGAGGAAGAGCCATATGACTCAAACTGAGCACCATTGGGTGCACTCCCCAATTGAGGTGAACCACAGTTCCAACTGTGTGACTTCAAAGCATGCAATTGCTTCTTCATAAAGACATATCCCTAGTGGAAAAGCACTATCATCTCTAGCTCAACATCGCAGAAGTAATAGCCCCAATGAGGCATATCACAATCTTGACTAGGGGACTTTGGACCACACTGCCGTTTCTTCGAGATGAAACGATAACATCCCCAATAGAGGCGTACCAAAATCCCATTTGTGTGACTTTGTCCTATCTATTTCACACATCACCACATTCATGAGCACTTTCTCCCCACCAACCACTTCATCTCTCATGACTCTTCTGCTCTCCATTTTCTCAGTTGAGGCACACCACTCATGGCTCTCTTGAGCCTCCATCATTCATGTTTTGAGGTAAATCACGAGACTATTACCCTAGTTTCGAACTATGTGTCACCTCAAATGCCACACAAGCCCATTTTTCCATAAACCATTCTTCACACTATTGAGAAACTTGTAGTTTTCCATTGGACCCTGCACTTTATGGCTCCCCATGATCCCACTTCATGTCATGTGTGCCCCTACCTTAACAGTCCAACATGAGTGAGAACTTTAAAAGCACCCCTATTTGGTCTAAACAAGGTGAGGACCTTAAACTTTCCCTCAATAGTCCAACACGGGTGAGGACTTTAAAGGAACCCCTATTTGGTCTAAATAGGGTGAGGACCTTAGACTTTTCCTCAATGAGGCGATCACCTCTACTTGAATGCTCTCATTCAACCGCGGGTTGATCCATCCACAACCACCATGACACTACCTGTCTCATGTGAACTCACCACCTACCGTGCGAGTAAACCCTCATCTCCCTCTCGCTCTCATCAAAGGCTCCAGGAACATGCCTAGGCGCAGCTCTGTCAACCTCCTTTATCCCCCTTTCAACTTTGCACAAAAGCTAAGGCCCGCACGTCACCATGCCCCGTCAAACACCCCCCTTTCTTGTACTCTTCATATGAATGCTCAGGCCCGCGTGTCACCGCGGCCACGTTAACTTCTAGCATCTCCTTCTCTCTCATTTCATTAAAGAGCTTAGGCCCGTGCGTCACCACAGCCCCATCCCCTTCTCTCTCGCTTCACTAAGAAAAACCTCAGGCTTGCACGTCACTGCTGCCCCGTTTCCTTCTCTCTCGCTTCACTAAATAATTCTAGGCCTGCGCATCACCGCGGTCTCGTCAAGTCTTTTGTCCCCTTTTCTCTCAAGTCGCAAAGACAAGCTCGGGCATGCACAAACACGCAGCCTCATCAAACAAAAATGTTTCCCCCCTCTTTCAACAACACACTGCAAGCTCCCTGGGCATACATCAACGTGAGACCCTAACAAAATGTTTCTTCTCTCTCTCGAACTCATCATGCAGTTTCTTGAGCACACACATACGTGCAGCCTCGTTCAAGCATTTTCCATCCCTCTCTTATTGATTAAACGTTCTAGGTACACATTTAAACCTGAACTCCTCCCTCCTGAGTCCATTGTTATTTCTACTCTTACACATGGATTCATTCACAGAGCCACACAATCTCTCGGCTTAGCCATGAGCTCAGTGCACACACTTGTCCACAATAACACCTAATAGAAAAATGAGCTATGCTCCTTGTTTTACCTACACACACTAACCTCTCAGTGTGTAACCTCGAGCTATGTGAAGCCCAGAACCTTGAGCTCAGTAACCCTCTAACCCCAAACCATAAACCTGCTAATCCAGTATAACCATGGATTTAGTCTAATAAAATTCAATGGACTCTAAGGATGTTTTTTGTCTTTAATGATTCAAATACCCAGCGGAGTTATATCCTTGATACACTTGATCCCCATTGGGAACACATCAGGAATAAATAAACACCATTAGAAATACACAAGTCTACAACTGGGGGGATGAACTTAGTAAAGCCATGGGAATCCTAAATAACCCCATTCACCAACCCTGATCTCATCATAGAACATCCTAACAACCCTTGTTCACTTGGGCTTCAATTTAAGAGCTCCATTATTCCCATGGAGCTATACCAAACATATCCTGCTCATTCGAATTTTCATGAAACCCCATGAGTAATATCATGCGTAGAGCACCATAAGAACCCTTGATGACATACCATCCCCAGTGGTCCATCAACTCCTAAAAGGATTATCACCTTCACTGACCAATCACCCTGGATGACTCACCATCCCCAGTGGACTACTGCCACCGGAGGACCATAGACAGTGACGGTCTATCTCCCCCAGTGGAATGTTATGCCTAATGGACCAACATCCCCATTGAGTCACCACTTTAATTGGTCTATCTGGTCCATCCACCTCAATAAATCAACATCCCAAGTAGACTGGCATCCCTAGTGGGTCACTACTGCCAAAAAACCATCACACCAATGGTCCACTACTCCATTGAGTTGTAATCCCCTGGTGGTGAGTCGCCACACTAAGTAGATTGCTACCCCCAGTGGTGCAAGCATACATTACCCCAGGGAATGTTTTCATGTATCAGAACCCACTGGTCCATCTAAAACCCCTAGCACCCAGCAAGTGTGAACCATTGGTCACCTTGCAAAAACCCAGTGCATCATCAGTGATGTCTACTTCCTCAATAAAATCCTCACCTATGGTATTTGTTACCTTGGTGAGTCTTACGCAGATATGATCCCTCTGTCTTATGCATTGTCAAGGAGGAGGATTTCTCTAAAAAAGAAAGGAAGCCAGGCATGATAAGCATCCGATGGGGATCATCATGAGTAAAAATGAGAACTTTAGGTGGACATAGCCACAAAGCTATGGGTAAAATCACCAAAAAAATAAAAAAACTGGGCATAGTGAAAACACACAAGGGCGCATGAGTAAAAATGACAGGCGAGCATGGCCTTGAAGCCATGAGTAAGAGTGCTCTGAAAACAAGAAAATCGAGCATGGTGAAAACCCGAAAGAGTGTCATGAATAAAAATGGAAATCAAAGGTGGACATGACCGCGAAGTCATAGGTAAAAGACCCTCAATAAATAGAAGAAGTTGGTGAAAACCATTTTTTATGGCGTCACTTCTATCCAGTTCAGGTGAAAACCTGAAAGGCGCTTAGACTAATAAACATGTTGATGCATCTTTTGAGTGAAGATGACCTTAACCCATTATAGCGCAAAATTGGAAGGTACTAGGTGAAAGTAAGACCAAACCTTCTAAAAAATAAGTTCTAGCGGCACTGGGATAAAGTACACCAAGGGCCCCCAGTTGTTGCAAAGAAAGCTGCTGATGTGGGAGAAAGCCCTTAAACAAGGCACACACCTGAGTGGGACGAGGTTGAGGTGCATGATTTGTCCAAGGCGTTGCCAATGTATGGGTGTGCCTTGCTCGGGCTGACCTGTGGACCCTCGATGCGTTGTGCCTAGTCACACACCTCGGTGCTCACCACCCATACCGCGTGGGTGTGCCCAGCTCGTGCAACCTGTAGGCACTCACAACGTCGTGCCTAGACGCACAATGCGTTGCCCACTAGACATACTGCATGGGTGTGCCTTGCTCGGCTACCCGTAGGCCCTCGCGACGTTGTGTGCCTAGGTGCACAACACAGAGCCCTCAAACCATACTGCGTGGGTTTGCCTTGCTCGGGCTACACGTAGGCCCTTGCAGTGCCGAGTGCCTAGGTGCACACCACGAAGCCCTCAACCCATAGAGCGTGGGTGTGCCTTGCTTGAGCTACCCAACAACCCTCGTGGCGCCCTGTGGCTAGACGCACATCTTAGTTCCCACCACCCCTCCTGCGTGGGTGTGCCCAGCTTGTGCAACCTGTAGGCCTTTGCGGCACTATGTGCCTAAGCGCACACCACGGAGCCGTCAACCCATACTTCGTGGGTGTGCCTTGCTCCAGCATCCCACCGGCCATCTAGGTCCCCTGCCTTCAATCGTACGTGTGGTGATGCACCCAAGCACGCAATGTCATGCATGAAGATGGCATGGGTTGTTCTTAGGGTAAATCTATGCTAGTATGACCCCATTAGGTGTCACTCTGAAGTTTCAGGTGTTTTAAGTCATCATATATAGTTGGGATAGGTGGGCACTAGAGATAGTTGAGGGGGATGGGTGGCCCCTCATGTTTCGTTTGTTGGACCCTTCATAACCGCTCACCGGGTCTCATGGCCATGCATCACCCCACCCCGTGTCCCATCATTGGTCCATTCGTGGGTGTGCCCAGCTCGTGCAACCTATAGGCACTCGCGACGCAGTGCCTAGGCACACACCTCGATGTCGTGGGTATGCCTAGCTGGGCTACACGTGGGCCCCCACGATGCCATGTGCCTAAGCGCACAACACGAAGCCCTCAACCCATACTGCATGGGTGTGCCTTGCTCCAGCAACCCATAGGCCCTCGTTGCGCCCAGTGCTTGGGCGCACACCACAGAGCCCAAAACCCATACTGCATGGGTAACCCTTGCTCGGGCTACTCGTAGGCCCTCTCGACACCGTGTACATAGACGCATACCACGGAGCCCTCAACTCACTCAGAGCCAAAACGAAGTTCTTGTGACACTGGGATAAAGTTCACCAAGGGCCCTCAGTTGTTGCAAATAAAGCTCCTGATGTGGGAGAAAGCCCTTAAGCAAGGCACTCACTTAGAGCCAAAGAAGATCAGAAGGTACTGTGTGAAATCCAGACCACCCCTTCCCCTCCAATTAGATTGGGAGCAAAGCCCATCAAGGGCACCCCATTAGCTGGTCCATTGGGAGGTGTTGTTGAGACGGAACGGTAAGCCCTTCCACAAGGCACCCTATCAGCACACTCCCTCAGAAAATGGATTTTAAGTGACATTGGGAAGCCTTAAGCAAGGCCCCCAATCGCTAGAATCCACTTCAGTTGCCTCTCAAAGAAGAAGCTTGGCATGGTCTCATCCTCAAGGATCGTACTGATGGCAGTGATCGAAAAGAAAAATATTATTGAGAGGAAATAAAAGCGCCTTAGTAATGATTTGAAAGATGAACTTCGACGAAAATTTTTTGTTCCGAATGCTATACTTCTTGCTTATCTTGAAGAGCAGCATTTGGTGGGAAATGCTCCTCAAGTTGTTATACGTCACTTTGACATACTTGTATCCCAGAGACGCATAAGGAGAGAGCCAGTAACAACCTGATATTGTACGTTATTTATTACTTACTTGTATTCCCAAATCGTATAAGGAGAGAGCCGGTAATAAACTGGTCCTGCCGGTACCCAAGACACTATTAAACCATAGAAACACTGCAAAATAAGCTTAAGACTGGGAAACCTTGAAAAAAAATGTGTTAAAATGGCTTTGAAGGCATAAAAAGGGTAATTTGGGATAGTCAAAGGACACCCACAAGGTTTTGTCACATGCTGATAAGCTTGATACCATTAGGACGAAATTCAGTTCTCAAGACCAGTTCCAATCATGCAAAAAATAGACCTTATAGCTACTAACCTATGATAGGGCCTTTAAAACAATACCAGACTAATGTTATTACACTCTGAACATAAAAAACCAGACCTCCTAGAAATGTTCTGGCCCAAATTACCACAAAAGGGTAGGCCTTACACTATTGCGGTGCGACCTCACCAAACTAGTTTCCAATCTTGGGAGTATTTTTAAATTTCAAGATGATCTTCAAGAGTCCACAGGTCACTCGTTTGGAATTGGAACAAGCTAAAAAATCTGACATAAGCTAGATCTCGACGACCCGATCATTTTGACATATAGCATGGATCATGACATGGCTCAGAACCAAAGATTTTTCTAGAGAGAAGATGAGCCTGAAACCATGAAAATCAGAGCTTTGAAAGAAAGAAATCTTGAGCTTTGTGAATCGATAACTTAAGATCAGTACATTAGATCATCTCAAAATTAGGCATGATGTGACCGTGTCACGAAGGGCTACAAACTGGTATAAATTTTACAATCAATTGAAGATTGGATAACACAAACTCCAAGGTTGAAATGGCAATGTTTTTTGGTAACCGGAATCCCTTTTTTCGGTGACCTCCTGAATTCAGAAATACTTCAAGCAAGAACCAAATCATAGAAAACTTGGTGCAAAGCGACTGTGATCGTCTCCTCTTTAATTTGCAATCAAAATGAAGACTTGGAGCACCATGAATCTCATTGTATTGATGGTCAAAGATCACAATCTAGCGATTTTTACTTTCAAGAAAAGTCTGTCTCAAGACGATCAAAAGACATCAAAATGTTCAGAATCAAGCAAACATCAAGTCTATGATGATGGATCATCCGTATCGTTGCCACAAGTACCCGAAAAAGTTTCCAAAATCTAGAAATGGCAAGGGGCCCCTCAGAGAGGGATGGTTTCGTCATTAGGAGAAAAGGTTTAAGGGCCATTTTGGTCATTATTCCTAATTTCGGGATTTTATTGCAATTTATTTTAATCATAACTAGGCTAAGTTTTGAGCATCCACCCTATTTGGCATGACCTCTATATAAACAAGCTTAGGTCAATTGTAAAAGGGCTGGATTATTCATTAATAAAATTGACGCATTAGCATGACTTTGCTTCTGATTCTTGGATCCAGTGGAGAGGAGAGAGAAACATTTTAGAGAGAGAGAAGCTACCCTTAGCTTCAGCACCCTAGCCTACCCCATGGTCAACAATTGTGACCCATCGCGGAACTGCAATCTCGTCATTCTCTCTTTCCACACTTCTTTCTTTGCCGCCTTATGCGATAATTTAGAACTGCAGTCTTGTCTTTCTCTATACGTCTCTCTCTCCCTTCATGTGATAAGTTTCAGAGCAACAGCCCCTACGACCCTATCTCTCTGCTCACATCTCTCTCTCTTTTGCCTTACGCGGGAACTAGGAACCGCAACAGCCCTGCAGTCTCGTCTTTTTTTTCTACGCTTCTCTCTCTCTCTTCATGTGATAAGCTTTGGAGCCACAACACCTGTGACCTGGTCTCTCTCTCAGCTCATTTCTTCTTACATCACGATATTCATCGCATGTTCAATTTGACATCTTCCAGAAAAGCCTCAAGAGTCTTAATGCTTGGATCGTCAACCTCCATAGTGTCCACACAATAGGGGTACCTCTGTCATCTTTTCCCCTTTATCCTTCCTTTGCCAGCCAATCCTTGTTTGAGTGAAGCAACATAGAGGGGTATTTTCGAGTATCCATTGCAAATCTTGGAGTAAACAAAGAGACGATACGACACATTAGAGTTTGAGGAGAGTTCATATCCAAGCCACTCTGGCAAACAGCTAGAGGGCTTCGTGATTGTTCTAAGAAGGTGCAAACCCGGTTGCATCCACGAATCCACAAACGACGAGGTAAGTGCCTAAAACACGTATTCATCGAAAATCACTCTTGTTGTTGATTACTATCCGCATAAAGAGAAGCGCACGCGTATGTCCTAAAATGCATTCCACGCACGCACCCCTTGCGGTTGTTTGAGAGAGGGTTTTCTCTAAACAAGAAAACCAGGCCCCGACCACCTGGTCCTACTGGTACCCAAGACACCGCCAAATCATGAGAACACTGCAAAATAAGCCTAAAACTAGGAAACCTCTAAAACAATACTGGAACGGCTTCAAAACACATGGAAAAGGGTAGTTTGGTATTCCTGAAGGACGTTCACAAATTTTCATCGCATTCCGATAAGTTTTGATATGATCAAGATGAAACTCGGTTCTCAAATTTAGTTCCTATAATGCTGAAAAGTGACTTTATAACTACAACCCCATTTTCGAGGCTTGAAAACAATACCAGACCACCACCATTAAATCTGTATCATCGAAAAACCCCTAGGGAACAAATTTGGGCTCAATCGGACCTTTCAGGACCATTCTGGGCCCAAATCACCGTAAAAATGTAAGTTTTACACTATTGCAGTTCAACCGCGGTGAACCAGTTTCCATTTATGGAAACTGTGTTTTCACCTCTCGGGATGATTTTCAAATACTCATAACTCATTCGTTTTGAGTCGAAATATCCTCAATTTTGGATACGAGCATGCATCATGATATAGCCCAAGACGAGATAATTTCTAGAGAGACGAACAGCCCAAAACCTTGAAAATCAGAATTTCAAAAGTAGATATCCCATACTTCGTGAAGTCATAACTTCCAATCCGGGTATCAGATCGTCGCAAATATGGGTATGTTGCGACCATATTGCAAATGGCTACAGTTTGGTATAATTTTTACGCACAATTGGAGGTCGGATAGTTTGAATTTTGAGGTTCAAAAATGCAAATTTTTTTTGGTTGCCGGACTCCCATTTTTCGGCGATTTCCCAAATTTGGAATGTGCTCAAACGGAAACCAAATCGGACAAAATTTAGTACAAAATAATTGGGACAATGTGCTCTTTAATTCATGATCAAAATGAGGATTCAAAATATCGTGAATCGTACTGAATCCTTGGTTGAAGTTTATGGACTTGGTCGAATTTTTGGTCCTTCATGAAAAGTTAGTTTCAAGACAATCAAAGGGCATCAAAATGTTTGTGATAGATCAACATCGATTCTACAACGATTGATCGCTCAAATTATCACCGCACACATCCGAAAAAGCTCTAGAAGTCTAAACATGGCAAGAGGCCCCTCATGGAGGGATGGTTTTATCATTTGCTCAAAAGATCTAAGGGGTATTTTGATCTTTATGTCCAAAAATGAGATTTTATTTTAATTCATTTAAATTGTAATTTTCAATTTAGCTTAGTTTTGAGCAATCCACCCTTATTTTGTTGTTTCTTTGTATAAGGAACTTCAGTCATTTGTAAACCTAAGTTGGGAAGCATAATAAAAATTGGGTTCTTGCCCCTTTAAGTCTTTCAATAGACATGACTTCTAACTTCAAATGTGAGGAGAGAGAAAATTTTTGGTAGAAAGAGAAATTACCCCTTACACCCCAAGCCCATTCTCTCTCCTCTCCCTCTTCCCTATCTTCTTTCTTTCTCTTTAACCCATTTTCCCTACACGCAAAACTTAGGGCCTCCCCAACCAGCAGCCCCATCTCCTTACCTTCTCTCTGTGCTTCTCTTCCCTACCCTCTCTTACATGCAATTCTCCTCTCCTATTTTCTCTCTCTCTTCCCTTATCAGCTCCTAGAATTACTCTCTTCCTCTTCATCGGCTCGTATCTCACAACTCTCCCATCTGTCGCGAGATTCACTCTTCTAATCGCCCAAACTCCCTATCCGTCCTTATCCCCTTTTCTCTCCATCTGTGCCCTTATCCCCTAACTCCCTTTGCCTTTTCTTATCTCCTCGTTTTCATGCACACATACGCATAGGCCTGCACTAGAGTGTGGCTTCAGGTTCCCCCTCACATCATCCTTTCTGTTGCCCTTTTTTTATCTCACATTTTCTCACACACGCATGCCCAAAGGCCTTAGCAACCCGCAGCCCCGTCAACTTCACTGCACTTCCTCACTCTTCCGTTTATTGTGTCGTATGCCCAAGGCGCAACAACTAGCGGCCCCATGAACTTCACCACGTTTCTGCATTCCCTCTTTCCCCTTATTGCATCATGCGCCATGGGCCGCAACAACCTGCGGCCCCTACTTTCTTCTATCGGCTTGCTTCTCTTCGTCATCCTCTCATAACCCATAGCCGCGCTTGATGGCGGCTCCAGCAAACCTCCCACTCAACTATTTTCTCCCCCTTTCTCTCTCAAAATCTCTCTCTCTCTTACACATATATATCTCTTCTCTCCCCAAATCTTATCCCCTCTCTCTCCCCTCCACACCACTTTTCTCTCCTATTTTCTCTCTCAAACTCTCTCTCTCTCTTACACGTACCTCCCTCTCTCCCAAATCTCTCCCACGCCATTATTTTTTGTCCCTCCTATCTTGTTCAATCTCACCCCTCATTATCCCACGTACCCCTCTTTCTCTCAACTCTCTCAACCGTCTTTATCAATTCTCCCAATTGTCTTTATCTCTTTCAAATCTCCTAACAAATCGTCTTTATCTAGTTCAACACTTCCAATCCTATCCCATTCAATCTCACCCTCATTATCCCATGTACCCCTCTTTCTCTCAACTCTCTCAACCGTCTTTATCAATTCTCCCAATTGTCTTTATCTCTTTCAAATCTCCTAACAAATTATCTTTATCTAGTTCATCCCTCCCAATCCTATCTTGTTCAACCTCACCCCTCATTATCCCACGTACCCCTCTTTCTCTCAGCTCTCTCAACTGTCTTTATCAATTCTCCCAATTGTCTTTATCTCTTTCAAATTTCGTAACAAATCGTCTTTATCTAGTTTAACCGTCCCAATCCCTTGAACCTCTCTCTCCTCTCCCTGACGTATTCCCTCTCCTCTCTTTACATACCTCTCTCTCCTCTCCCTCATGTATTTCTCTCTCCTCTCCCTCAAGTTAATTGTCTCTCTATCTTTCTCTCTCAAATATCTCTCTCTCTTACACGTAAGCTCATACACTCACACACTCACATCATACACTCTTACACTCTCACTCACATACCCATATCACCCACACATTCTAACTCACACTCACATTACACACTCTCACTCACACACTCTCACAATCACACATACTCACACTCTCACAATCACACATACTCACATTCACACATACACTCACACACTCTCATTCACACATTCACACTCACTCTCTCTCTCACATACTCTCACTCACTAATGTCGCCATACCCCTTCGTGACTGGGCCAGAGAAGGGTCGCAGAACTCAAGAGGGAATGAAAGGGCCATGACATAATAAGTAGAAATTATTAGGGTTATTTATTAAGATTATTTTAATTATTCTTTATTTAGGGAGTGCACAGTGATAATTAGCAAGACGACTTTAGAGTTTATATTGTGTTTGTCTTATATTTGGGTTAGTTTAAGGGATATAATTAGGATAAGGGTAAATTTAGAAAAGAGTTTATCTTTATCAACAATAACCAACTTGGGAGGTCTTTTTTGGGTAAAACATGAGAGGGAAAACATGGCTATCTAGAAGCCCGTGGATATGAGAGAGAGAAAATAGGGATAGGTGTAGAGAGTAGGTTTTTATTAGTTACCTTATTTTAGTCTATTTAAAGGGACATCTCCTTTCATTATAAATAAGTCTATGAATTGAATAAAAATTGGTCTCTTGAAAGAGATTGTTTTGGGGGTGGATTCTCTTGCAGACCGTTGAGAGAGGGTATTTTTTCGTAACCTTCCTTCTTTTTATTGTCAATTTTCTGGTTTTATTCTCTCCCTGCATCAATTGGTATCAGAGCCAGGTTCCGATGGCTTCACAAGAGACACCCCTCGATGGATTAAAAGTATTGACTGGATTAGTTCAAGCGCTAGCAGAGAGAGTAGACCAATTCATGCTTGTAGCTGCAATAGTCGATGAGCTTGCGCAAAGGTTCGCTCAGCTTCAGAATGGAAGGAATCTGGAGATTGGCGTTGGAACTCAAGGCAACAAAGATGAAATAGGTATGCATCTTGTTCCTATGCGCCTAATGACTGAAGTACTTCGTCCTTTTATTGGTAAATTTGTTGTGGTTTATTTTGATGATATCTTGGTTTTTAACGCTAACCCACATGACTATCTTAACCACTTGGAACAAGTTTTTTATGTGCTAATGAAGGAATCACTTATTGTGAATTTGAAAAAATGCTCATTTATGACAAACAATGTTGTCTTTCTAGGGTATGTTGTTTCATCTGAGGAAATTAAGGTGGATCAAGAAAAAGTGAAAGCCATAGCTGAGTGGTCGGTGCCAAAGTCACTCGCTGAGGTGCGTTCTTTTCATGGCCTATCGACCTTTTATCATCGATTTATCAGCAATTTCAACACTCTAATAGCATCAGTGACTGATTGTATGAGGGTTAAAAAGTTTTCATGGAATCCCGCTGTTGAAAAGAGCTTCACTCTAATTAAACAAAAGATGATACAAGCATCAGTACTTGCCTTACCAGATTTTTTTAAGGTGTTTGAGATTGAAACTAATGCATCAAATGTTGGCATAGGGGCAATTCTAAGCTAAGAGGGATGACCAGTGGCCTTCTTTAGTGAGAAATTGAATGATGCATGTAAGAAGTATTTGGTTTATGACCTCGAGGTTTACGCTACTGGAGGCACAACCTGATTCATAGAGAGTTTGTTCTATACTCAGATCGTGAAGTACTCCGGGATTTGAGTTCCCAAAAAAAGTTGAATGCACGACATATTCCTTCAAGAATACACCTTCCTATTAAAGCAGAAGGCTGGAACCCAAAATAAGGCAGCTGATGCTTTAAGTAGAAGGGTAGTGTTGCTTCGAACTTTGTCTATAGAAGTGTTGGGGTTTGAAGTGATAAAAGATCAATATAAAGTTGATCTAATTTTCAGCAAGGTCCTTGAAAGGTGTGTTGATGGGCGAGACCCTATGGGTGAGTATCTCGTGTATGATGGTTGTTTAATTAAAAGTGTGCGGTTATGTATACCTGATTGCTCCCTAAGGGAAAAGATAATCATGGAGCTTCATGGTGCGGGCTTGGGTGGACACTTTGAGAATGACAAAACTATGGCTATGGTTGGAGAAAAATATTTTTGGCCACATATGCGACGAGATGTTGATCGATTTGTGATCGATGTCGAACTTGCCAAGTGTCTAAAGGTCACACACAAAATACAGGTCTTTATACTCCTCTTCCTATTTCAGATGCCCTATGGGTTGATATTTTTATAGATTTTGTACTTGGACTTCCACGTACTACACTAGGTATGGACTCTATTTTTTTTTTTTTTTGATCGATTTTCCAAAATGACACATTTCATTCCATGTAGAAGAACTATGAAAGCTACACATATCGCGAATCTCTTTTTCAAAGTTATTGTAAGGCTACATGGTGTTCCTAAGTCTATTACATCTGATCAGGACACAAAAATTTTAAGTCATTTTTTGCGCAGTTTATGGAAGCGCATGGGAGCCAAACGTCAATTTTCTAGTGCCTATCATCCTCAAACAGATGGGCAGACCGAAGTAGTGAATAGAAGTCTTGGTAACCTCTTGAGGAGTATTGGTGGTGATAACATATCTTAGTGGGACCTTGCTTTGCCTCATGCTGAGTTTGCTTACAACAGTTCAATAAATCGATCTACAGGAAAATCACCATTTGAGATTGTTAATGGCAGACGCCTAATCATATGTTGGACCTAGTGCTATAATCCATGCCAGGCAAGATAAGTGATGGTGCCAATACTTTTGTTGAGCATATTCGAGATTTGCAAACCCAAATCAAGAAGAAAATTGAGGAGAGCAATGCAAAGTATCAAAAAGCCTCAAATGACCATAGAAAAGAGAAGATTTTCAAGGAGAGTGACTTAGTAATGGTGTATTTGCGAAAGGAAAGGTTTTCGTTGGGAACCTATAATAAACTCCAGTCCAAGAAAGTGGGTCCTTGCCGCATCTTGAAACAATATGAGAAAAATACATATAAGGTAGAATTAACAAAGGCATTGGATATCTCCCCAATATTTAATATTGCTGACTTATTTGAGTTCCATGGAGACCCTCTAGAAGTCGCAGAAGATGTAATTGATATGATAAAGAAATTACCAAGGAAGAAAGATGATGAAATTGAGCAAGTTTTGAAGACTGAAGCTTTCAAACTCTAAAAGGTTCCTATCGCCAATTTCTAATCAAATGGAAGGGCAGGCCATACTCTGATAGCACGTGGATTTTTGAGCCAGAGTTCAAAAGAGTGGATCCAGACTTATATCGCATATATACTGAAGCCAACTCGTCGAAGTCGAGTTCCTTTCAACTGGGGAGGAATGATGCAGTCATGCCCCTTCGTGACTGGGCCAAAGAAGGATCGTAGAACCCAACAGGGAAATAAAGGGCAATGACGTAATAAGGAAAAATTATTAGGGTTATTTATTATGATTATTTAAATTATTCTTTTGTTTAGGGAGTGCGCAGGGATAATTAGCAGGGCGACTTTAAAGTTTATATTGTGTTTATCTTATATTTGGGTTAGTTTGAGGGATATAATTAGGATAAGGGTAAATTTAAAAGAGAGTTTATCTTTATCAACAATAACCAACTTGGAAAGTGTGTTTTGGGTAAAACATGAGAGGGAAAACGTGGTTATCTAGAAGCCTGTGGATATGAGAAAGAGAAAATTAGAATAGGCATAGAGAGAAGCTTTTTATTAGTTATCTTATTTTAGTCTATTTAAAGGGACATCTCCTTTCATTGTAAATCAGTCTATGAATTGAATAAAAATTGGTCTCTTGAAAGAGATTGTTTTGGAGGTGGATTCCCTTGCAGACCTTTGAGAGAGGGTATTTTTTTCTTAACTTACTTTTTTTTATTGTCAATTTTCTAGTTTTATTCTCTCCCTACATCACTCTTACAATCACATACACTCACCCGAACACTCACATCACACACTCTCTCTCTTATACGTCCCACTCACACTCACATTACACGCTCGTTCTCTCTACCACACACTCCTATCTCCACTCTCTTACGCAACCCTTTCATACACTTCCACTCGCGCTTCACGCATCTTAACCTACACTGTCTTGAACCTACCTCTGTTTACTCTCAACCCCTATAGCCGTTAGTTTCCATATTACAAATAGGAGGAAAAGCCAAGTATATCCTGAAGGCCATTTTTTAATGTGTAGATCCAAGTGCTGCGTAGAAAAGCGAGAGAGCCGAATTCAAACCGCACTACAAGGATAGCTGGAGGGATTTCGAGATGATCTAAGAGGCCGAATCGCTCGGACATGTCCTCTCAATATTCAATTTGAGGAAGTGCTTATACTATGTAGGGGCATATTGTCCACTTAGGTAAGAATATGACATACACTAAGAGTTTTCAAAAAAGGAATTTGGATTTTGAGTTCTTTAACACTTAGATAAGGCAAAACGTGAAAGTCTATATTCAATTTTAGGATGTTATTTTTCATATTCATAGGGAATATGTTATTTTTAGGAAGTTATTTTTTTCAAAGATAGAGTGATTTCAAGGTGGGTGGATTGAGAGGATTTTAAAGACGAGGGTTTTTCTCAAATGTATCATTTAGGGAGGGTTTTATTAATTATTTTCTTTTGAAAATTAACGATTCACATGCCATCATATCCCTTATCTTAAATTATCGAATTCTTTTAAATAATATATTTTATTGTTTAGAAAAATATAAATTTTTCATATTTCTTTTTTTTTCAAAGAAAAACTAAAAAGTTGATCGTAATCATAAACTAAAATCTTAACCATATATATTTTTCCAGGGATGTTTTGAGGCAGGTATTTCTGGATTAGTTCTCCTTGCCCCACGATTCATCATATCATCATTCAAGGTTTATCTTAATTAATTGGGATTGGCTACATGAATCTTGTTCCTCCATTATTTTTTATCAATGGTCAATAAGACCAATAACAGAGGTTCAAGATTCATGATAAGATGTGGTAAAGTTTTACACTAGTTGTTTGTCTAGCGCAAGCCACCTCCTTTACCCGGGCTTGGGACAGGTTAAGGGAAAATTTAAGGTGCCCCACCTGATTATGATTCTTAATTAGTACTATCCATAAGTATGAGCCTATTGGACTCTAACCAAGCAAGATATGATTCTTTTTCCCTATTTATCATCATACCAATTAAAATATAAAACATTGCTGGAATGCTTATGACTGACAAATAGATATCTAAAAAATTAGTTGTACGAATGATCATGCTTACTACAAACTTACAATTTGCAATAAACTTATGTAAAGGGAATATAGATTGAAACTTACAAGGTTCAAGCATAAATATAAAAAGAAAATCTTTTGAGAATTAGATAGGAATTAAACCCTAGAATTGTAACCACCGAGGCCATCGACAAAATTTTCTTTTGAATGTTAACTTGTAGGATGCAGACTAAATGTTTGTACACAAAGTGGATTCAAATATGTTTGCAGAATCTTCGAGTCCTAAAAATACTCTAAAGTGGTTTATGGGGCTTCAAGCAATGCTTTAGAACTTGACAACCCCCTTTCAAACCTTTTCTCATTCCGGCACAAGCTAGAATCATATGTAGATGTATGCCTCGGTGAATACGTCCAGTTTTTCTTCGAAAAAACCAAGTGCATTTCAAACAGTGTACTAGCAGTCCCTCAACCCTCATAGGTCAACATTGGATGGTTGAGTGTCAGTCTTCTGCTCAAATTTCGTCAAAGCAAAAAAATAGTACAACATATCTTTTTATTTTTTTGGTTAGAAAAGTATACAAAGTGACTATTAACTTTTAGTACAAGAAAATCACAATTAATATTTTTTATCTGATTTCAAATCAAGTAGTTGTAAGAGTGTCATTCACTAGAATAAAAGTTTAAAAAGAAAAAATCTCAAACTTCATAACACACCCTAAGCCATCCAATTTGACATATAATAGCTAGGAATAATTGTGACCTCGTTATAACAGAGATAAATAGTTTCATAGTGTAGAATCCCTTTTCAATTTAATCCCCAACTAAGTTCTTTTCTAATCTATTTTTCCTCAAGTTTTGGTGAGCTCATGTTTAACTAATCTCCCAATTCATTTGATGTCTTTATTGGTTATGCCAGCTTTGATTTGCAAAGAGATTGAAAAAATGATTAGGAACTTCATTTGGGGGAATGTGGATGGAAAAAAGAGGTCGCATCTTGTAGATTGGAACAAAATTTGTGCACCCGAAATGGAGGGGGTTTGGTGATTAGGAAATTGAAATTGGTCAACCAATATTTGTTGTCCTAAGTGGTGGTGGAGACTTTTACATTGTGAGGATCGGCTATGGAGCCTAGTGATAAACAAGAAATATGGCGTTTCTGTAGATTCCTTTATATCTTTCTCTGTGTTGAGAAGAGTTCATGCGTCAAGTTTTTGGAAAGGTGTGGTGAGAGTTAAAGAAGTTGTAACGTGGATAATTTGCAAAAGAAAGGAAAAATGATGGTAAATATTTGTTTACTATGTACAGACGATGAAGAAAATTATGACCATTTGTTTTTGCATTGCTTTTATACAAGAGTTGTTTTTGCATTGCTTTGATATGTTAGGAATTCAAATGGTAAAGCCGAGAAGTCATGATAAGCTTTTGTTACAAATGGATGTACATGGCCTTCCAAAATGTGGTTGGATAGTGTGAATGATCTTTAAAGTAGCCATTTTATGAGATTTATGGAGGGAAAGAAACTATAGAACTTTTGATGAGAAGGTTTATGGGATGCTGGAGATTAAAAAGGGCATTTTAGGTGGGGTTTGGAATTGGTTCTCAGTTTCGAAAGAAGGAAGAGGTGTCTCTAAGATAGACATTTGGATGACCCTGAAGAGTGTGGTGACAAATAAGACTTGGAATCTCAAGCTTAAAGGTAGGTGTATCAAGTTAAATTTTGATGGTATCTCTCTTGAAAATCCGAAAGCAGTCAGTTTTGGAGGTGTAGTGAGAGATTCGATGAGGGCTATTCTTCTCTCTTTTTCATCAAATGAAGTGGAGTTTCGTGGCCTATCAAGAAGAATGAGATGTCTCAGGGAGAATTTTATAGGGAACAATATTATGGTGGAGGGGGATTCCCAAAATGTAACCAATTGGTGCAACAAAGTTGCCAAACTACTGTGGAGGTCCTATTCAATTTGGGCAGAGATTGTGGATTTATGTCAAGGTTTGTTCTATTTTCAACATGTTAATAATGCCGCAGATGGATTGGAAAAGTTTGGATTGGTAAAGTTTGGGGTTACCTTGGATGCTACTCTTGTAACAGATAATCTTATTCATGTATAACTTGGTTGTAAGTTTTGTTGGGTAATAAAATTTCGTAACATTGTCAGAAAAAATAAAAAGGGTAGTGGGTATGATATTTCATACAGAGTGACTAGGATAATAAATATCTTCTCAATGGAATGCATCAAGAAATTGTGTCAATGTTTTCTTTATACTATTCTCATTAAACGAAAAGTATATTGTATTGGTCGGGCTTGGATCTGCCTCACCCGGGTTCCCTCGGGGGCTCAGGTCTGATAGACCCCCACTCGAACAACCGCTTGAATTTGTGGGAGCTCTTGCGTGACTCGTGCGTCACTTGCGGATAGGTATGTCCAACTATAAGAGAATTTTAATGCGATGAAGAGATTGACTCGAGCACCTATCTCAACGCGGTTTGAGTTTGTAAGATAAACCCAGGTTGTTGCCTTCTTAATTCAATATACGAAAGCCCTCCAATTGTCCAGCAGCCCAGTTTGGACATGGGCCCCTATCAAAACTCAACACTTGACCTCAGCTCTTTCTAGGAAACTGTTGATGAAATTCAACTGAAAATGCTCCTCTCTAGTGGGCTTTATGAGTGTGTGGCCCTAATGTCCGGGATAGGGTAATTAAAGCGATAAGGAGAAAGAGGGAAGAAGGGAATAAGAATGGATGGTCAAATGAGAGAACGGAAAAGTAAGCTTCTTACGACCCAAGCACTATGTCACCTGATGGTTAGAGTGGCGAAAGAGTCGGAACTCTAGAGAAAGCTGACTCAAGATGAGCTCACCCGAGTGACTGAGTACAAGAGAATTGGTATCTCTTATGACTCAACTCTATTGTATAGAATGAAGGTTAGAGTATCTATCCGAGAGTTAGAACCCTAAGGTGCTATCTCAGGATGACCTCAAGTCGAGTGCTCAAGAAATGAGAGAAGCAACCGACAAAGGAGTGAGAGATGCTCGGACCCACCCTGAGTCTGAGCAGGTGAGGGAAAGAGTGAGAGAGAAGGAAATATGAGAGAGATTTAGAAGAGAAAAGAGAGGAATAAAAGAGAGAGAAAGAAAGAGAAGGGAGAGAGGAGAGAGAATGGACTGAAGATGTGTTTGAATCTAGGTGGACATTAGAGAGAGAGTCTTGGGGTTGGTCGGTCAAGGTTAGGGTCTAGGTGTGGTTTACGGAACCCTAAGGTGAGTGATGTGTAGTGAGGTGTAGGGAGTAAGCTATGGTGTATGGTGGTCTAAGGTTTGTGGTGTAGTATGTATTGTAGGGAATGGGCTTTGGTGTATGGTGGTCTAAGGTTTGTGGTGTAGTGTTTGGTGTAGGGAATGGGCTTTGGTGTATGGTGGTCTAGGGGTATTTTCTTTCTCTAGAAAATGTTTCTCTATCCTCTATTCTTGGTCTTGAACTCACACGTAAAGCAAAGCAAAGCAAAGAGAACGAACTAAAATTTACTCTAAATGCTCAAATATTATTAAATGATCAAGAGTTCAAATACCCTATTACAAATGACTTGGGTTTCCTTATATAAAAAAACTACTAAACAAGGGTAGAATGCTCAAAAGTACTTAAAATTGTCAAAAAAATACACATTTAATGGATTAAAATAATAATATCGTATTTAGACCAAATGATCAAAATACCCCTAAGCACTTTTCAACAATGACAAAACCATCCCTCCATGAGGGGCCCCTTGTCATTGCTAGTCTTAGGGAGATTTTTCGGACATCTATGTTGGTAATTCGGATAATCAATCGTCGTAAAATCGATGTTTGAACTTTTGTGAACGTTTTGATACACTTTGATCGTCTTAAAGCATATTTTTTAGAAAGAACCCAAAGTCTGGCCAAGTCTGTAAACTTTGCAATACTTCAACCATCAATGTGATGTAATCTAAGACATTTCAAGTCTTCATTCTTATCACAAATCAAAGAGGACACTGTCACAATCATTTTGTAGTAAATTTAGTCCATTTTGGTCTCCATTTGAGTATATTTCAAATTTAGGAAGTCATCGAAAAATAAGATTCCGACGAACCAAGTTCTGAATATGATGAACCAAGTATGAATAGAAAGTATTGATTGAAAGAAAAGGAAGTGCACAAACCAAGCTTCGATGAACATTTCCAGTATAACTTAGAATTACAATGCACAAGAACTCTAAATTGATAACAATGTTGTTTTTTCTATTGATTCCCCGGAAATATGTTTGTTAAATATGTGATTATGACGTCCAAGAAATAGAAATAACCAAAAAGCTAATACATTCAAGGTTCACATTTGCCCTAAATTTCATATAAAAATAATAGGGTTTTGATATATAATTGGGAGTCGTGAGGAGTTGTAAGAACTTTCAATCCTTGTTAAAATTTACATCAAATAGTTATACATACTCGAACACCTTTGATTTGGGCATCAATGGATATACAAATATAAGAAAAGAAACTATCAGCACAGAGAGGAGCATGCTCCTATATACCTTACACTCACGGACACTGCCTACCTCTCTCTGCTCCTTTCCGAATCTGGGCCTTAAGTGAGTTAAGGTGTTGAGTGTCCTTTCTCTTTGATTTCCATGTACTAGTGAGGCAAAAGCAACAATATCAGGTCCTACTCTTTCTCTCTTAGACATTTAGGTGTATCCTCTCTTTGTAAGGCGTCATTCTATCTATCTATCTCTCGCACCATATAGGGCAAGTAAGAACTGCAGTGATCAGCCCCTTTCCCATTCTGTGAGGGACGTTTTTGTGGAGATCTTGAATTTCCAAAGCTTATCTAAAGATGAGGTGGTTGAAGTGATCCTCTCACATATTGGTTATATGGGATAAGGCTAAATCTAATTTAAATTTCAGCCTTGCCCTAAAGAGCTCAAGTGAATAGATCTTTGCTTCGTTTAAATCAAACTTGAATTTAAACATAAAACAAACTCATTTTGACCAAATCATCCCTTGAGAAAATATAGGGATTTCATTATTTTTGTGCCTCTCAAGTTAGTTCAACTGTCTAAGCATATTTCACTCCAATTGATACTACTTTTTAATGGAGAGTCCTTTGGAACTATAATTGGGTATAAACATAGAGAACGTAAAGAGGAACCAAATAGTCGAAGTCCTACCTTAAAGGATTTCATAATGAGGTAGATATACCCCGTCAAAGTTGACCCTTTGCTATTGCAGATCTAGGCAGCAGATGGATTAAATTGCTCCTCCTCATAGATGTATTGACCATGGGAGTTGGATATCTACCGGGGGAACTTATAAGGAATATCTCCACAAAATTTGGTACAAAAAATCTTAATATGCTAGAAGATATAGGGGTCCGGCGGTTAAACTCTGAGACAGTTAGATCACCATCGTTCCACCATTAACTGCCTTTCACAGGAGATTCTTAGGTGCAACCCATATCATGGTGATATGGAACTGAGATAGGAATCTAATGGATCAGATCCCACAAAAAAAATCCTTATAGATTGGGAAGAATCTCGATTTTAATGACTAAAGGTTATCTTGATAGCTGTATAAGTGCCTGACAGCCGCTGAACATAATCCTTGACTATTGATGAGGGATCAAATCATCTCCTAGTAAACTAAAACTTTATAGGAGGGTTATTACACCTCAAATATGATTGTCCTAAAGGTTTCATGTCAATTCCCAAGTATCTTGAGGGTGACTATCGACCAGGGCATATCTTGACGACTAGTAGATCAGGAGATGTATCAAATGGTATCCAATTTGTGTGATCTTGAACTAGAGGCATATAAGGCCCCAATATGGATATTTCCAAAGTTCCTTCTCATTCTGATATAATTTGATGAGGTTTTACAAGGTCTGTTAGTCAAATCCCTTGTAACAAATAGAGTCTCTCAATACATATTCATTTGTATCTAAACTTCTCAAATATTTTCTAGAGAGGCATATAATGGCCTTGTGAATAGTTTCATAGTTTGATCCCGTATTAACATATTTTGATATTCTTTGAGTGGGTCTGGCTGTTACAGTATGTGGTGACTGCCTATCAGGGCTTTCAAAGCATTTTATGGCCTTAGATGGCAAGTCCTGATTATATCATACCTTTGATGTGATAGTCAAAGTGTATTTTGTAGTTATTTCTTGAAATCATCTTCATAAGCCTCTTGGGGAATCCCTTTGGCTGTCAAGCTTAGATGTGCTAACGTCCATTTAACCCTGATTTAATTTAGCCTTGGGACGAATCTTGACCATTTCTTGTATCACACTTTATATGTTCAGCCGCTAAATTATGGGTCCAAAAAATACATCCAACACATGTATTATGGATTGAACCCTAATATTGAGCCAATACGAACCATTAAACAAAACAAAGAAACTCTAGGACAAAATGAAAACTGTAGCCTTAAAAAAAAAGAAAGAAGATAATTTTACCAAAAAACTGCCACAAATACTTTAGAGGCTGATGTGGTCCTTTTAGAGACTTTTTTTTTTTTGACAATTTTAGCTATCAAAATTTACATAGTAGATATAGTTTTTAGTAGTGGTCTAAAAGGGTGAGGACCTTCAAATTTCCCTTAAACTATCCCAAGCCTAGGTAATAGAGTGGGTTGTTTTGGGTAGGCAGTCAAAGTAAAAGTTTGCCAAAATTTTCAGAAACTTTGAATTTACGTTATCTACTTATGCTAGGGCTTCCCTATAAGCGACATGTTGTACAATGACCTCACTGACGATATGACCTTTGATGAACCAGAATGACATACTAGAATTCGTGTAGCTGACCCCAATTAGTTGTGGAAAGGCTTTGATGATGATATAATTTTTGGTAGTCTTGAAAGAAATGGTCCTATAGAGAAATTGGATAAATGGGCAGAAATTTATGCGGAAATGCTCAAAATTACCTGCATAAAAAACCAGTAGCATATATTATGTTTATTACATCGTAGCTAAGGGTAGACAAGTGTTGTTAAATAAAAGGGGACACTCTCCCTATAAAGAATATAGGGTGGTTGGACTTGATATAAGACAACGTATACGCATAGTATTTTTCAATTTGTATTTTTTATTTATTTTTTTGAACAAATCAAATTATTTGGTAAGGATAGAGAAAATTAAGAGACAATTATGGAACATTTTATATATTTAAAAAACAGGGAAACCTATGGACTTTGAGAGATTTTAGGAGATACATTTAAAAAATGACAGAAAGAGATATTAATAATGAAAATCTACGGAAAAGGGATTCATTTTAGGAGAATTTTACTACAATATGGTTATTTTATGACAAACCATTACTAAAGCCATATTCCATAATTTGGATAAGCTTTCTATAGTTAAAAATATATATAATTCATAAGAATTCAATGGAGTCTTGGTTGACTATTTTATTTTCTTTTCTTTTTTGATCAAATAAGTGACCCACAAGAAAATTACGAATTTGGGTATAGTTAGTAGTTAGGATAAATATAAAAATTATGAATACAGATTAATATGGATATTTTCAAGGAGAGGGAGAGAGTAATGTGAGAGACAGAGAGAGAGAGATACCTTCACATACCCTCATGTTTTCCATGTTCCCCATCTCATCACCGTGTATGCAATGTTTGTTCTTCACGATTGTTCGTTAATTTATTTCTTTTTTTTTTTTAAATATGTTTAGTTCAAACATGCATAACTCTTATTAG
Source organism: Amborella trichopoda (assembly GCF_054954075.1). Classification (NCBI taxonomy): domain Eukaryota; kingdom Viridiplantae; phylum Streptophyta; class Magnoliopsida; order Amborellales; family Amborellaceae; genus Amborella; species Amborella trichopoda. The sequence goes on along the minus strand of NC_142348.1, from coordinate 29,475,734 downwards.
ATCTTTCTTTTGTTATTTTGTTTATTCTCATAATTATTTTTATTTATTTATAGGTGGTGAGAGATTTATTTGAAGTTATTTGTGCTTGACAAGTCACATATGCATCTTTGAAGGCATGTTACTATTATTTATTATTTATTTTACTATGACATAGGAAAACATACCAATTATAGAAGGGTGCGGTTTCTATAAGGTTGCAACCTTGAATAATCCAATTAAGGCGCACCTCCAAATTTTATTATAACATGTAGTTTTGGTATAAAGAATTACTAGGATTATCTAAAAATATATTTTCATATCTAATTATAAAATTTTAAACTCCAAAAATAGTTAATATCATGTAGATCTATAAACATGTGAAAGTTTTTGAAATGGACGGTCTAGATAATGTGTCGTAAGATGCACTATTTTTAATACTCAAAATCGTTTTTTATGTATTCATACATCTCAATGTCGAGATGATTAATTAGAGGGTCTTTCAATATTAAAACAATCTTTTCCAATGGATTTTTTAGGTGCATTTGTAATTCTACATTATAAGGTTGCAACCTTATATAAACTTTTCCCATTATAGAATAGGTTTAGAATTCCTAAGGGTCTTGGAAGGAGAAACTATAACTTTTTGCTTACATGGTTTTACTGTACTTGGATCAACACTTCTTTGATCTATTGTAAGGCGCATTTTAACCATCTCTAATTTTTTTCTCTTTATCTCATGTTTTCCCCATGAATATGTCTTTCCTCTAAATCACAATTTAGCCACCCTTACATCTAAAATGATTCCATTAATAGTGTCAATATAATTTTATTTTTGTTATTTCAAGATATTTTTTACATTTCTATTATTTTTACATAAATTATTGCACTTGTTTTGAACAATGTTTTATTTATGTAGATTAATTGTTTGTTTCTATACATCCAAACTTTTGGAACTAAATTATTTGTGTGTTGGCATTCTTCCGACTCGACAAACGTATTTCATCTTTAATAGTGAGTTCATTGAAATTTTTATCTAGTTTTTAAATTTTACCAGTTCCCATCAATTGTAAAACAAGATTTAGAGTGACTAAGAAAACTTTGCATTTGCAAGGTACATAGTTATTTTATTTGAATTTCATAAGCACTAGCATTATATCAATTTCAATTCATACTCTTACTTTGAGTATATTTTAATTTCAATTCACAATATTATTTTGGGTATGCTTTCTTTTAAAGTTCTTTTGAAATGTCATGATTGCTAATAATCTTCATGTTCCAGTCATATTTATTCGTTTTGTTTTTCATAAATGAGTTGAATAAAAAAAAATGTTCTTCTTATTGGATGCATAATGCTCTTAAGCAAATGTGCAAAGCATGTGCATTGTACTATTCAAGTAGTATACAACTCTTCAAGCTTTTCGAGAACAAAAAGAAGCGACAAACTTGTATCACCTGTTTAACATGTTATATTAAATTATCAACTCCATTGTTCTTTTAGTTGACATCATGGAGGGATACTAGGATGTGATAGTCCTCTTGGATCAAGAATCATTGAAAATAAGAATTGTGATGAAAGTTTTTCAAGAATATATTTCCATAATGTTTACTGTGGCCAAGTAGCTATCACACTCGTTTGTAAAGAAAATTCAAAAGAAAGAGCCATCAATGATTTCTTTCTCCTATTTATTCATAGGGCAAATCAAGACATAATTTGATTGCCCATAATTTTATAGTAATTTATTGGGTCATTGGACTTAGTTTGAGATCTTTTGTGGAGGGCCTGACATCCAGAAGCGGCAGCTTTTGGAGCCATCATTTTCAGACTCTTCTTCGGTATGGGTCCAAAAATAGGACCGAGTAGGTTGGGTTCGGGTCCAAATTCTAGACCTAAACATTATTTGGGTTTGTATCTAAGTCTCGTAATATCTTTATGGATCGCCATTTATAAAATATAGTTAAATACATAGATATTTTAATTTTTTAATCATGTCCGGATTCAGGTCCAAGTCCCACACTATATTTTGGGTTTGGGCTAGTGTCCAATGAATTCAGGCTGGGTCTGATAATATTTTTAGGATCAGGTCACGGTCCAGGGCACCAATCCGTTGTCACCCCTATTCCTCATCTCAACATTGGCCAAGGAGCCCCGTGCTAGAGAAGAATACAACACACTTGGATATCTTACGTCTACGAGAAGAGATATATTCGCCCTACACACACTATGGAAGTTACTTTTTTGGAGGTAGTACTATTACAACTAATAAACTCCAACATAATAATAACAACAATAACACACAATGTACCATCAATTACTATTACCATGTAGCAAAGGCTAGTATTATATGGCATACCTTTCCTGTAAAAAATAGGAAAACCCACCTCATTTTTGTGCACCTTCACAATCCATGTGGTCACCAACTTACAATACATGCCAATTATTAGTGCCAAATGAAATATAACAGCAAATACGAATGAAATCAAAATTCACATTAATTAAATAAGGGCAACTCCATTCTCACTAAAAAGTAAAGGCTTAAATTTCCATGACTTACCACTTTACTTATCAAAAAAACAGTAATTAAATGTCATAATGTCATAAGGCAATGAAGTGTACTCATTGAAGCAATGATAGGGAGAGAGTGAGAGAGAATGACAATTAATGAATGAATTTGTGAATTTGTGTGTGAGGCTGTGAGCTTCACGTGAATTTTATTTATTATATTAAATCCAAGGTTGGTGATCCTCTCCCCTTTGACTCTCTCACCTAAATGTAGCGTAGAATAATAAAGCCTACTCTCCATATCCCCGTGAAAAGCATTACTCTCACCATTTAATGCACTATATCGTATATCATCCCATTCTGTGGACCACCTTTCAATCTTAATAAATTGTTCCCTATGGATATTGAGAACTTTTAATACAAGCTTTTTTACTTCACTTTTTGAATTTAGCCTTTTAAGATAAAGTTTTTTTATTAGTTTTCTATGCTTCTCTTACAACATAAAACTTATATGTTTTTCTTTATCCAATCGTTCATTTTGAATGGAGGATTAAGATTGTCCCAATCACAATGTCATGTCCCTACACTGTTTTATTTTTAATTTTTTTCTATAAAATATTTTGAAACCAAATTTTGGGCATCCAATCGTCTATTACATTCGTACTTGTAAAAAATATAAAAAAAATATCCCAATAAAATAAAATTACCAAAATACCCCTGAAAGTTTTAAGGGATATTTTGATCATTATATTTTATCGAAAAATTATTTTTAATATTTTTTATAGGTGTGACCTAATGAGATGATAATGCGTATCAAATTTCATATTCATACATTTTTTATAAAAATAAATTATTCTGAGGCATTAGATCTAAGATCAAATGGTGAGTGGCTTACTTGATAAAAAATGGACAGCTGGATGGTAGGAGAACCATAGATCTTTTATGCTGTAGGGAAAGTATAAAATCTTTTCATATATTATAAGTACACTAACACTTTTTAAAATATGAAAAAGGTTTATATAAGGTGTCAACCTTTATACTATACGAGTAGGGTGCACCTAAAAACCTCATTAAAGAAGGTTATTATGTTGGAAAACCCTCAAATCAATCATCTCGACCTCGAGATTCATAGACATAAAAAAAAAAAAGGGGATTTATAGTCCTAAAAATAGTTCATCTTCTAACACATTATCTAGACCGTCCATTTTCAAGAGTTTCAAGTGTTTGTAGATTTGCTTGATCCTCACTATTTCTAGAACTTTAAGTTTCATAATTGGGGGCAACAATACATTTTCATATCATGGCAAGGCTTTGCGGCACTGCAATTGCATTTTCGGCATAGTTTTGAGGTGCAACTTACTTTAATAGTATGAGGTTTACAACTTATATAAACCTCACCCCTGTAGATATAGACTTACTAAACGCTTGGAACCATGTACATTATTATTAACACCACCTTCGGACCCACATTAATTAGGGCATCCCAACTTCAAACTATGTAACCGTTTGAAAGGTACTTAAATCCTTCCCAGTCTCATTCTCCACCACCATCTCAACCCACTATCTCTTCTTTCCTCTCTCTCTCTCTCTCACACACAAAAGCTTAAGCATCAAGTGGGAATGATGGGAAGTAGGCTAGACTGGTTCATACCTGTAGTGGTAGCAGCCATGGCTGCCTCTGCCATGGCATACACAGTAATAGTCCCTGACTCAGTTCCCTCCACCCTGGTTGACACCCCTCAAACAGGCCTCTCCATCTACACTGACAATGCGCACACCGACCCGAACGAGCAGCAAGCGGTGTATGACATCATGAAGGCGACCGGTAATGGGTGGGCTACGACCATCCCCGACATCTGCAAGGGCCGGTGGCATGGCATTGAGTGCGTCCCCGACAACAATCGCATCCTCCACGTTGTCTCTCTCTCCTTTGGCGCGTTATCTGATGACACCGCTTTCCCGACCTGTGAAGAGGGGGCGTATATTTCGCCTTCTCTTACTAAACTCCCTCACATCCGCCGCCTCTTCTTTTACAAGTGCTGCACCGATGGCCCTCAGCCGATCCTGTCGTTTCTTGGTCGACTTGGGAAGTCACTTGAGTCTTTGGTTCTTAGAGAGAATGGGCATGTTGGAATCATACCTGAAGAATTGGGCAATCTAACCCAGCTCAAGGTTCTTGATCTCCATGGAAATGGACTGGTTTCTAGCATACCGAATTCTTTGGGTTCTCTGTCTAACTTGAGACTGCTCGACCTGAGTGAAAACAAGCTCGAAGGCCAAATTCCTCAAAGCATTAAAGGTCTGAGGAAGCTCAATGTCTTGAATCTGAACAAGAACCTATTCCATGGTCCAATTCCTGACCAAATTGGATGCTGCACTTCTCTAATTAAGCTCGACTTGAGCTCGAACCAACTCACGGGTCCAATACCGGACAAGCTTGAGAGCCTCAAATCACTGCTCTTAATGGATTTGAGCTTTAACGAGCTTTCAGGTCCAATCCCCTCGACCATCGGTGAATTGGGTTCGCTTGAGGCTTTGGTATTGAAGGGTAACCAAATGGGTTCGAGCCAAATACCAGAAAGCTTTGGAAAGTTGCGGAGCTTGATGGCCATGGTGATGTCTAATGTGGGTCTCAGTGGCCCTATACCTGAATCTTTGGGAAAGCTTTCCAAGCTCAGGGTTTTGCACTTGGACAATAATAGGCTTAATGGAACCATACCCAAAAGCTTGAGTGAGCTTGGTGATCTGAGCGAGCTCAGATTGAACCAGAACAAGCTAACGGGTCCGGTTCCTTTCACTAAAGAGATGCTTTGGAGACTTGGAAGGAACATTCATCTATCAAACAACTCAGGTCTGTGTTATTCACCGGAAGAAGAGAGAGAAGAAGATGATGGTTCTCTCTCTCCCTTGGGTATCAAGTACTGCAAGCTCAAAACCACAGCTCATATCTCGTCGCATCGACATCTGCACCTGTCGAACCAGATAGCCCCCTTTCCTAGTTCATCAGCTGCCATGTCTAGGAGAGCTTATGATCTCGCACTGTACTTAGTAGCAGCACTACTAGTACTAGTATGGTTTCTCGCTTTGTAAATATGATTGAGTTGCATGGTTGTACTATATTTGTTCCTTTAAGAAATGCAAGTAAAGCTCATGATTTCAGGTTTCTGTCAAAAGTTAGTTTGCTTGGCTAACTGTGATGTTCCTCTAATGCTTATATTTGCAAATAAATGTGATGCTGCCGTACAAAGGAAGGGATGTAGCATAATGGCCCATATGTAATGGAGGTAAGCAGTGCCACGATTTTCGATCCCCGTCGTCATCGCTCGTCAATCCGGATGTGGAATCTGTCAAGAGCGAATCGGTTTCGGAGTGATATGGGTCTCGACCCTTTTCCCACTTAAAACCTTTTTTCTTTTCTTTTCATTAAGTTTATATAATGTTTTATGTGGCCCCCCTAAATCCCCTCCCCATATATTTTCCTTTTTATTTTATTTTATTTATATTTTTTTTATCATTGTTCGAGACTGTAACAATCTTAACCTTTCAAAAATAAAAAAACTCTTTATAGTATGATAGTTCATATAAGCATTATGGTTTTTAGGGACCATCACTACTTTTATACCTTTTTACCCTTCACTTTTCTTATCATCTGCCACGTCCTTTAGTGGACGTGGGTTGTAAATATTAGAAGTTTATTATTAATGCTACACCTCACGAATGAGGTGGTGGTGTTTTAAAAAATTTAAATAAGACGAAAGGTAAGACATCGCCTAACAACTCCTTTCTCGCTCTCTCTCGTTCTCCCTCTTACAAACGCAGTGAACTCCTCTCTTAACCGATTTTTTTTTATTAAAAGCTGCCTCTCAAATATTATAGGTAAGTGACTTCATTGTCTTGAAGAATAATTCGTTTTTTTTAAAATGAAATAATTATTTCTGTCTATTATCACGAATTTTAGGCACAGTAAATTTTATGCGTAAGTGACTTCATAGTCTTGAAGAATAATTCGGTTTTTTAAAAATGAAATAATTATTTCTATCTATTATCACGAATTTTAGGCACTGTAAATTTTATGCATAAGTGACCTCATTGTCGCGAAAAATAATCTTTTTAATAAAATTGTGATATTTTATCTATGTTAAAAATTTTAAATGCTGTAAATTCTTAGAAATAAATTTATTTAATTTTCTTGTCTATTGTTAGAAAATTTTAGATACTGTAAAATTATTAGAAATAAATGTGATATTTCTTCTTTTAGTAAAATTGTGCTATTTCTTTCTACTGTTTTTTAATATTTAGACATTGTAAAATTTATGTGCAAATGACTGCCTTGTTATTTGAAAACTGATATTTTTACAATTGATTATAGCATTGTGCGTGAAATGTTTATTTGCGAATTGACATCCCATAAATTGTGATAATTCCGTATTCTTGAATTTCTATAAGAGTTTTTCTATACATATTAGATTTGCAATTATGCTAGAATATCTTTACGAACTGCTACCTTTCAAAATTTGAGCCCAAAAGATTTGACTGGTTATTTTTGAAATGTTATTGAAAGTGACTATTATTAATGGTTTCAGTGAAATTCATATTAATAATTTCAGTGATATGTTGAGTACATGATATTACTGCTTTCGAATGTTTAAAGAGATTTAGAAATACTTTAAGTATGCAAGTGGACTCATCCGGTTCGCCGGTGAGGTATAAGTGGACCTGTCCCGTACGTCGGTAGGGATTAAGTGGACTCATCAGGTACGCCGGTGAGGTATAAGTGGACCTATCTGGGACTTCCATAGGGATTAAGTGGACCCATCAGGACGTTGATGGGGTATATAGGTGACCTACTTAGGACGCTAGTAGGGTAATTTGTGAAATCATTTGAATTATACACTGCCATTAAAATGCTATATGCATTTCAATTATTTGGATTACACTTAATTATGCATTTTTGAAAGTGAAACTTTTGATGCATTTCTGTTAATAGATCTCCTTTTTGAAAATATTGATATTTTTCAACCATGATTACTTTTAGGATTATGATGATCACTTACTGAGTAGCCAATTTCATCAAATTGTGGTCAACGTTTTCTCAGAATAACTGTGGTTTCATATTGAGTGCTCGTCAGGATCAACTTTGGAAGATATTGTAGTTGTGCTTAAACTTTCTTTTGTTACTTTGTAAGAATTCGCCAATGTAAATTTGTCCTACCAAGATATGTATATATGTTTAGACCTTTATGTTAATATTAGTTATGAACAGAGTTTATATAGGTTTGAGGGAAAAAAAAAAACAAATCTTAAAAGGGGGTTTTGATTTTGATTCATGGCATGGTAGATATTTAAAATTGCTTTGTTTTGCCTGTCACATGTCAGAAATATCAGTATTGTCAAATTCTTTGGGTGTGACAGAGACTATTCGAGAATGATCCAGATCACCAATTCAACCGATTAGAGCTGAGATTGGGAGTGGGCTATCTGTCTCGCCGATCTATTTTTGTTTTTGTTTAAAACATTGGAGGTAAGTGTATAGTAATGCTCCTCGATGCCGTTTTTATAAATTTCAGATGAGGAGATATATAATTATCTAGTAATTTTTAAGTGGTTCTTATAATTTTAGATAAAAAAAACTTCTCAATTTAGTCTTATGCCAGAGTAAGTGCACAATATACTCCGACGAGAACGTACTATACATGCCCTTACCATGTAACATGCGTTTTGTTAAATAAATAAATAAAAAAATAGAAGATTGCACACCCATTAGGCCATTACATAACAACCCATCGGGATAACAATAGGCCAGGTGCCCCGGCTTAAAAAACTATGCCTTGGGTTAGGGGTAGGGGAGGGTCAGGCTTTTTCATTGTTTTCTATATTTTTTTTTTTTTTTACTTGGCCTAACCTAGTGTAGTTTGGCCCTTATAGGACTAGAGCTAGGCTTGGAGTATAGCCTTTTGGGCCCGGTTAGGGCTGAGCCGGGCCTCAGCCAGCCATATTAAGACTAGGGTCGAGCTAGGGCCACAATTTCCATTGCTGAGAAAATGAGATTCAACAAGATTCCGGCGATTGGCTTGGGGTATCGATCAAAAGAGCTGCAATCTTAAAATTTCTTTTCAAAAACTTGGGAGGAGAAGGAAAAAGAATCTTAGGTTTCCAATGAATGAGGATGCAACCCACCAATTCATTCTGATAAAAAATAGCTATCAATTTTGGTGCTTTTACCTGATTACAAGATGATCTTCTAGGTGATTTGGAGTTTGATTCATCTAAAACATTTGAGGATCACACATACTCTAGATGGGTGGGGACCATTGAAGAAGATCATATCTCGCAGATTTTGTGGTAGAAGATGACCTAGACGAATGCACTGGCTATGAGTTTGCTTTTTCATTTTCATGGAAGATGCTCTTTACAGCTATTTTCAATTTGCAATGGTTATGACTTTTTCTTTTTCGTGGGATAGATTATTTTTGTTAGGAAGTAAAAAATGGAGAGCGTTACTGAGAGGTTAAGCATGGAAGTGGAGGATGATAGTGATGATGTAGATGATGGGTGCAGAAAGGTGGTGGATCACCCTCATGTCATCTTGGGGAAAGATGAAGTTCTCGACTCTGTAAGAAGAACTTCAAAGATGGTGGTGGGATCTTTCTCATCACCATCTAATGACTATTTCGGCCTTGGTGACTGGGCTAGGAGGGCCTGGAGTTTGTCGTACGAGCCTGCGGTCAAGAAAATGGAGGACGACCATTGTGTCTTTATCTTAGCATCTTCTGACAATGTGTGGAAAGCTATGCAGGTTCCAATACGATGAGTTAGAGGTAAGCTCTTAACATTTAGAGTCTGGAATTCTTTGGTTCATCCTTCCTTAATTCGCAAAATTTTTATTCGATTAGACTGTTTGGTATCCCTTTGCTTGTTTGGAATTTTGATATTTTTCAAAAGCTTGGGAATATATGTGGGGAGGTTGTCAGTATGGACTGGACAGGTCTGAACAATGGGGATATGTCTTATGTTCGGATGCGAATTAAGAGGAATTCGTTTTCTCCTAATATCAAAGCCAGTATTTGTTCAAGGAGATGATTTTTTAATTCAAGTTCAGATTGAAGGTCTTAGAAATGGTATCAAAGAGGCTGACAAAGTGAAACTGAGAGTGACTGAAAAATGACTCTAGGGATGATATGGAATCAAAGTGGCAAATTGTACGCAGGAGAGGCCGAAAAGAGGGAGAAGGTAATGCCTTTGGGAAACAGGGTTCTGGAGAAGTGTTGCAGAGAACAATGATAACCAAGCCTCAAAGGTGGAAGAGTTGTACACGTGGTGGATGGAATAACGGTAATTTGAAAAAGAAGGTGGCATATGATGCAACGCCCACGTGTAAACAAATTTGGGTTTCAAAAAACAAGTAGGTCAAAGTAGGTGATAGTTATGTAAATTCAAAAAAGGATGACCAAGTAGCCCTTCAAAGATGTGAGGTGGGATCCACTAGCCGACAAAGAGGCGGTGGAAGTGCTGACCAAGGCAATAAAGATATTCAAAAGACAATTAAGGGGGATATAGGGAAAGTCAATCATATTCCTAAGGGTGGCGGGGAGATCACCTTTGGGGACATAGTTGTCCCTATCAACCAAGTATCAAGTGGGATTAACGTTTATCCATTGCTTAACTTGGGGGGCTTGGATAGCATTGGCAGTTTAACCTCTAATATGAGGGAGGTCTCTTATTGTATTGAAAGAAAGGAACCTTCTACTGGAAAACATGCCTTAAGAGGTAGGAAGAGAGAGATGACCTTCTCTGTAGAGGAAGTGGTGGATGTTTTGTTTTATTTATTCAAATTCCACAAGGTTATTGCCACAGTGCTTGCGGATGCCTGGTGGAGGAGCATGGAAAGGTTCTTGCCTTTTGGTAGGGCTGCTCAAAGGAGGTTGATACGGGGTCCGAGGGTTATAGCCGAAGATCAAGGCCCGTCGATCGTGGTCATCGAAGAAGGGGTGGGGGATGACATTGTACCAATTCAAATGCTTCCGGCCGCTACGTCATTACCTTCTCTTCAGCGGTGGAGGACAGTGACTTAGAAGACGAAGTTAAGCTTCCATCACCTCCAATGCCTTTGGGGCAACGTAATCGTGAGCTTTTGCCTCCATTGCTGAGGGCGGCAATTGTAGAGAAAGATCAAGAAGATGAAGGTATGCTTTCTATTGTGGATGGCGATGGGGTAGGTGGTGAAGTTGTAGATGAGGGAGATGTTGGTGATGATTTGGCAGAGATACAACCACTGTTAATTGACGGGCTAGATGAAGATAGGGAAGAGGGGGAGATCGTAGAGGGTGGAAACTTAGAAAGTGTTGTTGATGTTGAAGTAAGGGTTAATGGGTAGGGTATTCCAATTGGGGTACCTGATAATAATTTATAGGAAATATCTGCAATGTGGGATGATATTGGACTTGGGTCTAATGTCCCCATTGCTCAGGTTTTAGAAGTGATTAAAGAAAATGTTAAGAAGGTTAAAGAGGGCTGTAAACAAAAAGTTGAGATGGGTGTGGGCAAGAAAGCTACTGATGTGGGGGAAGTCTCGTTTGGTTGTGGACAGACTGTTACAACTCTGACTAGGTTCTCGCTTCGGTTGGTGGCTAGACGTGAACCTCAACCAAAGAAGCTTGCTATTGCTGATAAAAAGAGAGGTAAAGATGCCATTGAGGAGACCGAGTCCATCTCTTCCTCCATTAGCTCTGATGGTGGTTCTGGTCCGGTCGGGATAGGTTCCTCATCATATTTTAATGAAGATTTGTAGTTGGAATGTTAGAGGTCTTGGTAGTATGGGGAGAAAACGTGAAATCCAACTTTTGGTCAAGTCCTTGAAGCCTGAAGTTTTGTTGTTGCAGGAAACTAAATTGCCAAGATCGACAATTAATACAGTTAGGGAGATATGGGGTGTAGGGCCTGTGGCCTTTGTAGGGTTTGAGTCTACAAGTGCGGCTGGGGGTTTGTGGTCCCTGTGGGATCCCGCTTGCTTTAAACTTGTTGATTTCCTCTTGACTGAAAGGTTTGTTATGGTGATTTTGAAAGGGGTTGTGGATCGTTTTGTCTGGATGTGTTGCAATATTTACAAACCAAATGCGAATGAATTAAACGAAGATTTTTTATATATATTATCCACTCTGATTGCTTATGTGAATTTGCCGTTTTGTATTGGTGGTGATTTTAACATGATTAGATGGCCAACTGAAATTTCATCTTCTACTTCTCTTAATCTATCTATGAGACTATTTAATCAGTTCATTTTGCGGCATCAGCTTATTGATTTACCTATTAATGGGCATATTATAGAACAATTTTATTCAAAGTAAGAATGATCGCTTTTTGGTCTCTAATGAATAGGAGCAACATTTTCCGTTGGCTCGCTTTGTGGCTTTTACCAAGTTCTCTTCGGATCATATCCCATTATGTCTATATACTGAGAATTGTCATTTTGGTCATAAACCATTTCGGTTAAACCTAGTTTGGTTAGATGAAAAGGAGGTTCTTAAAATTATTAAGCACACGTGGAAAAACTCTATTATTTTGGGGTGTTATAGTTTTCGCGTGCATAAAAAGTTCGTTAGTATCAAGCATAAGTTACTTCAATGAAACAAAGAGACGAAGTTCTAAATTAAAAAAATGATTCTGAAGATCATGTTAGATTTGAAAGGGGTAGAAGCTCAGATTCAAAATGGGTGTAATTTAACAACTGGTCTTCGAGAGGAGAAGGTGGGTCTCCTATGTTCTCTTCATGAGATGCTCAGATCAGAAGAAATATATTAACGACAAATATCTAGGGGAAAATGGTTGAGAGAAGGTGATTTGAAAACAAAATTTTTTTACGTAATTACGAACTCTAGGAGAAGACAAAATGATATTTTGGGAGTTCGATTTGAAGAAGTTGTTGATAGGGATAGAGATGCATGGGAGATAAAATTTATCAGCCATTTTCAGCATTTATTTACCAAGGATATGGTTTTTACTTATACATTGCATGGGTTGAATTTTCAAAGGTTGTCCTTGGAGGAGGCTAGATCATTGGAAGGATGGGCATCTGAGGAGGAGGTGAAGTGAGCAGTTTTTACTTTGCCAAGAGATAAGGCTCCAAAACCTGATGGATTTCTTCTTAGGTTTTTTCAAATATTCTGGGAGGTTATGAAAATGGATTTGATGATGATGATTAATGAGTTTTTAGAAAGGGGTGTTCTCAATAAAGCAATAAATTCAACATATATAGCGCTCATTCCAAAAAATGGCTCTATCTGAAGGATATCGGATATTCGCCCTATCAACCTGTTAACAAGTATATAAAAAATTATTGCTAAGATACTGGTTGAAAGATTGAAGAAGGTGTTGTATAGAGTTGTGGTGGGTCCACAATCAGCATTCATTCAAGGGAGAGTTAGTTCTGATGGGGTTCTCGTTGCTCAGGAATGTATTCCTTCAAGGAATTTATGGGGGGAACCTGGTGTTTTGTTAAACTTGGATTTGGAGAAGGCATATGTTAGGGTGGATTGGGATGTGCTTTTAGAAGTAATGAGATGCATAGATTTTAGGGAAAGGTAGTGCGATTAGATAAGGAATTGTTTAGTGAGCACCCATTTTTTCGATTCTGGTGGAAGGAAGCCCAAAACGTTTTTTTAAAGTCTCAAGGGAGCTAAGACAAGGAGATCCCTTATCCCCTTTTATTTTCACCATAATGGGGGAGGCTTTTAGCCGTAGCATTGGTAATGTGGTAAACATGGGTCTGTTTAATGGGTTCAAGATCTCAGCTAATAGTCAACAGATTTCACACCTTCAGTATGCTGATGATATGCTTCTCTTTTGTGATGCATCTGTAGAACAAATTATGAACTTTAGAAGAATGCTTTTGTGCTGTGAACTGGGGTTACATCTCAAGGTGAACTTTGAGAAGACTTCTATTATTGGTGTGGCATGTGAGAATGGGATTGTGAACCAATTAGCTAATATTTTGGGGTGTATAGTGGAGGTATTTTCCATTAGGTACTTGGGATTGCCAATCTCAGACTGTCAGTTACCAAGGTCGGTTTGGGATCCCATGATTGAAAGGATGCATGCCAAATTGGATTTGTGGAAGTCAAAAAATCTATCTTTTGGAGGCAAGACGACTCTTATTAAGGCTTCACTTTCTAATTTGCTTGTGTTCCAGATTTCTCTGCTAATGATGTCAACTTTAGTCTCAAAGGTTATTGAAAGACTAATGAGAAACTTCTTTTGGTGATCAGGTAAATTTGGAAAGAAGTGCCACTTGGTGAGTTGGGATAGAGTATGTACACCACCCTCTGAAGGAGGCCCTGGAGTTAGGAGAGTAAAGTATGCTAAGTATGCTTTGTTAGCAAAGTGGTGGTGGAGATCTATGGATGGTAAGGAGGCACTATGGAAAGTAGTTATTAAGAATAAGTATAGAGAGGATGGAGATAACTTGTGGTTAGGGAATAATAGGAGTTCAAAATTGCAATCAAGAGTTTAGAAATGTGTTATGCAAAATAGAAGGTTCATGTTGAGTTGTTCGAGATTAGAGGTAGGGGATGGTCTTAGGACTCCATTTTGGCACGGGAAATGGAATGGGGAGATTTCACTAAGGTATTCTTTTCCTCTGATCTATAATGCATCATCTAACCCTAGGCCAAAGTAGGTGAGGTATACTGCAGGGAGAGGGGAATCTGGGATATAAAGTGTGCATATAATAGGGTTAGTGATGAATTTATCTTGTAGATGGTTGAGTTACTTAGATTGCTGGAAATTTTGAAATTACACCAAGACTTTCATGGTGACTTGGTATGGAAGGATAAAAGTGATGGGGTCTTTTTTGTGAAATTAGCATATAATCTTCTATTCCATGATAGGATAAGGTGGAATAGGGACTCGTTGAGTAAAATATGGTCTTGGAAGATTCTATAAATATTGAAGGTGTTTCTTTGGGTGCTATTTCAAGGGCGGTGCTTGACAATTGATAAGCTTATGAAGAGAGGGAGGATAATGACAGATATTTGTATGCTATGCAAGGAGTGTGATGGAAGTTGTGACCACATATTCTTACAATGCCCTTTCACTTGTCATATATGGTGCTGGTTTCTTCACATGATGGGAATTGTAGGACCATTGCCCCGAAGCCACATAAATATTATTAAATATATGTCTTTTGATGGGTTACCAAAGGTTGGAAACTTGATCTTCATGATTGGAAGGTCTACAGTCCTTTGGGAGATCTGGTTGGAAAGGAATAGAAGGGTGTTTGAAGGGCTGGTAATGGAGAAGGATTTGCTGAAGAAGAGAATTCAGTATACAATTTGGAGTTGGTTCTCTATTACGAAGGAAGGTTTTGGGGTCTCAAAACTTGACATGGAAGTGAACATGAAGAATTTAATGATGCAAAACGTGATGAAGTTGAGGCACAAGGGAAGATGAATTGTTTCGGGATTAAGAAGTAGAGAACTGAACCTTTGGGAATCCTGGGCCAGCAGGCTTTGGAGGTGTGGTAAGAAATCGCTTTGGAAAGTGTATTTTCTGCTTTGCAGGTCCATGTGGTATAAAAACAACCAATGAAGCGAAACTAATTGCGGTGCTAAAGGGGCTCCAAACTTTAAAAGATAGAGGCTTACATGAAGGATGTGTGATAGATTGTGATTCCCTAAATGTGGTTAATTGGTGTAATTGTATCTCCAGACCTCCTTGGAAGTT
This sequence comes from Amborella trichopoda, assembly GCF_054954075.1. Lineage (NCBI taxonomy): Eukaryota > Viridiplantae > Streptophyta > Magnoliopsida > Amborellales > Amborellaceae > Amborella > Amborella trichopoda. The sequence goes on along the minus strand of NC_142348.1, from coordinate 29,460,538 downwards.
AAGGTCAGAATAGATGGAAGTAATGGAGTTGAGTCGGGATATGACTGTGACCTTCCAACATGTTTATAGAGATTGGAAATGAAATCGCGGATGCTTTAGCTAAGAGAGGAGGTGTGATGCAAGATTTGATTGTTTCATATGTTTTGATTACTTGATTGCATTGTAATCTCTTTTGATTAATACAATGATGGAATATTGTCACAAAAAAAAAAAACACAGCCCACAGCCCCTCTTTGAGGAAAGACCCTAGTTATTTACTCATGGGCATGCATACTATGCTCCCTCGGAAGCATAGTTGACTTCTACTCCCTTTGTAAGAAGACTTATTTTGGAAGATGTTTTTTGAAATTCAGGGAACTATTTAAGAATTACTAGATGATTATTTTCAACAACAAAAAAACAAGTTTAAAATTTGATTTTTCTAACACTTAGATCTCACCATATAAAATTGGATAGTCTCTATTCAATCTTGAGACATTATTTTTTTCAAGTGTATAAGTACAATTAGAAAAAAAAAGTCTTTTATTGAGTTAATCTATGAGTTGAAAAGGTTACACCCCTAAATTTTGAGATGGTAATATTAATTTTAGGTTGGGGTTTGACCCAAAGGAGTAAATAAATGTACATTCCCGCTTGTGTAGAATATCTTTTGGCTTTATTCATTAAGCAATCCCATAAGATTGTGTGCTGTATGCCATACCATTGATAACTTGATAATATAAGAGTTTATGCTAATAACTCTAGACTACCGATATTACAAAAGGGAAAGGTTTCTATAGTTTCCCTACAACATAAAAGATACTCTCATCAAGCTGTCCAATTTAGATCAAGTGACGCACACAACGTTTGCTCTAGATCCGACGCCTCAGAATATTTTATTTTTAGATTTTTTTTCTACAAATTGCATGAATATGAAATTTAGAACGTATCATCTTCTCAATGAGGTGCACCTACAAAAAATATTTTAAAAAGACATTGCGATAAAATATAATGATTAAAATACTCCTTAAAACTTTCAGGGGTATTTTAGTCATTTTATTTTATTGTTAATATTTTCTTATATTGCTTACAATTGAGAGTTTAAGAGAGGAGTAGACGATTGTGATTGGGGTCATCTTGTTGGATAAGGGGAAACATATAGGTTTTATGCTATAAGGGATGTATAGAAAGCTTGCCCATTACAAAAATCTCTTTGAGTCTCTCTTTCTTCAAATCTGTACTTTTTTTTCTTCCTGTTTTTAACTTTTTTTCAAAATGCCTCGCATGTGGACCTTCAAAGTCTCAAGTAATCATAACTTTGGACCAAAGTCCAAAATTATTTTTTTGCTTACTTTAGGGCCTTCAAAATTTAAAGTCCCAATGACATTGGACCTCAATGCTCGGGAGTGTTCTCAAGAGTTCACTACAGATCTTCAAGCCTTGAGGTGATTGGATTTTTTGGGCATTGAAATATCCTAAATAAGTGGAATTTAGAACTTGGAGACCTGGAGTGCTCTTTAGATTCCAAGTAACACTTCAAACCTTTAAGGTCCGAAACAAAAAATTTGACCTTAAAAGTATGAAGTAGGGGCATAATTTTGAGGGGGGAGAAAGACAAAAAAAAAAACAAGAGAATAGTATTAACGTTAAATACAAAAATATTGAGGGTAGTTTTATGATAACGGATATTTAATGGGACATGAGAGTAAATTTCTCATAACTTAATGAAGGGCCCTTTACAACTAATAGCAGCTCTTATAACTATTAGGAAAATTGTCTCATGTGGGATGGACCGCATTTCTACAAGGTCCAGAGGTATAAAGCATCCATCTTAAAGATGGATGCAAATTAGTGGTCCATCTAAAAACAATTATAACTAACGGTCCCGATGTTTTCTTAGTATAGTTATTATTTGTAGTTTTTAATTATTATTATTTTTCATATTCATGACCTCCATGTTAAAGATTATATATTTTCTACAAATTAAGATCAAATTATGGTTAAAAAATATATTTATTGCCAAGCACGCATTTCTACAATATAGAGGTTAGCTGCATAGAAAAAGTGTCCTAACTAATATTTTAGAATTTTTTGAACCTGTGCATATTGCAAAAGCAAAGGGACCTTATTGTCTTAGTTTGTTGAAGCTATGTTTAATAATTCTTATAATCTAACAAAAAATATCATCTAAGGGGTCAAAATCCCATAAAAACTCATTAAAGGGGTTTGAAACATTCTAGTTAATATTAAAGAACGTTTGTTTTTTTTCATTTCACTGAAGTACATCCTGAAAAAATATCTTCAAAATTTTACCAATTGTCTTTGAACCTTGAACAAGGACATTACAATAATTTGGCCCAACTAAGTGCCCCTAACCATATGATATGAGTACCCGTGCCTATTTAGGGAGGCTCAAATTACTGAAAAGTCCTACTTATTTAGTTTCCTAACCTTGAATAAAGACAATTTGAGCATGTTGAGTATATTTTTCTAAGGAGAAAACAGAGCAAAATGAAAATTAAATGCTAAACTATCTAATTTCAATCTATCTTCTAACCCCCTTTAGGGGCCGTTTGGATCAATGCTGTCAGATTCGCTTCGCAATCTTTTTTGATTTGGAGAGAAAAATGAAGCAATTCGGTGCTTCAACTGATTCGAGAGAAGACTTCATATTTTTTATTGAATATAAAGAAATTATATATATACATATATATAATATGAAAAAATTAAAAAAAAAAATAGTTATTTCTTTGCTTAGTCCGAATCTGATCGAAGGCAGACCCGAATCTGACCGAAGCCCAAATATGACCACAATGACAACACTAGACTTTGCTTCGCTTGGTCTAGGCCTAAACTCTGAAGCTGTCAGCCTCTTCGGCAAAAGTGAAGCGAATTTGACAACACTAGTTTAAATACCTGAAAATGCATTTTACAAAATATTTTTCCAAAGGGTACATTTCTGGCGTTTCGAAAAACTATCTCGAGTTTTAAGTATTAGAGAGAGAAACTATATCAAATTTTAAGTATTAGAGAGAAAAACTATCACAAAATCTTTAGAGAGAGAAACTATCTTAAATTATAAATTTTAGAGAAAAAGTACCTGAAAATTTTTAAAGAGAAAAACTATCTCAAAATTTTTAGAGAGATAAAATATCTCAAAATTTAAGTTTTAGAGAAAGAAACTATCTCAAAATTCTTAGAGAGGGACGCTTTTAGGTTTTAGAGAGAAAGTACCTAACAAAATTTAGAGAGAGAAACTATGTCAAATTTTAAGTGAGAGAGAAATTATCTCAAAATTTTAGAGAGAGAAATTATCTCAAATTTTAAGTTTTAAAGATGCAAAGTACCTGAAAAATTTTAAAGAGACTATCTCATGATTTTTAACTAGAAACTATATCAAATTTTAAGTTTTAGATAGAGCAAGTATCTAGAAATTTTAGAGGGAGAAGCTATGTCAAATTTTAGAGAGAAACTATCTCATATTTTATGTCTCAGGTGAGAAAGTATCTCAAAAGTTTTAGAGGGAGAATCTATCTAAATTTTAAGTTATAGAGATAGAAAGAACGTAAAATTTTAGAGAGAGAAACTATCCCAAATTTAAGTTTTAGAGAAAGTATCTTAAAATTTTAGAGAGAGAGAGAAAAAAAAAACTATATCAAATTTCAATAGAGAAACTATCTTTAATTTTAATTTTTAGAGAAAAAAAGTACTTGAAAATTTTTAGATAGAAAATATCTCCAAATTTTAAGAGAGACAAACAATCCAAAAATTTTAGATAGAGAAACCATCTCAAATTTTAAATTTTAGAGAGAGAAAATATTTGAAAATATTTAGAGAGAAACTATATCTAAATTTTCGAGAGAGAAACTAATTCAATTTTAAGTTTTAGAGAGAGAAAGTATATTAAATTTTAGAAAGAGAAATCATATCAAATTATAGAGAGAGAGAACTGCCTGAATATTTTCAAAACAAGAAGTTATCTCAAAAAATTTAGAGCAAGAAACTATCTCACATTTTAAGTTTTGGAGAGATAAATTATCTTAAAATTTTAAAGAGAAACTATATCAAATTTTAGAGAGAGAAACTATCTCAACATTTTAGAGAGAGAAATTATTTAATATTTTCAGTTTTAGAGAGAGAAAGTATCTTAAAATTTTAGAGATAAAAACTATATCAAATTTTAGAGAGAGAAACTATCTTAAAATTTTTAGAGATAGAATCTATCTCAAAATTATTGAAAATGGCATTATAATAAGTAATACAATAAAAAAAATTTAACAAAAACAGTAAAAAAAAGAACGATTGAAAATATTATGCATCCATTAACCATCCATACAACGGAAATCTATTTTATAATAAATACTTTTGATAATTTGAGAGTGATTTTTTTTTTTTTTGGACAAAAGCACAATAATCTTATTGATAAAAAATAATTACAAGAGAATTACAATTGAAAGAAGGAAAAATGGCCACAAGGTGTCAATGGACTCAAGCTTTTGCCAAAGAATCTGCCTTATCATTTGACTCACAATATATATGATGGAAAGAAGTGACATGGAACCGACATCGATCTAGAATTTCTATATAAGCTTCCCGCAAGTTCCACGTCGGTCTCCCAATATGATTGCTCCAATTGATAACATTTAGATAATCCCCTTCCACTACTCAAAAGAAATTAAAACACTTCTCTTTCAAACCTTGTAACAAATCCAAAACTTCAGATTTATTAGCATTCGCCTCACCAAGTGGGCCTGAATACGAGAAAAATACCAATCTGTCTGAATTTGAGATTATCCCTCCAACACCTACTAGCTCTGGGCTTCCCCAAGCAAAGGCAAAGACCATTTTCCCTGCGGTTTGATTTTCAAAACTGTCTTTATTACCAAATTTTTTAAATTAAACATAATATCCACCTTCGTCACACCAATTGCTTCCTCTGTTTTTGAAAACCAAAACAACACATTATGAAGGATCATATCTTCAATAGCATGGTAAATAAACCATTGTCATACACTTGCACTATATCACATACATCACATTTGTATACTTTCAATTTCATGCTCTTATAAACTTGGCTACCCTTACCTTGTGTGCTGCAATGGTGACCAAAACCTACACACAACTCACTCTTCTCCAAGCTTCTCAAGCTTTCACATAGCCCACCTCCACTCCTCTCCAAGTTCTCCCAAAAGCTCAAAGGGTCTAAAGTAGCTTCTCAATGGGGAAAAATGTGGCTGAGAGGGAGCAACCTCTTGAGAGAGATGTGAAGGGGTGAATAAATAAAAAAATAAAAGGGGCAGCATGCATGCATCAACAAGTGGCATCAAGGGCCTCCACATGGCACACACTTGGAACAAGTAGCAATATCATGGCACACTAAACAACAAGCAAGGGACAAGTGGTGCATAACATAAGAGAAAAGAAGAGGAAGTCCCTTGGACTACCAAATACAGTTGCGCCCAATGGCCCACATTGCACACGATGGAACACAGCCGGCACTACACAGCCTGAGCTACCTCTCTCTCTTCACAGCCGGCATTGCCTCTCTCTCTTCACAGCCGACGCTAGTCCATTTCATGCATGGCGTTCCTCCCTTGACACTCGCGGCGTTATCTCTTTCTTTTGTTCACTCACGACGCTGCCTCACTCTCCCCTCTCCAAACGGCATTGCCTCACACTCCATGTTGTGTGTGTCCTTTCCTTTTCTTTGACTCAGGAAAATTTTGGTTCGTTACAGAGAAGCCATAAAGAAATATATTATACCTGGAAGAACAGCACATGCATTTTGAACAATTATTGCATAAACATATACACAACTATGTGTCATTGAAAAATCATAACATTTTAACTAAGAAAGATGCAATATCCATTTATTTGAAGTTTGAAATGTGATGATGGAAAGTAAAAACATTGAAATGAAGTTTAAAAACTCACAATTCATCTTCAAAGTTTAAACTAAAACCATCTTGTAGTCTCCTGACCTTCAACTTAACAATGAAATTTAAAAACCATAAGGTAGGTAAGACCTTTGCTATTTACAGCCAAATCCATGCGAGAATCTAAAGTGACCTCCCTCTTATTTATACACTAAACAAGATAAAAAATAATGAATGAATCATTAAATAAAAATGTGTCTTATTGAATTATGGTCTAAAAGAAACCAATCCTATGGATCAATCTCTATGAACTGCCTGTGGCACCAGCAAAGGATTCTCCAAAACAAAACTATTACTAAAACAAAATAGAAAGGATAAAAGTATTGAAAACATTCAAGGTTAAGAAAAAGGAGTGAAAGATCACTTATTTGAGACCAAGCCCATTGGCATGGCACCCACAGTCGGAGCTCCAATCAGCTTAGTGGTTTATGTTCCATCCCTCCCTCCTTGAAAGATGCTCAATAGGATCAAACACTCGAACAACAGGACTTTGGACTCTCTTGAACTAAAGACTAATGTGGTTATGGTCAATTGGTTCGAAGTTGGTCTTAAAGTTTTATCTTAGAGGAGTGGGCTGAAAGGGCTCTAAAGTTGTAGGGATCAGGGGACCAAGGTTAAGGTGTTGGAGATAAAGTTTAAGGTTTGGTTAGGGTTTTGGTCTGGCAAGGTCTTGGCAGGGTTACTCAAAATTGGCTTGCTTAGGCCATTTAGGATAAGAGTGCTTATAAGAAAAATATTTCTAGTTTCCATGGGGAGCCATCTGTAAAATCTAGTGCCATAATCTTTTTGCGACAAGCTATGCATTGTTAGCGATGCACCTCATGTCACTATGCAATGGAAGCCCCCCATCGCCCCAGGTTTCGCTCCATCAGCTGATTGTTTCTTAAATTTGATGATGCACCAGTTAGGCGGTGTTGATAATTGTCTTGAATTCCTATTTTATGGGATTAGTTTTCCTTCTTTATATGCCCATTTTTCTTGCAATAATAACAATGAATATTAAATTTTCCTTATTTGCATTTGGATCTGAACCTACCCTGACCTTCTTATCCCTTTTCACTTCTCTTAACAGATCTCTTTCTAGCTATTAAACAATCTACATGTCGCTAAGCATTACCCTGTCTCTTCCTCAAATCATTAAAGAGAAGAGTGGAAGTCACATCCTCCATCTTTATGGAATCCTTTTCATAAAGCAATGTTGTGACAAGATGCTCATAAGAATGAGGGGGTGAGTGGTTAGATGCCTCGATCTTGGCCTCGGGTCGGGTTGACCTGGTGGTACGTGTCTCGGATTTCAATGGGAACCCAGGACCTGATTCCGCTCTCTCGGGAACCTTGTGTATAAAACAAAGACATGTACACCAACTGATGAGAGAGAAATTCGGGTGTGAGGCAGGACACACCTCACCTGGATTCGTGACACACTCGTGTTAACTCGCGCGGGCGCCCTCTTAGATCATGATGGAAAGCCCCCAAGCCTATGGCTGGTTCACAATCGCCTCCCTTGACCCGTTCTCTCATGTTTCTATAATTACACACATACATGTTAGTATATAAGATAAGTGGGTCAGAGGACCTCACTTTGCCTTTAGGTGAATGCACACGAGCATACATTCGAAGGGTAGAATACAGAGATGAAGACCAGTCTAATGTTCACCTGGTCTTCCGGACGAAGAAAAGAGAGTAGAATAAAGATGAGATGAAAGGAGGGGAATGTTAGAAAATGAAAGATTAGTATGGATTTCAACTAATCTCTCAAAGAGAAGAAAAATAAACTCTTTGAGGCTGGTCTACTTTTCACCCAGTACTCTAAGGAAGGAACTTTAAAGACTGGTATGGCTTTCAACCAGCGCTTTAAAGAAATGGCTTTAAAGAATGGTATGGCTTTCAACCAGTACTTTAAAGAAATGACACTAAAAACTGGCATGGCTTTCAACCAGTACTTTAAAGATGAAATGTGTGTTTTAAAAATGAATGAAGGTTAATATGGTCAAGAGAGAGAAAGAAAGTAGGAAGAAATAGAATAAGGGAAGGGAAGAGGAGAAAAGAGATGATAGAGATGAATAAGAGAGAAGAAATTTGATCAGGCACCCAGATTGTCACAGGGGTAAGACTAGCACAATGGCTGATTTGGCGTGGTAGCTAGACAGGCACGATGCCTATGACTTGCATGACGACTAAACTACTCGACGTCAAAACCAACACACGAACTAATTTGGCACCATGGTTATCTTACGTAGCAGCTAGACGGGCACGGTGACTCAGACCGACGCTATGGCTATACTGCTCGACAGCAAGACTAACTTGACAGCACAAGGCTTAACCTGTCCTCTAGTCAAATGAGAGAAGAAAAGTGAAGAGAGAACAGAAGGAGAATAGAAAAGAGAAGAGAAGAAGAGGAGGAAGAGGAAGAGTTAGAGAAGAGACAAAGAAAGGGGGAGAGGGAAGAGAGAGAAGGAATAAGAGGAGAGATAAGAGAGATAGAAGAGAGATAAGAGAGAGAGGACAGAAGAGTGATAAAAGAATGAGAAAGAAGGAAAGAAGAAAGATAAGAGAGAAAGGACGGAAGAGTGAGAAACGAATGAGAAGAAAGGAAAGGAGAGGGGTAAGAGAGAGATAAGAGAGATAAGGGAGAGAGCAAACAGAGAGGGAGGGAGGAAGAGAGAGAAAAGAAAATAACGAAGAGAAAAGGGAAGATGAGAGAGAAGAGAGAGAAGGAACATAAGAGAAAGAAGATGAGAGAGAAGAAGAGGAAAGAAAAAGAAGCGAAAAGAAGATAAGAGAAGAAGAGGAAAGAGAAAGAAGAGAAGAGGAGAAAAATCATGCGCGGCTGTGAGCACTGTCGTGCATGACAAGAAAAAGAGAGATGAGAGGAAGTCATGAACAGCGGTAGGCTTTGCCGTTCATGATAGCAAAGTGATAAAGAGAAAGAACATGGATGGTGATAGGCTCTGCCATCCATGACAGAACAAAGAGAAAGAGAAAGAACATGGACGGTGATAGGCTCTGTCGTCCATGACATAAGAGAGAGAAAAAGAAAGAGCATGGATGGCGATAGGCTCTGTCGTCCATGACAGAAGAGAGAAATGAGAGAAGTCAGGCGTGGTGGTGAGCACTACCGTGCATGACAGGAAAGACAGAGATGAGTGAGATTCATGGACGGCAATAGGTACTGTCATTCATGATGAAAGAGAGAGAAAGAGAAAGAACATGGACGACGATAGGCTCTATTGTCCATGACAGAAGAGAGAGAAAAAGAAAGAGCATATACAGTGATTGGCTCTGCCGTCCATGTCAGGAGAGAGAGATGAGAAAAATTATGTGCGATGATAATCACCACCGTGCATGGCAAGAGAAAGAGAGATCATGGGGTGAGAGACGCCATGCGCGACGGAGGGTACCGCCGTGCACGACGGGAGGAGAAGCAATTTGGACAGAGGCTCGGCCGCCACTTGGGAAAGGGCCAGCTCACTGTACTCATCCTAGAGATATTCGGAGAAAAGGGAAAACGCATGCTTGGTAGTAGATACGGTCATGCATGATAGAGAAGAAGAGAAAGGGGATAGAGAAGAGAGAAAAAGAAAGGGGAGAGAGCGAAAAGGAAAGAACAACGAGGAAAAAAAAGAAAGAGAGAAGAGGAGATAGAAAGAAAGAATAAGAGAAATAAAGAAAGAAGATAAGAGAGAAAAGAAGAGAAAAAAAGAGAAAGAAAGAAAAAGAGAGAGGAGAGAGAAAGAAAGAAGAAGAGGGAGAAAGAAGGAAGAAGAGATAAAGAAGAGGAGAGAGAAAGAAAGATGAGAGAGAAAGAAAGAGGAAAAAAAGAAAGAAGAGGAGAGAGTAAATACCAGACCATTTCTTCTCTCTCCTCTTTCTTTCTCCAAGACGTGACCCACAAACTCAAGCTAAAGTCTTAATTTTTATTCAATCCCCTTCTTCTATCCCATTGAGATATCACGTGTATATATAGAGGTAGGCCCAAAACATGAGCGGATGCCCAAAATTTACCTTAATTGCTAAAAAATATAATTTATTTGAATTAAAAGAAAATCTAAAAATGGGTATAAAATGACAATTTTGCCCTTGCCCAACAATAATCAAAATTTCAAAACAGTGCATGTCTTTTCCATAGAACGTGTGCAATCTTCCAATGCTGATTCGAGGTTGCTCCAGCGCTCGTTCATTCAAAAGATGATTGTTTTCTTGTTGGGCTCTAAATGACGATCATTTGATACTTATTTTGAACCACGAATCATGTTTTTGGGCCACGATCATGCGATGCGAAATTTATGAGAAACTTGCTATCTTTGGATCAAGATTGCACCCATTTCTTGACATGTCTTCACAATTTCTTCACTGAATTAAGACGAGCAGGTCGTCACGATCATTTTGCAACAAATGCAGCTCAATTTCGTGCCCAAACGAGGATTTTCTACTTTTGGGTTTTTTGCCGGAATTTGGATTCCGACGGCCAGAATTTTGCAGTAATTTTAACGTCGTTGTTTGCCAAATCTAACTGTTCATCACATGCGAGATTTGGCCCATATGTAACCTCCGACCTTACGAACGTAATGCAGCTGATTTCGTGTCGCTCTATTATTTGAGTGTCGTGATACGGTCGTTCAAGCGAAACATGTTGCTATTGAATTTTCTATAACTCCTGTCATGAATCATTTACTTCTCTCTAGCTTTTCTCCCTGTTCGACCATCATCACAGGCCATGCCACATATCAAAACGCTCATCTTGATGAAACGAACGCGCTCTCAAAATTTGGGCTCGATCCGACTCAGAACGAGGAAGATTTGGTTCCCGAAAGTTACTGCCCTAAACTGTCAAAACCAATCTCCATTAATGGAGACTGGTGTAGGGAGGGCGCATTGAAATAGCGTGTGGCCTACCCCTTTTCAATCTTTTGCCCATAACATTGTCCTGGAGTGATCGATTGAGCTGAAACTTGACCTATAGGGGTTTTCGACTGTGCCGGACCCAATGGCAGTGGTCCCATAGCTATTTGACCCTCCGATGATAGACATGTCGGATTATGACGAAACTTGGCAGGTGGCCATTTGGAGTCCTTATGAACATTTCCACTTGTTATGGGGAAATTATGAGACTGTTGAGAATTCAACTCATGTATGAGGGGATTGACCGGCTTCTCTTTATTCTGCATCGGGGACCCAAGGTGTTGAAAAATGCCCTCAAACAGTGAGGACAATAAAATTATAGCCTTATTCTCTTCATCCATTTTAAAACGAATATTCAATCATTCATAAATGATTTTATTAAAATGATTTAGGTACTCATGAATATATGTACCTTCATTCATATGCAGGGTGTACAATTTTTACTTAAAAAACAGTCGATTTGTGAGGGACTTCACAATATATAAACTCTCAAGCTTTGATCAAAGGCTTGATGTTGAATCCTCATTGCCGATATTAAATAGTACTTCACTTGATAATAACAATTAAATAATCCTCATAGCCCTAAGATATAAGTCTTCTCAATCCTCATCCGACATGGATTTCTATTTCTTCAAATATCATTTTAAAGTTTTATGTAAACCTTGTTTCACTAGTAAATCCCGAACATTAATTTGTCAAATTCCAAAAAAAAAATTTCCATTAAATTTCTCCACCTCAAACTTTGCATCCGAGACCTTTATTGCCATACCGATAACCCCAAACCAGGCTCTGATACCACTTGTTGTGTGCAGAAGCTCGAAACCCGATGAGTTGATTTTTGGTAATTGCTTACGATGAAAATCTGACAGATCTTCCGATGAAGTTCTCTCAAATTTTAACACCTTAGACTAATTAAAAAGATGTAAATAAAGTGGCAGAAAATGTAGGACAGATCGAATTCTGATCCAAGGCTAGATTTACTCGGAAACGAGCAGATCTACTCTCAGATATGTGGCAGAGCCAACATGATCCACAACATTAAAATATAATTTTTAAGGTAAGTTAACATATCAAAATTAAATAAAAGAAGCAAAACAGTAAAAAGAAGAAGAAAGAGAGAGGAAGAAATAATACCAAACCGATCTGGATGGCCCGAGATTCTGGAACCTTCGAGGGCTCGCCCATATCAGAACTGGTCCTCTTTGCCTCTCTGATTCAGATGTTGACCAGCAGATCTCAAGTGTAAAGGGTTAGATCTAGGGTTGTTGTGCCCTAATTCTAGTTTTGATATAGGGTTTTTTCTCCCTAGGCCTAGGTTTTCTCAATCTTGGAAGTTAGGACTTCAAGAGGCTAGGGTTTCTATTTTATCTAGGATTTCCAATTTAGAGATTTTTCTAAAGCTGTCGATCTTTCTCGGGGTTTGGAGGAAAATTTCCTTAGTTTTATAAGGGTTTTGTGATCTTCAGATGTTGAATATGAATTCTGAGACTTTCTCTAATTTATTTTGGATTTTTGGGGATTTTTTCTAAATTTTTAGGGATCTTTTAAGGGTCTTTCCTATTTTTGGTGTTTTTGGGTAATTTTCCTAATTTTGAGAATTTCTAAGGTTTTTTTTGTCTCTTTTTCTCTTTCCTTTTGGGTTACGAAGAGGGGGTATTTATATGATGCAATTTGTGATTTTTCCTAAATTTTTTGGAGTTTTTTCGGAATATTTTGAATTTATCTTAAAGTTTTAGCCTTATCTAATTAAAGAAAACATGTTTACTGCATCATCAGATGCATTGACTGCATCATCAGCCTGCATCTGGGCATGTCGGGCCCGTTACAGCTCTGCCCGCGGCCCGACAGCTGAGTCTCACATGGACTAAATTGTCATTTGTTATATTTTTTTATCCATAGGTATGATTCAGACGATTCTTGAACCAATGGAAAGCTCTTGGGCTCTATTTCAAATTAGGATAGGATTTGGGTAGTTTTGGGGTAATTAAATTGAGTCTACTAGGATAATGTGGTCCTAAGGGTTCAAAAAACCATAAAATTTGCCAAATTTAAAATGGGGTGTCTACAGTTGCCCCTCTATGGTGCTCCCTATCATTCGGGGGACAGATGAGTGGCAAAGAAATAGACACTTTAGTGTTCCCTATCATTTGTGGGGCAAGTGAACGTCAAAGATAAAACAGATATTTTAAATTTCTTCCTGAGGTCACGTGGTCAGGGGGCACACCAACTATCTGTCCAAGTTATTGCTTTCACCGAGCTCACCCACCTTGGCCATTTTTCCTCCTATGGTTTTCGGCGTGAGATGTCAGTGAGTTACCTAAGCTTGAAACTCGAGTTGGATTTTCTAGCCATGTCACTTAACTTCAGGGGTTTTTGTAGTTTGAATTTTTAATCTTGGCATTTTCTTTGATCTCCTTAGGGTTTCCTAAGGCTGTCTATAAGAAAACTCTTTCTATAGGAAGAGACTTGTCTAGTCGAATCCGAAGTGAGAGACGAGACGGCAACGCGGTAATCGCGGCAACGCTGTAATCATCATATACGAGTGTCCAAGCTCCTTCGTTTTTTAAGACTTTTTTAGAATTTTTGAAGGTAGGGTGAGATTTGAAATAGAACCCGGAGCAAGGATAGGTTACGATTTTAACAAAAAAATTGAATTTTTTGAAAAACACAAGACATATAGTTAAAATTTTGAAAAGAGAAAGATATTTCGAAAAACAAGGTTGGTTAGCAGTTTTAACTCCTGCAACCATAGAGCCCTCTAAGCAGTTTAACGTCATGCAGTGATGGACCATACACCCAACCTTTTACGTCAATACGGGGTGGTTGTGCCCTGGATACACCCGACCTTTTTACATCATAAGGGGCTAGATGGTGCCTACCTCGGCTCTTTTACGTCGCACGAGTTTGACATTTTTTCATCAAACAAGGTGGTTGTACCCTGGATATACTTGACCTTTCACACCATATGAGGACAAACGATACCTGCTTCGGCTCTTTTACGTCGTACGAGTTTGACGTGTTTTCCATTGAAACAGGGTGGTTGTGCCCTAGATACACCCGACCTTTCACGTCATACGGGGCTAGACGATACCTGTCTTAGCTCTTTTACATTGCACGATTTTGACATTTTTCCATTGAACAGGGTGGTTGTGCCCTAAATACACCTGACCTTTCATGTCATATGGGGTTGGACAGTCCCTATCTCGGCTCTTTTACATCGCATGAGTTTGATGTTTTTCCATTGAGCGGGGTGGTTGATACACCCGAACTTTCATGTCATATGGGCTGGAAGGTCCCTGTCTCGGCTCGTTTACGTCGCACAAGTTTGATGTTTCTCCTGTCTCTGCTCTTTAACATTGCACGAATTTGATGTTTTTCATGTTTTGGCTTTTTAATGTCACACGAGTTTGACGCTTTTTTTTTTTTTCTATCGCGACTTTTTTATGTCGCACGAGTTTGACGTTTATCCTGTCTCGACTCTTTTAATGTCACACGGGTTTGATGCTTATTCTGTCTCAGCTCTTTTACGTCGCATGAGTTTAACATTTATCCTATCTTGACTCTTTAACATCGCACAAGTTTGACGCTTATTCTGTCTCGGCTCTTTTACGTCGCACGAGTTTGACGTTTATCCTGTCTCGGCTCTTTTACGTCACACGAGTTTGACTTTTTTTGAATTGGACTTTGGGACATCGTATGCATACACGGGTATGAGCTTGCTTCATTTCACCTCAAGGGATCCAGTCGAGAGAAAAATGCTCCCAAACTAGTCACTATCGTCATTGGCGAGGTTCACCCATCTCTGATATGTGGTAGTTGGTAGTTATGCTCATACAACCATGGAGTGCCTAGCTAGTTTCAAGCCTTCATAACAGGCGTAGGAAGTTAGCTTCGAGAACGAGGCCAAATCGACTAAAAATTTAACCTCTTGTAGTGATGGAGGAAGTCCTTTCTAAAAAAGTTTTGGAAATGGAGGGTTTTAACAATCAGATTCAAAAAACACTTTTAAAAGGGATGGGCCTTACAGTTTTGCCACCGGTGGCCCCTTTGGTGGTAATTTTCTTTATTATATTTTACTCAAAAATGATGAAAGGATTTGCTTGAGGGATCGTGAGAACTCAAAAGTCTCGAAGTTGTCTTTTTACCTTTGGAGCTTTCATCCTGTGCTTCACGAGTCTATGAAGAGTTCTCTGGATTCTTGCTGAGCTTCCACCTTTGAGGGGTCCCGATGTTCTTCTAAGATTCATCGAAGTCACTTCGATTTTCTATTCATATCACACTCCTGCATCTTTCTGAGTTGGTTCTGTTGGGAACCTGCAAGGTTTAAGAGGGGTCTTCGTCCTAAGGGTCTGCTTGTGCCGTATTGTTGGAACTTGCATGTACTTGTTTGTACTCGAGTGTTTTTTAATCAGAAGCTCCTTCTTTGAGATTTTTTATTCTTTTAATACCCGTGATGCTCTTTCAGGTTTTCATATGCCTTTTCAGGTTTTCACCACTCTTTTAAGTCCGTTATGAGTAGTATTTTCTAAGATACATCACATTGATGGGACCATTGAGCTCGTACCCCTCCTAATTCTTGATCTTGTAAGAATTACCTGCATACACTTGGGTGACCACGAATGGCCCCTCCCAATTAGGTTTGAATTTGCCTAAAGGGTGTGGATTTGTAGGAGTGTGGAAGATTTTCTTGAGTACTATGTCCCCTTCCCTAAACTATTGAGGACCTACGATGGTAAGCAACAATATTTTGTGTTTCTCGTAGTCGTCTTTCATCCAAATCAACTAGGGCAGCGATTTATGGTTCGATCTTTTGTTTATCATCTGAATCTTTATGAATAAGCACTCGGAGAGACGGTATCTCAACTTTAATGGGTAACACTGCTTCTATACCATACACCAATGAGTATGGACGGGGTCATGCCAGTAGGAGTCTTCTCAGTTGTTTAATAGGCCCATAGCGTGTCATTTAGTTTTTTGTGCCAATCTTTGCCACCTTCTATTATTATGCCTATAATTATGAGAAGTCCTTTGTTTGTAGCCTCTACTTGTCCATTTCCTTGAAGGTAGTAAGGTGTGGAGAATTTCTGTGTTATCCCAAAGATTTTGCACACCTTAGAGATCTTTTCATTTTTTAGATTGGATCCATTGTCAGTAATAATTGACTCAGGAACACCGAACTTGAATACAATATTATTCTTTATGAAACGGACAACATGTTGTCCCTCAATTTTAACAAATGATGAGGCATCTACCCATTTGGTGAAGTACTATGCCCGTTAATATAAAACGGTGGCCATTTGAAGCTTTTGGTGAGATCATCCGATGATATCAAGACCCCACATGGCAAAGGGCCATACATGCATTGTTGAGTTGAGTGGTACGGGCGGTGCATGGATGAGGTCTCCATAAAGCTGACATTTGAGATACCTTTTTACGAACTTCCAACAATCTTCAGTCATGGTGCTTCAGTAATAGCCTTGGTGCCTGATTTTTTGAGCTAAGGCGATTGCGTCAGAATGACCTCTTTCATTGTGTAACTCTGTCAGTACTTGGTTGATTTCTGGATGATCAAGACACCGTAGAATGATGCCATCGAATGACGTTTTGAACAGGAGATCACCTCTTATTAAGAATCCCATAAAAAAACTTCGAAGGGCTTCTTTATCCATTTTGGTGGCTCCTTCAGAGTATAACACATCTTTCAATAAGGACAGAACATCGTAGAACCATGGTTTTGCCTTAACTAGCGCATCTGAAGCCACGAGAGAAACTTCCCTATCATTCTCATTTTCTTGCTCTATTTTTTCTTCGATCCTTGGTGGGGAATGATCATGTTTGTTCCTGATATAGATTGAAGCAAGGGTCTCAAGGGCATCGGCGAACCGATTATTTTCCCTAGTTACATGCTGAAAGGTGATTTTCTTGAAATATGGGATCATCTTTTCTACCTTTCCTTGATAGGGCTTCAACTTTTCTTCTTTCACCTTCTAAATCTATTGAACTTGGTTTATGACGAGTAATGAGTTACCAATCACTCGTATTTGTTAGATTTACATTCCTATGACGTTCTCGAGCCAACCTATCAAGGCTTCATATTCAGCAACGTTATCGATACATGGGAAATTCAATCTGATAGCTGTTGGCATTAAAATCTTCTTGAGTGAGCATAGTATGACTTCTATACCTGACCCGTATTCATTCCTTGCACCATCGAAGTATAACTCCCAAATTGATTCCTTAATTGTTAAGAGGTTCTCATCAGGAAGATCCATGTTGACGGAAGTGTTATCTGACAGTGCGTGTTCAGCTAAGTGGTCACAATGGCTTGTCCTTTGATCAATTTTTTAGTAACATATTCAATCTCGAACTCGCCCAATAGCATTCTCCACTTCGCCAAACGTCCGTTCAGGACTGGTCTCTCTAATAGGTACTTGAGTGGGTCTATTGTTTAGATGAGCTTAACTGAATGAGATAAGACATAGTGTCTTAACTTCTACATGGCCCACACAAGCTTCAAGCAATGCTTCTCCACATCCGTATATCTTATCTCATAGTCCACCATAATCTTACTGATGTAGTATATTGTTTACTCTTTTCCATGGTCATCGTATTGTCCTAACATTGCCCCCATGGTTTGTCTAAACTAGGAGGATTAAGGATGAGAGGTTTGGAGAGGTACTCTTTGATTTGATCAAACACTTCTTGGCAGTCATTATCCTATATGAATGGGGTATCTTTCTTGAGTAGTCTATTAAATGACACGCACTTGTCTGCTAGTTGTGAGATGAAACGCCTTATGGCTTGCATGCGACCTTGTAGTTCACAAATTTCTCTGATGTTCCGAGGAGAGGGCATTTCAATGATGGCTCATATTTTGGACAAGTCCACCTCAATGCCTCTTTGGCTTACTATAAAGACTAGTAATTTGCTAGATTCAACCCCAAAAGCATATTTGTGCAAATTGAGTTCAAGTTGATATTTCTGAAGCCTTTCAAAAATGGTTCTCAGGTTGGTGAGATGATCAGGGCTGGTCTTCGACTTGACCAGAATGTCGTTGACATAGTCTTCCATGATGGTGTGCATTAAGTCGTGGAAGATGCTAGTCATTGCCTGTTGATAAGTTGCCCCTGTATTTTTTAGGTCGAAGGACATGACTTTGTAGCAGTAAGTTTCCCATTACGTTATGAATGAAGTGTTGGCCTGGTCTTCTTCTACCATGAAGATCTAGTTGTAACATGAAAAGCCATCCATGAATGACAACATCTCGTGCTCTGCAGTGTTGTCGACCAAGGCATCTATGTTTGGTAATGAAAATTTGTCTTTTGAGCATGCCTTGTTCAGATCTTTGTAGTCAACACAAACTCGGATCCTCCTGTCTTTCTTGGGTAAACCATTCTGAGTAATTGACGGGGATAATGAACTTCGCTTTGAGCAGCTTGTTGATTTTTTCTTTAATTTTGAGCTCAAGGTGGGTCTTCTGACGTCGGAGTTTTTTTCTTATAGGCTGCCCTTTTCATTGAATATTAGGTGATGTTGCACTAATGTGAGATCTAGCCCTGGCATATCATCTTATGACCAGGAGAAGACATCACGATATTCCTTGATAAAGGAAATCCTATTTTCCTGCTCCTCAAGAGATATGGAGGTTCCAATCTTGGTTAACCTTGGGTCCTTATCAGTTCTTAGGTTTATATCGATCGTTTCTTCGATGATAGCCGTTGAGTCACCATCAAACCTCTTCTTGAATTGCTCAACATGGGAAGTCAGTTCCTCAAGTTCAGGGATTTCTTCAAACTCTTCGCTCTCCTGATCTTCATCTTGGTCATCCCGTTCGTCATCTTGGGTATTGTGCATCGTTATCATGCTATCTTGAGTGTTCATCGTTTTTGAAAATTCTTTTTCATTATTATCAGTTTTATCATGTTTTGATATTTCAACGGTTTTTAAATAACACAAGAGGTGTCCCTTATGGGACTTGCGAGAGAAATGTTGGGAATTGGACACATAGGGTGGTTAGATGGCCACCCTGCGCCTATCCGTTTTTTGGCGTCGGGACTTGAAGGTTTATGCTTCCAGCGATTCTCGAGATATGGGAGTGATCAACCAATTCTGTTTCTGGGTTTGAATCGGTAGATGAGCACGCATGGCTGTGTTAGATCCGATTGTGCATACCTTCAAATCCAAGTCAGCAAAAAGGTCTTCAATTCTCAGTTCTTGTGTGTGCTGAGATGTGGAAGAAGAGTTATTTCCTGTTAGGGATTCAAGGATCACCTTAGGCCGTTTTGAAGGATGGGCATTGAGAGGATCGAGGCTTTGAATTCCTCCAGATACAAACCCCGGATAGCTTGAAGGCTTTATCCAAGTTTGCAATAAGGTGAGAGAACACCCGAGACCTCTTCGATCTCCGATTTCAGTTTTGCCTTCGAATGATTCAGAAATTGCTTTCGTTACGCCTTGCCCTTGACTATCCAAGCCTTGGCCTGGTTGGAATCCTTAAGAGAAGAGCATGTACCAAGCTTCGAGGAACCTGAAACTGTAACGATGTTGACATTGGATAATGTCGTCCATCGATGCAAAAGTTTGCAAAATTTGAGGAACAGGGTCATCGGCTTCTAGGCGTAAGGTGGCACAATCGGCTTGCTCAAAGGAAGCGAGCGGGATTTCTCCAAGCTCGACTCCTATAGCTAGCTTCTCGTTACGTATACTAGGATTGAGAAAAGCAGGAGCTTCAACATATACCTTTGCGACGTCGTTTTTAGTTAGAAATTTGAGGCATTGTTGGAGTATAGAGGAGACCACGAGGTTTTCATGCAGTCACGGTCTTCCTAACAGCATGTTGAAAGAAGGTTTTATGTCCAAGACATAAAACTTTATCACTTAGACGGTAGGGCCGATCTTGAGTGTGAGAGACAGTATGCCTTCAGCTTATCTTTTGGTTCCGTCGTATGCGGTGATAGTTAGTTGACATGGCTTGAAGTCATCTGGGCTTTTACCTATCTGCTTAACTATTTTCATAGGGCATATGTTTAAGATTTCCCATTATCAACAAGCACTCTTCGTATCTCATATCCTTGCATGAAGACGGTGATGTGCAGAGGTTGGACGTGAAATCGGTTGAAGCTGGTTAGGATGTCATCGTTTGTGAACATGATTGGTGTCGGTTCCATCAGTTGGTTGATCATGCCGCACAACTCATCCGGCTGCGTGTTGCTCGAGATGTGTGTCTTGGCAAGGACCTTCTCGATCTGGGCTCTATGTGCTGACGAATTGGCAAGTAGCTCCTAGATGGAGATTTCAGCCTAGGTCTTCCCGAGATAAGCAGGTAGATCGTAGGTGATTGTAGATCCTTGAATTTCATTGTTCGGCTCGTGATCTACAACCCCCGCTAGTTGTTTAGTTTTTAAGTTATTTCCCATTCTTTCATCGAGAGTATCAGCCATCAATTGAATGGGTTTTAACACTCGGCCTCTTCGGGTTAAGGAGTCGACCTAGCTAGCTTGAAGCTGGATAGAGTCAGCTCTAGTAAGAGCATTGGGAGACTTTGGGGTGTTGACCCCTTGTTTGGAAGATGACGCCTTCTCATTGGTCCTGACCATATCAATCTTTAGTGTGTCATCTTGGTCATATCAGTCCCATTTGGGAAGGTTATAGAGGTTTGGAGATGAAAGGCTTCCTCTTAGGAGGCTCAAAAGATCTTCTTCAGGTTCTTGAAAGTGATGATCACAAGCCAATATGAACTGACTGGGATCCTCTTCTTTGTCTCCACACTCAATCATGTGAATGACAATGTTCTCTTTCGAGTTGTCTTGAGCTCCCGGCTTTTCGGTCGTTGTGACTATATTTTTAAGGAGAGGATTTGTGAAGATACCCATCTTTTGATTAGGCTCTTCGACAAGTTGATTTCTAGGTGCCACAATGATGTCCCTCATATTGATTAACCCTTGAATCACCTGTTTCAAATATATACAGTTTTGAGTATCATGAGCATGGTTTTAATGCCATTTTCACCGCCTGCTCTTATCCGTGACTTGAAATGGTGGTTCAGATGGTGGCGGGAGATAAACCATATTCTTAGCCAAGAGTAATTCCAACACTTTTTCTAATGGGTCTTTGAGAGGGGTGAAATTATTCTCTCGCCTTTGATTATTATTTTGAGTGTTGGCTCTAGGCTGACTGCTTCGGTTTTGATTCTGGTTGTTGCATTAAGCAGCTGAACCTTGGGCCGATCTGTTAATGATGATCTCATTAACCTGACCGGAAGCATTCCTCATATTTTTTTTCTTATTTTGGGGAGCTATTATCAGCATGTTGTCGGGCTTGGTGCTGAGGGGTCCCTTTGGCCCTTTCATGTCACGCCACCCGCTCGATCATGAAGTCAAAAGAGTGGGGGATAAGACCTTAGCTGAAAAAGGTCCTGTACTAGGGAGCAGTATTCTCTAAGACTATGGAGATCTTAGCTGGGATCTGTAAGTGGATACTCTATGACATGCATTGCCACATCACCAAATCGACTGATGAAATCCTCAAAAGATTCTCTTGGGTTTTGTTTTGTTGCACTGAGTTCTCCCAGGGAGAGAGGTCTTGGTATCGACCCACGATAGTGAGAGACGAATAGGTTGAACATTTCATCTGGAATGATGTGTGCTCGAGCAGACATTGTTCTCCGATGTCAATTCAAGGCCAAACTGGTCAATGTTTGTGAAAGATGGCCTTCAATTGGTTAGGCATGTCTCACAAAGCTTGAACGGAGAGGAGGTACATGTTAACGTGAGTATCTGGATCGCTCTTCTCATTGAACTTGTTTCTAAATTCTGGGACGACAAATCCCAGGGGAAAGTCTTTCATGCCTCCAAGGGTCTCATGAACATAGGGCTTTGGGGGTAGAATATTATGCATGCCCATTCTTACAAGCATATCCTGCATTGCTTTTAAGGTATCTTCTTGTTGAGTATTTGGCATGGCAGTAGGCCCACTGGTTGGTGGGTTCTCAAGCGTAGACTGATAAGTTGAAACTTGGGGTATATATTGGCTTACATGGGCCTGAGATTGAAGAGCCGCAGTCACCGGGGCAGTTTGATATATTGGTGCTTAGGGGCGTACTCACCCATAGGTGTCGCCACCAGTTGCGAAAATTACACTGTTTGTTGGATCGGATGAACCAGAGGGATCGATTGAAGAGTCGGCTGACTCGGTTGTGCTTGACCTATACCACTAACTTGGTTTGGGATCGACCCGTAAGCTGGGGCATGAACATTGTAACCTAGGTCAACTAGACTTTTGAGGGCAGCTTAGATACCTATCTCGCCTAAGGATCGGTTTGAGTCAACACCTCTACTTCGTACAGTGTTAAGGACATCATGAGTTGTAGTATAGTGGCTCGAGGTTGGGTTAGATCCCCTAGACCTAGGTGGGTCTTGGTTTTGAGATCGTTGCACCTCAGAGTTATCTTGGTTCTAGTTATGGGAATTGTCTTTAGATGTTACATGAATTTCTTCCCTCACTTGACTTCTACTTTGGTTGCCTAAAATCCCCGGTAGGACGACGGCTGGTCGTACTCCCTAACTGTTGAAGGTTTTTCGGGCAGAGCTGGCTTTTTGGGCCACACAAATCTCAGAATTAGGAGTGGATGCTTTGGACTCTGCCTCTAATTGAAGACTTGGGCGTTGGATAATGATTGTCCTGAGGTCTATCGATAACGCCAAGGGATTGGATAATGATTGTTCTAAGGGTTGGATAATGATTGTTCTAAGGGTTGGATAATGATTATTCTAAGGGTTTTCTTATTTTTGGTATTTTTGGGTTGTTTTCCTAATTTCCAGAATTTTTAAGTTTTTTTGGTCTTTTTTTATATCTCCTTTTGGGTTAGATAGATGGGGTATTTATAAGATTCAATTGGTGACTTTTCTTAAATTTGTTTGAGTCTTTTCAAAAAATTTTGGATTTATTTTGAAGTTTTAGCCTTATCTAATTAAAAAAAATGTGCTTACTGCATCATCAGATGCATTGACTGTATCATCAGCCCATAGCTGGTTCTGTCGGCCCGTTACAACCCGGCCCGCGGCATGACAATTAGGTCTCACAGGGACTAAATTGTCATTTATTATATCATTTTATCCGTAGATCCGATTCAGGCGATTCTTAGACCGTTGGAAAATACTTGGGCTCTAAATCAAATTGGGATAGGATTTGAGTAGTTTTGGGGTCAGTAAATTGGGTCTACTAGGATAATGTGGTCTTAAGGGTTCAGAAAACCATAGAATTTGTCAGATTTAAAATAGTGTGTATACACATATAAAGTATGAAAAAGTAGAATCAGCAACAAGACCAAAACAAAAAAAGTTAGAAGGAAACTTGGGGTGTAGAGAGAGAAAATAGTAAAGAGAAGAGGCTTGGTGGGAGATTGAGTTCTGTGTCTCTAGTTCTCTCAAGTACGTGCCTTGTAATTTTCTCTTTGATTTAGTGAAAAAACATCGATCATCTTCGCTCGTGGATGTAGTTATGTCTGTGATGAACCACGTAAATTCTAGTGTGTGTATGTTTTTTTTTTTTTTTTTTTCTGCTTTATTTTTCTTGCTTGTTGTATGTTCTACTTTTCTCGTACTTTATTTACCAAAAATCAACCCACTAAGGTTTAGAGCTTATGCGCACAACAGGTGGGACTTTGGGGTGGTCAACCTATCCTAGTCCATCTATGGACTTTGCGTACAACAGGTTAATTGGTCTTAGCTAATATTGGAAGGGTTTAGGCTTGATTTAGGTAGATTTAAGGTAGGGATTTAAGTTGAAATTTTAGGATGTTTTAGTAGTCTTGGAAGTGTGGGGTATAGTTGTCTATGGTGTGCTATAGATCACTTGGTTAGGGAGTCCACAGTCACAATTAGGTTATTTCCCTATAGGAGTGGGAAATTTATGCTTAGGATTTGGGTCTAGGGATTAATTGGGGTTGGATTTTAGGGTTCGGACTTAAACATTAACCGACTCAGGGGGAAGTGTCTACAAGTACCCATTTATTTGAAGTTTAGAATGTGAGGATAAAAAATAAAAACATTGAATCTTAAAGTTCAAAAACTCATAATTTATCTTCAAACTAAAACAATCATGCCGTGTCCCAACCTTCAAATTGCAAATGAAATTGAGAAAGGGAGATTGACATCCATTTTTTAAATTATAGTGATTGAAAGGCATTTGGTGTGTTGTAACATGCGGGTCGGGTTTGATACGAAGAGAAAAAATTGGATGTTTATTCTCTCTTAAGTCATGAAGATATCACCCACATGAAATTCCTTTTTGTGTAAAGAAGCTTCATGGTGATTTAGCTTCCATGACGGGACTCATCAAGGAGGTTCTGAATTCATATTTGGCCTTGAGAACTACCTCTCTATCAAGCTTCACAAGTGGTTTTCAATCTTAAAACTCAATGGGGGGATAGACAAATAGCTATATTTCTATAGGGCATTTTATCAAACGCTTGGTGACCATATTGTACACTTGCAAAAGACAATTTATTAAAGAGTGAAGTTTCTATAAAACCTAGGCTTTATGAAAATAAAATAAAATCTCACCTCCAATCCTCATTCGCAAAGTACTTTCAACAACGGAAATCTCCATGATGGCTCTAAAATCAATGTCCAACGTCGACAATAGAATTTGAAACAAAAAATTATAATCATACAGATAATAAAGATCTTTGAACACTAGTGCGAAATGGACAGTCTAAATAATTTGGTACATTATACACTATTTTAGAGTTTGAAATCTTAATTGTTTTTACAACTATAGTATTCAAGCCGAGATTATCTATTTAAAGGTTTTCCCATAAAACGATAATTTATGATGAGTTATGAGGTGAGGTTTTACTTATTTTGATAGGACTACAGTCCTATCAAACCGTTTTCCAATCCAACACTACTCGGAAGTGACTAAATTCAACAAACACATGTCAAACGTACATATATCAACTAGTTCATTGTCTTTTTTGTAAGGCATTAGTGGCAAGAACTCGGGAGTTCCTAGAAATAAACCCAATTTGTTGATATACATGACTAAAATCATTAATTAAAAGAACGACCCTTGAGTTTGTGGAAAATATACCCTACTAATCAACGCCTCTGATCAACCCAATCAGAGAAGTAATGCAAACTACCTAATAACCCATATATTCTAATTCTATCAAAGAAAGAAGAGCAAAAAAAAAAAAAAAGGGAATACCAACCAAATCAATGCTTGCTATGGGACTTTAGATCCTAATAACAAATTTCAGCTCCACAAATTTTGTGTTGTTACAAAAACTAGATTGGGATCAATAATTCCAAATCATCACCCAAATTCAAATAAAAACATGGAAAAAAAAATGTACTTTCAATTCCACCTTTTAATTTCTAAGATTAAAATAAATAAATAAATAAATAAATAAATAGAATTTAAACATGTCAAAAAATTAAAAATTCCAAAGTTTAATGGAAGTCCCATAAATTTCCACAAAAAAGTATCAAATAAAAACAAAATAGTAATTGCTAACCCGACCCCATTTTGATCCCATGAAGATTTAACCATTCCCTTCACAGAAAGGTCTCTACAGGCAGTTCTAAACCTAGAAAACCCTTATCCTCCAAAAACCTAAATTTAGCAAGCTCTCTCTGGAAATTTTAAGCATTCCCTAGATCTGTGGAGACATATTTTTACATCTCCAAAAGTACCAATAACTGTCCTGTTCAAGAGGCAAGAGGGAAAGTAGAGATGTTTACAAGTTTTGGGTTAAAAGTTTACTAGATAAACAATGAGCTTCAAATATTACTTGATCTTTGATGGTGGATGGCCTTAGAAGCTCAATTTCATTAAAGACCTGTTTGGGTGCATGAATTTTAAGGTATGGATTTTTAATATCTTAGATATTGTCAAAATCCACCGTTTGGATTGTTTAATGACTAGGATACTTCAAATCAGAAAAATCAAAATCATAGAAATAAGACCTACTTTTCCATGATTTAATTTCCACACCAAAACTTGTTTTTTGCATTTACAAGGCCCATAGATTTTACTCATTGGCTCCCTCGAGCCGAAACATAGGGAGCATTTGGTAGTTATGAAAGTTTTAGAGAGAAATACTACCTAATTTTTTTAAGGGTGTAGTTTCTATAAGGTTGCTACCTTAAACAATCCAATTAAGGTGCACCTTCACATTTTATCATAATATGTAAATTTGAAGTAAAGATTCCTTAGGATTATCTTAAAACCTATTTTCATCTCTAATTATAAAGTTTTAGAACAAAAAAAGGTCTAAATGAAGTAGATCTATAAACATATAAAAATCTCGAAAATGGACGGTCTAGATAATGTGTTTCAAGATACACTATTTTTGAGATTCAGAATCTTGTTTTTTTCATATTCGTACATCTCGATGTCGAGATGATCAGTTAGAGATTTTTTCAACATTAAAACAATATTTTTCGATGGATTTTTTAGGTGCATCTGTAATTCTACATTTAAGGTTGCAACTTTATGTAAACTTTTTCCATTTTTTAAAGAGAGAAACTATCTCAAAATTTCTAGAGAGAGAAAATATGTTAAAATTTTTTAGAGAGAAAGTACAAAAAAATTTTGAGTGATAAACTATCTCAAAATTTTAGAGAGATAAACTATCTCAAATTTTAAGTTTTAGACAGAAACTATCATATTTTAGACAGAGAAAGTAGATGCAAATTTTTAGAGAGGGAAACAATCTCAATTTTTTAAAGAGCTAAACTATTTCAAAATTTTTAGAGGGAGAAAAAATCTTATAATTTAATTTTTAGAGAGAAATTATATCAATTTTTAGAGAAAGTACCAACAAAGATTTAGAAATAGAAACTATCTCAAAATAATTTAGAGAGACAAACTGTATCAAATCTTTAGTTTTAGAGAGAGAAAGTATTCTTAAAATGTAGAGAGATAAAGTATTCTTAAACTTTTAGGTTTATAAATTTTAGAAAGAGAAGTGGCCAAAAAAATATTTAGAGAGAGAAATATATTGTTTCTTAGATAGAGAAACAATCTAGAATTTTGAGTTTTAGAGAGAAACTATCTTGAATTTCGAATTTTAGAAAGAGAAAATATATTAAAATTTTAGAAATAGAAATTATATCAAATTTTAGAGAGAGAAACTACCTAAAATTTTTAGAGATAGAAACTATCTCAAAATTTTTGAAGAGAGAAACTATTGCAAAATTTATGTTTTAGAGAAAGAAAGTATAATAAAATTTCAGATATAAACTATATCAAATTTTAAATGGAGAAACTACATGAAATTTTAGAGTGAGAAATTATCTCAAAAAAAATTAGAGAGAGAAACTATATCAAAATTTATGGTTTAGAGAGAGAAAGCATCTCAAATTTTAAACTTTAAAGAGAGAAAGTATATCAAAGTTTAGAGAGACACTATATCAAATTTAAAGAAAGAAACTATTTCAAAATTTTAGAAAGAGAGACTATTTCAAACATGAAGTTTTAGAGAAATAAAGCTTCTTAAACTTTGAGTAACTATATCAAATTTTAGAGAGTAAAAGTACATAAAAAGTTTTAGAAAAATAAACTATCGTAAAATTTTTAGAGAGAAATTATCTCAAATGTTAGTTTTTAGAAATAGAAAGTATCCTAAAATTTGAGAGAAAACCTATATCATATTTTAGAAAAAGAAACCATTTAAAAATATTTAGAGAGAGAAACTATCTCAAAATTATTGAAGAGGGGAAATATCTCAAGTTTTATGTTTTAGAGAGTGAGTATCTTAAAATTTTAGAAATAAAAACTATATTAAATTTTAGAGAGAGTAAAGCACCTAAAAATTTTATAAAAAAAAATTATCTCAAAATTCTTTTGATAGATAAATTCAAATTTTAGATTTTAGATAGAAAGTATTAAGTTACATATGAAGAAACGTTCTATATTTTCCCATCTAAAGGAAAGCCCCATAGTCAAAACCCTCTCTCTCTTGGTTCTGGGGTTCCCTCTAGCTCTTGATGGTCAGGGCGGCACGGTGCCATACTTCGAAATTCCATTCCTACTGAGATCCCAACTTCACATTAAGAAAAAGTAAAAAAGAAATAAATAAATAAATAAATGACAAAAAAAGAAAGCACACTGCTAGTACAAAATTACAAATAAACAAGTAAAAATCAGAAATCTCTCTCTCGCACATTAAGCAGTCAAACTCAAACCTATGTTAGTATTTTTG
Organism: Amborella trichopoda; assembly: GCF_054954075.1. Classification (NCBI taxonomy): domain Eukaryota; kingdom Viridiplantae; phylum Streptophyta; class Magnoliopsida; order Amborellales; family Amborellaceae; genus Amborella; species Amborella trichopoda. Next base: position 29,432,512 of record NC_142348.1, on the reverse strand, counting down.
GTTTTTTAAGAGGAAATTTGTTTCATGCCAGCTGGAGAGCATTTCTATATGGATGCAAGTAGGTGTTCCATTTAAAAACATTACTAACTAACGGTCCAAGTGTTTTCCTTTTAGAATTATTATTTTTAATTTTTAAAATTTATTTATTTTTTTATATTCATGATTTCCATATTAGAGATGACATGCTCTTAAAAATTAAGTATTAAAATCTATCTCAAAAATAGATTTATTAAGAGACCCGCATTTCTACATATGCGGGCTGGGCCGGGGTAGAAACTGGGTCCTTAATAAAATACTTGTGTGTATTTTAAAATAACATAGCATTTTGTATGATTTATCTAAATTTTATTTTGTAGTGAAAGAAATATGTGGTTTTTAATCCCCATATTGAAGATGAGAGTGTAGTTGAGTCGTATTTAAATGTGGGCATTCTCATGCCTTAAGTTCTTAGAAAAAAAGTGAGAGTGATGGTGCACGTGGGCGCACAACAGTGACAGTTAGTGGTGCATACACGGACTTTAGTAGTAATTATACAGCCTCTTAAAGCTTTATATGATAGGTCTTTTTTCCCATTCGATAAACACGGAAGGCTAATAAAAACCTTAATCGCAATTTAACTCGACAAACAACATGTTATTGCACTATAAAAAAAGCACGCACTATAAGAGTCCTTTGAGCTAGAGAGATGTTGGAGGATAGCGACAAGAGAGACTTTAGAAAGAGCGCCAAACGTGGACCTCAAAGTCATAATGTTTTTTAGTGGGTATTTAGGGATTATTACCCGTCCTTTTATGAAATGCATTTTTTTAACTATTGAGGCGGGTAATAGATTTCATGATTTTGGAAAAAAATTTAAATACTGTGTATCATTTCCTACCACCATGTGTATCTAAATACTGAAAATGACGTATTTCATCGTAATCTATTTTCCGAATATTTCATAAATATATTCCCTAAACCATCCTCTATTCAAAACTACCCTTACTTTTATGTTTTGCATCATTATAATATTCGTTATAGTTTTATATACTAACCTAAAAAGTAACGGAAATTTGGCATGTGTCGGTCTTAAATATTATCATGCCCTCACCCATATTAGAAAAATATTTTAGACAATAAATGTAACTGAGAGTACGAGTGTGCATCTCACATCTCAGAACAAAATTTCATTTCCCCATAAATTCCTTCATATTTTGCTTCATTTTTATACCACTTCATGAGAGGCACTTTATAAAAACCAAAAAAAACTATTCTCAAAGTTCTCAAATAATTGGTTAAATAGAACTACTTTATCAAAACATGCTTCTTTAAAATGTTAAAAAAAAATTTCTTTAGAAAACATTTCACAATTATTTAAAATTAGTGGGTTGGGTTGTGAAGACACGTTTATCACCCTTCTTTTTTGGGTGGGGCCTACCAATTACTTAGTCAGTCCAGCATTGTGTCCACACCAAGCTACCCATTCCCAACACAAAGTCTTGGGGTGGTTTGAATGTGGCCCGTGACCTTAAATTTTGAGAATGCGACCTGCTCAACTTACGGTCCAACTGAAAGGGATAGGCATTCTAGCTCTTAAAGTGTGAACTGAAAATCACTGTGGTTAGATCTAAGTGTATTAAAAAAAAAAAAAATTTATATAAGTGAGAGGCTCTAAACAATCAAATTAAAGCTCGCAAAAAAATTTCACTAGAAGAGGTTCTTTTTTATGCCCAAATATCCTCGAATTGATCATCTCGACCTCATCATGCATGGACATGAAAAAAAAATGGATTTCAAATTTTGAAAATAGTGCATATTGTAATGCGTTTTGGACTGTCAACTTTGAAGTTTTCACATATTTGCTCGATCTAGATTATTTTTTAAGCTTTAAATTTTATAATTTGAGATCAAAATATATTTCATGGCTATCACAAAGATTTCTATTGAAACTACATTTCTCGACACTATTTGAAGGTGCGGTTTACTTTGATTGTTTAGAGCTTCAACCTTATACAAACCACACCCATAAAAAAAATCAAAATCATTCTTTTCACTAGGAAATTACCCATCTAGATTGACTCTAAAATCAATCTTGAAATGTTAGACCAAGAACAATTTTCGAAATGGGTTTGCAATCCTAACCCTTCAAATGTAAAATGAGTTAAAAGATCAAATGCTCCTGTGGAGCAAAATGTACATTTGTTCCCTCAAGTAAAACACTAACTCCGAGTGCTTTTTTAAGGCCCCAAATTATGGGGGCTTGACCTTCCGAACCTGACGACCAACCTAAAACGATAGCATAAAAACTCTAATAGTGTCCCAAAAGAAAAAAGAAAAAAAACTACAGATTGATCGCATGCAATCAAATTTTTAGGTGCTTAGAAAGAGGTGTATAACAACTCAAAATCCATGCTTTCTGTTTGGAATTTATTGACCTAGAGATTCTAAATTGGATTTCAAATTTTCAGATCAAGCAAATGATTGCTTCTAAGTGGGTCTTTTACCCAAGAAAGCAAATGTGCAATTTGCTCATAGAAACGTATAACATTCAAAGATTCTCCTATTTGTGATGAATACACGCTCCAAATTTCAGGTCATTTTGATTTGTAGAAAAAACTGAAAAATGAAATTTAGACGGTGATGGCGGTAAGCGAAATCAATATTCATTTTCGCCTATAGACATTGCATAGTATTTTCCATATATATATATATATATATATATATATATATATATATATATGGAAAAGTTTATATAGAGCCGAGGCTCTAAACAATCAAATTTGTGCCTACCTCAAAAATTTCAATAGAAGAAGTCGTTTTGATGTCCAAATATCCTCAAATTGATCATCTCGACATCAAGATGCATGGATATTATAAAAAAATAGATTTCAAGTTTTGCAAAATAGTGTATTTTATAACTTATTATTGGACCGTCAATTTTCAATATTTTCAAGTTTTCATAGATTTGTCGATCTACACTATTTTTGAAGCTTTGAACTTTATAAATAAAGATGAAAATATATTTAAAGGCTATCACTAAGATTTCTAATAATGAAACCACATTTCTCAATACTATTTGAAAGTAGGCTCTAATTTTATTGTTTAGAGCCTAGGCTCTATACAAACCGCACCCATATATATATGTGTGTGTGTGTGTGTGTGTGTGTGAAGTCTTCACATTTAACAGGATGGTCTAGATTCATTATTGGAGGGACTCATTTTTACCATATGTAAGGTGCAAATTGAAATTCATTTTCTTGAAAATGATTATTAAGATGAAGAGAATGTGCGTACAAAATTTGGGGTCAAATAAATGCCAAAACATGATCTTTTAGTTATATTATAATGACATGGTGACATGATATCACACCTTTATTTTGGGTTGGATCTGGATTAGATCTACCTATACCTAGATCCGAATCCAAATTTTTTATTCAAATCTTGATATCCATACCCGGATTCAAACAGGATCCGAAATTCAGGTACTGGATCCATAGCAGGTAAATTCTCAGCCCGGGGTCGGGGTCGGGGTCGGGGCCGGGGTCGGGGTGGGGGTGGGGGGGACGGGGGGGTGTTGGGCATTGAGAGATACCGATGCCTTCTCGAAACGGGTTGAATCTCAACCTATTCCAAATTCAAATAGGTGTTTTCAATCGAGATCGCCAAATTTTTGAAATTGAAATTGACCAAGTCTAAGCGCTTGGACTAACCGACCACGTCGATCCCGATCCGAGCAAATCCCATCTTTCAATGCAATAAACCAGGCATTACTTCAAAAGAAAGAACGCAGTGTGGGAGGGAGAAATATAGGCAACATCAACATTTCATTTTTCACAGTTTTGGCTTTCTTAGGATTGAACGGAGACCTATGCATGAATAACGTTGTGTATAACCAAGGAAAAAATATAAAGGACAAGGGTGTGGTTTGTATAGAGCCGAGGCTCCAAACAATCAAAGTAGAGTGCACGTTCTAGTAGTGTCAAGAAATGTGGTTTCAATACTGGAAATTTGTGTGATAACCTTAAAACGTATTTTCATCTTTAATTATAAAATTTAAAGCTTCAATAATAGGGTAGATTGAGCAGATCTTGAAAATTGACGGTCCAAAAGTACATTACAAGATGCACTATTTCCAAAACTTGAAATTCATTTTTTTCTCATGTCCATGTATCTTGATGTCCAGATAATTAATTTGAAGATATTTAAAAATTAAAACAAAATCTTGTGATGAAATTTTTGATATGTGCTCTAATTTTAATTGTTTAAAGCCTTGGCTTTATATAAACTTTTTTCCAAAGAATAAACTGGGTAGTAAAGGCAAAAGAGAAAAAGCCGCCAAACAATTTCAACCCTCCTTTTGGAAGGGCGATGCTCCAAAGCCTGCGCTTTTCACCCCCACTTTACATTAATTTCAACATTCATCTTCCCTCTAAATGGAGAATAACTTCCTTTTCCTCCCTTCCTCGATATTATTGGAGAAAAAAGAATGAGGTTGACACCTTGTCTTACTGCATGTATTGTGTACTCTTTCTTTATTTGTTTTCTAGTTCTCTCTTTCATTTCTCAAATGCAAAATCAATCAATCAATCTCTCTCTCTCACTATCTCTTATTGTGCACTATTTCTTCTATAATATAAGAAGCAAGCTGGCTAGACGAATCTGTAGGGGGGAAGTTCGAGACCAGACACACATGTTAGTAGGGGTGGCAATAGGCCAAGTGTTGGATTGATCCGTGAAAAATCAGCTGAGGTTTATCACATTTACAGCTTGTGCATTGAAATCAACATATGCAAACAATGGAAATAAGAGGGCATTAAAAGAACATCATCGGATGAAAAATACAGCAGCAAACAACCCATAGATCACAAATATTTACCGTGGTTTGGTCACAAAACGTGAATTGTGTTCACGAGAGAATGGTGCGATGCTTTACTAGCTAATTTCGGAAGATTTCAAGAGAGATCGAGTCTCAAAGCTCCAATTTTCAACAGCTTTAACTCTCTCTAAACAGGGCCCAAAACATAATCCAAACACACTACAAAAGTCTACTTTCTCTCACTAAAATAACGCTTGCAACAGGGTCCCAAAATACCCAAAGTGCATGCCCAAAAATCTCCACTTTCTCTCTCTACAAAGTGGGGAAAACCAAGGCCAGCAGTACCTACTGTGTGTGTGCTCTTCTTTTTTTTCTTCTCTCACTCTTTTTCTCTCACTAAAACGAAAATGAACCAAAACCCTTTAAAGAGGAAAATTCCTACAACATCACAATCATTGGATTAGGGGTAATCCAATGGCCTAAAATAAAAGAGAGAAAAACCAAACAAAAAAATAAAATATAAAATGAAGCCCACATGTGTAATTTGACTTCACACATGTAACACTGGGTGAGTTGTTTTTAAAAACCTAGAGCCTAGAGCACCAAATTTGGAGGTAGAGACAGGTCTGGCCCCACCCTTATGTTTTCACTTTTACTACTTTGCTTTACTTTAATTTCACCCTCCCAGGCCTCACCTTGATAGAGCTTGGTCCTGGGGCGGCCCTCAAGGGAATAGTGCCTGGCTAGGGCCAGGGGAGGCCCGATCCATTGCCAGCCCTACATGTTATCATGTATGACCAAAAGAATATATAAGTGTCGTTATGGAATAATGGGAAAAGTTGCAAGAAAACAACTTGTGGTTTACCAAACACGTCCTGTGCATGGTTTACTACTAGCTGGTGGGTCATTTGTTGTCCATTTCTCAAGATAGATAGGATGAATCAGATTTTCAAGCTTTTGATAATGGATGCCGTTGTCGTGAATGACAAATAAGACATGAGATGTTTTGGATAGAGTGGGCATTGTTACGAATATTGAATAATAAATAGGAAAAGAAAATAATATAATAAAACTATTTACCTTTTATAGAAGAAAGTCAAGAGCACTTTTAGTTATTAGACGTGAAATTGGATGCTAGGGGATATGTCAATTCATAAAAATAAATTTTTAACTTTGTTGCCACTTGAAGCCATCTCATTTTCATATTTGGCTATTAAAAATGATTGTTACCTTATACCAAAGGCAAATGATCTTATCATATATAATCCTGAACCAAATGAAAGGAGTATCTTGCAAAATAAAATAGATGAAGGTGTAATTCAACCATATAAGTGATATGGTTGAATTGATAGTGGTATGTGTTGAAGAGAGAGACATTGTGTGCGTGAGAGAGAGATTGTGTGTGTGAGAGACGCGACATGTGTGTTGTGTGTGTGAGAGAGAGACGCTACGTGTACGTTGTGTGTGCGCGAGAGAGAGAGAGCTCGAAACAAATCATTGATATTGAGAGCAGGTATTGCATTGAAAACCTAAGGTCCTGTTTGTGTGAACCAAGTAGGTGCGCCATTGACCAGGTTAAATCACAAATGAAGGTGAAATATGTATTTTGTGGCGAATTCTATCTAGCTTTGCCAAGGTTTTTCAAATAGATGGGACTCATACATGGATCAACACTGACATGTAACCAATGGGTTCCATATCGTCTATGTTAAAGAAAATTTACTTTTAAATAGGTTTGGTGGCCCAACCAAACTGGGTTTGGGGTTTTTTAAGTGAAGAGAGAACAAATGAGGACAATGATGATAACAACGACGAAGTAAGTGTTTGTATGAGAGAGAGATCATGTGTTAAAAGGAGATGCATTAAAATACTAAGGTTCTTCTTTTGGGAAGTGAGAAAGGGTCACATAAAAAAAACAAGGTATGACTTTTGGTATCTTAGAGAAGTAATGGTTAAAGTGTGCCTGTTTGAGAGAGAGATTCATTTTGTTTTGAAAGATAATACGGTGATTATGAAAATAAGCATTGTTCAATTATTAAGATCCACTAAAGTGGTGGCCAAATTGGCCATGTTTATTAGATAAACAAGGTTCCGTCTTTATTTTGTATCATGAATAGTGACATGCCAAGCATACACCGCCTACTCATATGTAAGAATAACCCGATCTTATTACTATGACTAACACAATGGGCATCCTAACGGCCCTAAAAAGAGGAACATGGAAAAGTGAAGGTAATATTTGGAAGGAATGTACACATTTTTAGGCACCATTTGGATGAGAAAGCAAAGGTAATATTTGGAAGAATGTTTTATCCTGGTATTTTAGGCGTCATTTAGATGTCTACATTTGGAGTTGGGAATTTAGGCAAACTCGTTTCGAGACCAGACCTCTCAACCCACTCAAAGTCCGGGTATGGGTCCAAGATTTGGACCTGGCGGGTCGGGTTCGAGCTCAGGTGGATCCAACTCAATTATTTTAAAATAAGAAAATTATCAGAAATATATCTTAATTTTGGGTTAATTAGAGACAAAAAAAACAAACCACATACTTTCATAAACTTCATCTACACCCTTTTTTTTTCACTTTTCATATATTTTTTACGAAAATAGCCTTCAATGATTTGAGGCATCAAGTTACTTAAAACGTTGTACTGAGCTTTAGACGTATCACGATCATAGTTAGCAAGTCGAGGACTATCAATAAATCGGTTCACTATAAATTCGGAAACAAATCGTTTTTATTTTAAAAAATCGGATGAAAAAATCGGGTAAAAAATACGGGTCGGCAAAAATACTTCATATAAAGATATCACTAATATATCGGATTAGGCTTAAAAAATCGGAGTAAAAAAATCGGAAAAATTTATAATATTAGAAATTTTGAAATTCTAAAAAATAAAAATTATGTCAAAGCCAACAATTACTAATTCATCTATAAAAAATTTACTAGACTAATATAATTAAGTCAAATAATTTAGATGCCTCGTGACTCTCATAAAATCATCCAATATTAACTACATAATTAACTAGTATATACCAAAAAAAAATGTACCATATAAATCTACATGTTAAATACTTTAAGAAACATCACACCTACTTATTACATAAAAAAAAATATATACTATATAAATTTATTCATTAAAATACTTTAACTATGGTATGACGACAAATACACTATATAAATTTATTCATTAAATACTTAAACATCACACCTACTTAGCATATACCAAAAAAAGTACACGATTTTTGTTTTCTCATTACAATGATTGAACTATGGTATGGTGACTATCGTCACTCCATAACTTGATGTAGGGAGAGAATAAAACCAGAAAATTAGCAATAAAAAGAAGGAAGGTTAAAAGAAAAATACCCTCTCTAAGGTCTACAAGGGAATTCATCCTCAAACCAATCTCTTTCAAGAGACCAATTTTTATTCAATTCATAGACTGATTTACATTGAAAAGAGATGTCCATTTAAATAAACTAAAATAAGATAACTAATAAAATCTTATCTCTACACCTATCCCTATTTTCTCTCTCTCATATTCACGGGCTTCTAGATAGCCACGTTTTCCCTCTCATGTTTTACGCAAAAAAGACCTCCCAAGTTGGTTATTGTTGATAAAGATAAACTCTCTTCTAAATTTACCTTTATTCTAATGATATCCCTCAAACTTACCCAATCGATACAAGATAAACACAATATAAACTTTAAAGTCGCCCTGCTAATTATCCTTGCGCACTCCCTAAACAAAAGAATAATTAAAATAATCCTAATAAATAACCCTAATAATTTCTCCTCATTACGTCATTGCCCTTTTTTTCCCTCTTGGATTCTACGACCCTTCTTTGGCCCTGTCACGAAGGGGCATGGCAGTATCATTCCCCCCAGTTGAAAGGAACTCGACTCCGGTGAGTTGGCTTCAGTATATATACGATATAAGTCTAGATCCACTCTTTTGAACTCTGGCTCAGAAATCCACGTGCTATCAGAGTATGGCCTGCCCTTCCATTTGACTAAAAATTGTCGATAGGAACCCTTTCGAGTTTGAAAGCTTCTAATCTTCAAAACTTGCTCAATTTCATCATCTTTCTTCCTTGGTAATTTATTCATCATATCAACTACATCTTCTGCGACTTCTAGAGGGTCTCTATGAAACTCAAATAAGTTAGCAACATTAAATATCGGGGAGGTATCCAATGCCTTTGGTAATTTTACCTTATATGCATTGTTCCCATATTGCTTCAAAATGCGACAAGGACCTACTTTCTTGGACAAGAGTTTATTATAGGTTCCAACGGAAACCTTGCCTTTCGCAAATACACTATGTATGTCACCCTCCTTGAAAATCTTCTCTCTTCTATGCTCATTTGAGGCTTTTGATACTTTACATTGCTCTCCTCAATTTTCTTCTTGATTTGGGCTTGCAAATCTCGAATATGCTTAGCAAAAGCATTGGTATCATCACTTATCTTGTCTAGCATGGGTGATAGTACTAGGTCCAACACATGATTAGGTGTCCGCCCATTAACAATCTCAAATGACGATTTTCCTGTAGATCAATTTATTAAACTGTTGCAAGCAAACTCAGCCTGAGGCAAAGCGAGGTCCCACTGAGATATGTTATCACCAACAATACTCCTCAAGAGGTTACCAAGGCTCATATTCACTACTTCAGTCTGTCCATCTGTTTGAGGATGATAGGCATTAGAAAATTGAAGTTTGGTTCCCATGCGCTTCCATAAAGTGCACCAAAAATGACTTAAAAATTTTGTATCCTGATCAGATGTAATAGACTTAGGAACACCATGTAGCCTTACAATATATTTGAAAAAGAGATTCGCGATATGTGTAACATCCATAGTTCTTCTACAAGGAATAAAATGTGCCATCTTGGAAAATCGACCAACAACAGTAAAAATAGAGTCCATACCTCGTGTGGTACGTGGAAGTTCAAGTACGAAATCCATAGAAATATCAACCCATGGGACATCTGGAACAGGAAGAGGAGTATAAAGACATGTATTTTGTGTGTGACCTCTAGATACTTGGCAAGTTCGACATCGGGTCACAAATCGATCAACATCTCGTCGCATACGTGGCCAAAAATATTTTTCTCCGACCATAGCCATAGTTTTATCATTCACAAAGTGTCCACCCAAGCCCCCACCATGAAGCTCCTTGATTATCTTCTCCCTTAGGGAGCAATCAGGTGTACATAACTGCACACCTTTAATAAACAACCATCTTGCACGAGATACTCACCCATAGGATCTCGCCAATCAACACACCTTTCAAGGACTTTGCTGAAAATTAGATCAACTTTATATTGATCTTTTATCACTTCAAACCCCAATACTTCTTTAGACAAAGTTCTAAGCAACACTACCCTTCTACTTAAAGCATCAGTTGCCTTTGGGTTCTTGCCTTGTGCTTTAATAGGAACATGTATTCTTAAAGGAAGGCCATCCACTTAATATGTCGCGCATTCAAATTTTTCTGGGAACTCAAATATCGGAGTGCTTCATGATCTTAGTATAGAACAAACTCTCTATGAATCAGGTAGTGCCTCCAGTATCATAAGGCTTGCACCACTGCATAAAACTCGAGGTTATAAACCGAATACTTCTTACGTGCGTCATTCAATTTCTCACTAAAGAAGGCCAATGGTCGTCCCTCTTGGCTTAGAACTACCCCTATACCAACACTTGATGCATCAATTTCAATTTCAAACACCTTAGAAAAATCTGGTAAGGCAAGTACCGATGCTTGCATCATCTTTTGTTTAATTAGAATGAAGCTCTTTTCAGTAGCAGGATTCCATGAAAGCTTTCCAGCCTTCATACAATCAGTCACTGGTGCTATTAGAGTACTGAAATTTCTGATAAATCGACGATAAAAGGTCGCTAGGCCATAAAAAGAACGTACCTCAGTGAGTGACTTTGGCACCGGCCACTCAGCTATGGCTTTCACTTTTTCTTGATACACCTTAATTCGCTCAGATGAAACAACATACTCCAGAAAGACGATATTGTTTGTCATAAATGAGTATTTTTTCAAATTCACAATAAGTGATTCCTTCATTAGCACATCAAAAACTTGTTCCAAGTGGTTAAGATGATCATGTGGGTTAAGATGATCATGTGGGTTAGCGTTAAAAACCAAGATATCATCAAAATAGACCACAACAAATTTGTCAATAAACGGATGAAGTACCTTAATCATTAGGAGCATGAATGACTTGGTACATTAGAATGGCCGAATGGCATCACAAGCCACTCATATAGTCCATCTCGAGTTTTGAATGCAGTTTTCCATTTATCACCAGGTCGAATCCGAATTTAATGGTATCCACTCCTTAAATCAGTCTTTGAGAAAACCTTGCTCCATTAAACATATCTAACATATCATCGAGCCTAGGTATGAGAAATCCGTACTTGATTGTGATTTTGTTGATTGCTCAACTGTCCACGCACATCTTCCATGACTCATCTTTTTTTAGAGTAAGTAATGCAGGGACGGCACATGGTGACATGCTTTTTCGAAGCAATCCCTTCTTAAGCAATGCAACAACTTGTCTGTCCAACTCCTCATGTTCCATGGGGCTCATTCGATAATGGACCAAATTTGGTAGGCTAGATCCGGGCACCAAGTCAATGTGATGCTGAATATTTCTCATTGGAGGAAGACCATCAGGTAATTCTTCAAGCATCAAATCTTTATACTTATCAAGTAGAGGTTCAAGAGACCTAAGAATTGCAGTCGGTGCAGAATTTTCTTTCGCAACCAATACATAAATCACATCCATATCCTTGCTGTCCCTTTTTAATTGTTGAACATTAATTAACTTTGAACCCTCCTCTTTAGTGGATTTAGGTGTAGGAAGTTACTTCATGGGGTGAAGTATTATATTAATACCATCCTTAACAAAAGAATAAGTGTTTGGCCTAGTTTCAAGCACCATATCATGATCATAAAGCCATGGTCTAGTAAGTAATATGTGGCATGCACCCATAGGTGCTACATTACACCACACTTTATCTTTATAATTAGCACCAATGGAAAAAGAGATTAAACAACGAGTAAGAACTAATACCTCACCTCCTTTCTTGAATTACTGGATGTGGTATGGGCGTGGGTGGTTATGTTCCTTCAATTAAAGTTTAGCCACCATCTCTTTAGACACAATGTTTTCACTGTTCCCTTCATCAATTAGTACTATGCATAACTTGCTTCTTGATGTGCAAATTGTTCGAAAAATATTATGTCGCAGCCACTTCTCGTCGTCGTTAGGTAGTGGGGTTGATAACATAATTCGCTGGACAACTAAGACTTCACCCTCTTCATCTCCATACAAATCCTCAACTTCACCTTTGAAAGGCCCAGTCCCTTCATAAGTCTAGCTCATCCCAATATCACCTTGGCCTTCATAAGTGTATTCTTCATTAACTTCTTCTTCATAATTTTCTTCTGCCAAATTAACTTTGACAAGGGGTTGACGTGAGGGGCAATTGAATGCCATATGTCCAGGCTATTGGCACCTGAAACAAACTATTTGTGTATTGTCACGAAGTGTTTTAGGTGCTCTCAACCCTCTCCCAACACCACCTCTCCCCATATTAGGGTTTGGCCTAGATGGACAATTCTTCGAAGTTTGGTTCCTATAGGTGGTCTTCTAATGGTTAAAGCTTGCTGCCCCTATATTGAAGTAAAGCCTCTTGTCACTAAGCTATTTCTTCCAAGGCCGAGATTGACTATTTCCTCTGCTTTGAAGGCCAAAGTATAGGCATCAAACATCTTATAGACATCTTTGAAGGCCAATTCATTCTGAATGCCCTGATTTAGCCCATTCAAGCAACGACTTATTTTTTTTATCTTCATACTCTTGTAAATTTGCCCAAATATAGAACTCTTCAATATAGTCACTTACCGACTTTTCACCTTGCTTGAGGTTTTGACACCTTTGGTACAAAGTTCAGACATAATTTACTGGTAAAAATTTTTGACGCATCTTCGTCTTCATCTATTCCCATGAATTAATTTCTTCCTTGCCTTGTCGAAGAAGATCCTGTTGCAAATCATCCCACCAAACCAATGCATAGCCAGAAAATTTTGTGGCTACTAATATTACTTTTTTGTGATCTGCAATATCTTTGTATTCAAACACTTTCTCTACTTTACTGAGAAAATCAAGAAAATCATCTGTATGCAATCGACCATGGAACTTTGGAATATCAATTTTTATTCCAGGTTCTCTTTCTCTTCTCTTTCCAACAACCTAAGAATTCGTTCATTGAATTCGTTGTTAATCGGGGCCACCCGAGGTTGGTTAGGAATAAGATGCATACCTCTTTCATCTCTGTTGCCTTGAGTTCTAACGCCGGTCTTCGGATTCCTGCCATCCTGAAGCTGAGCAAACCTTTGCACAAGCTTATCGACTTTCGCAGCTACAGGCATGAATTGGTCTACTTTCTCTGCTAGGGCTTGAACTAATCCAGTCAATACCTTTAATCCATCGAGGGGTGTCTCTTGTGAAGCTATCGGAACCTGGCTCTAATACCAATTGATGCAGGGTGAGAATAAAACCAGAAAATTGACAATAAAAAGAAGGAAAGTTAAGATAAAAATACCCTCTCTCAAAGGTCTGCAAAGGAATCCACCCCCAAAACAATCTCTTTCAAGAGACTAATTTTTATTCAATTCATAGATTGATTTACAATGATAGGAGATGTCCGTTTAAATAGACTAAAATAAGATAAATAATAAAAAACTTCTCTCTACACCTATCCCTATTTTCTATCTCTCATATTCAAGGGCTTCTAGATAGCCACGTTTTCCCTCTCATGTTTTACCCAAAAAAGACCTCCCAAGTTGGTTATTGTTGATAAAGATAAATTGTCTTTTAAATTTACCCTTATCCTAATTGTATCCCTCAAACTAACCCAATCGATACAAGATAAACACAATATAAACTCTAAAGTCGCCCTGCTAATTATCCATGAGCACTCCCTAAACAAAAGAATACTTAAAAGAATCTTAATAAATAACCCTAATATTTTCCCTTTATTATGTCATTGCTTTTTCTTTCCCTCTTGGGTTCTGCGACCCTTCTTTGGCCCAATCACAAAGGGGCATGGCTGCATCATAACTATGGTTAAAGTTTTATAAATTCCTTTAATTGAAAAGAGGCTCATAGATATTTGGGTTTCACATCTGTGTTTAGGTTTAGAGAGAGAAGAAGAAGAAGAAGAAGAAGAAGGAAGAAGGAAGAGAAGAGAGAAGAGAGAAGAAGGATGAAGGAAGAGAAGAGAGAAGAAGGAAGAAGGAAAAGAAGAAAATAGGACTGAGCTCATAGCCATTAGGGTTTATAGAGAGAAGAAGAAAGAGGAAGAAAGAGGTCATGGGTTTCACAAATCCTAATGGAAGAGGCCCTGATTTTTTAGCTAGAGAAAAGAAAGAAACCTAATGGAAGAGGCCCTAATTGATTTTTGGAGAGAGAGAAAAGGAAGATGGGATGCTGATTTGGGATAGTTTGAAGAGTGTTTTTCTCTCTGATTTGGGATAGTTTGAAAAGGATTTTTCATTTTTTTTGGGGAAACAGGATAGTTTGAAGAGGGTTTCTAATTTCTTGGGGAAACAACAAGCAGTGCTGAATGATTAAGTTTGGAGAACTAATCCTATATGAACAATTGCTTGCTCCTGTAAGTTTACAGTTTACACTATGTTGTTTATCTTTGTTATCACATAATCAAAAGCAACATATTGATTATTTGGTCTTGTACTCACACTCTCTACTTCTCATTCATCAGTAAAAGACTATGTTTTGAGCTCTAATTTGTGCCATAAACAGTATTTTCATAAAAACAATTATCACAAATAATCACAGAAATCTGCATGTATATGATTTCTTATTTACAAAATGATTTGCTGTAAATAGTATTTCATTTACACAATGATTTTCCAAATTTGTTCACGTTTTTTAAAAAAATTCATACCATCAATCGGCAACTGTGGCTTTGAAGAGCGCAGTGGGGATAAAAGTTTCTATTTTAGGTTTTTTTTAAAAATAATATTTTTTTTCAAAGGCATAAAAGTAGCAATGGCTGCAATTCACAAAACAGGAAAAAAAAAATCTTCAAAAAAAAAAAAATCTTCAAAAAAAAAAAAAAGGTAAAAAATGATAGGATTTTTTTGCCTGATTTCGTATTATGAAAAAAGCATGCTTTAAACGGGTTTTCGAAAATGACGCAGATTTTTGCTGACCTTTTCAAAAAGTCGCCATTTAAAACTGTTTCCATAAAAATGCTGAATGTTTTAAAAAAACACCTAGTATACGACGATTTGCTAACTATGATCACGATACTTAATGTGTCGTGATGATCGAGAGACGTATTCCGGTACTTAAAGAACTGTGATAGTATAAGAAACCCCACTCTTCCTAGCTGTTATGTTCTTCCTCACTCTATCCATCCTTCCTCTGTACTCTCTCAACATCTCTCTAAAAGACCAACATTACAGCATCAGATTGAATGGGTGGCCTGGCCGCAATGGCGTCATAAATGACTTGCTTCTTCAATATTAAAAGACTGAATCAAATTCCCAAATTTTCTCTATTTAGGAAGAGAGGTCAGTAAAAGAATATGTAGCTCGTAAGCGCGTTTTATTTTAGTGGCAGAGCTCAGTAGTAGATTATGCGGTGCCCAAAATAGATGCAGTGGAGTGGGAATGGGCTCATCCTCTTGTTCGAAAATAATATAGAGCGGATTCGCTTTTTGCAATCATCAAGCCAAAAACTTTGATTGTTAGGGTTCTCGTGAAACAGAGGCCCTCTTTGTTGGTGATGGAAATGGTGGTGTATTTATTTATTGTATATTCTGAGAAGAAGAAGAGGGTGAGGAGCAAACAAACATTCGCATCACACCACTCGTCAATTATTTGCTTTGCTTCAGCTCTCATTCTCTCTCCATCCCACAAAGACTATCATGGTTCTTTGAGTATCGTGATACCTCTCTTGGTAATCATGGCACTTTAAGTATCATGATATATATAAAGTTCATTACAACATTTTAAGAACTGGGCATTACGGCACTTGTTATACCATGGTAATATGATTATCATGAAGGTTATTTTGGTAAAAAAATAAAAATATAGATTAGGTTTAAGAAAGTACGGATTTTTTTTTCTAATTAGCCCAAAAGTAAGGTATATTTCTAATAATTTCCCTTTTAAAATATTCTATAATTCTTTTTATATATATTTATAAAAATTAACGTAGTAATATACATGATCTTTTATCCTCTTTAGGCACTCTTTTTTTTAAAGTTTTACCCATCCCTTACTCTTCAAGGTATCCTTCATATCAACATCAAAGTACTCTTGTATGACTATATCTGACCTTCATCTATATGTAAGTGCATAGTCTGCGGTCCCTCTCAAATAATTGAGCACTCACTTGTTGCCTTCCAATATTCCAATCAAGAATTGCATTAAAAACGGCTAATCAGACTCATAGGAAACAATATATCTGTGTTGGGTGTATTTTTAGCCGGTCACATACCAGGCTAAATACATTCTAACAAATACTTGATAGAGATTGAGGAGATAAAAGCCTTAATGATGGATGCTTGAATATATGCCTTGGGTTGAGTTCACTTCTGGTCCTCATATGAAGCCAAGTGAATCCTAACTAACTCTTGATAAAGATATTGATAGGGAAAGAACAAGTGTTTAATCGATGCTTGATAGAGGTGATAATAAAAGTGTGAGTTTTGTAATGAACACTGAATAAGTTTTCTTAACGGACGTTGGATAGGAGAGATATATAAGCTCAGCAAGCTTAGCCTTTGAAGATATATCTTGGATGATAAACATGTTCCTTAGTCACGATGTAAGACTAAGTGCATTTTAACGAGCATTTGATATACTGAAGATGTCAAATATATAGTGAAGGCAATAATGCATGCTGGATAACTGTCTGAACAGACGATCGATAAGATATGAGCACGGTTCTTGATAACATCTGCTTAAATATGCACCATAATAGGAAGATATGGAAGATATGATATGCCCAAGATTCATCATATGAAGGCCCCAATATGCCTTTAGAGTCTTGACTCGTTAGTCAAGCCCCTATGTGTCCTAACTTACAACCAATGAAAGATATGATACCAATAGTTTGTCAATTAAGCATGTTCAAGTTTAACTTACGATTGATAATAGAGGATATGAAAGTCATCTCATTGTGAGATAGGTTTTAGAATACATATACTCCTAAGGCCCCAATATGCCTATTCATGTGATATGTGTAGGAAGCTGATAGGATTTGATATATTTTTTTTCTTGAATCCATCATCAGTTATACATGTACATCTTGACTTGCGGTCTATGATAAGAGGTCATAAAGATGTTTCAATTTGAAATGAAACTCTGCGATGTATACTCCCATGGCACATGTATGCCTCTACACTTAATATTGGAGGAGTTTTGGGTGAGATGTGACATGACTCTTTTAATCCGTCGTTGGTTAAGAATATGGGGTTTTAACAGACAGAGTGTAAGAAAAACCTCACCATATATTATATATTGAGGTAAAATCCTTGGAGTTGTACATGTTGAGGCCTGATATGCCTTAAAGTCCAAGAGAGATATAACTTGGGCAATATTTGGACTTGGCTTAACCCATGTCCATATCGACCTTCCGTTAAGATATACCTTGACCGACAACCCAAAAACTTGATGTTTTGGGGATTAAACCAAAACCTTCAGAGACCTCATGTTGAGGCATTATAATGCTCACCCTAAAGTTTCATATAAATCGGAGGTGGCTTAACTCATCATATGCATGCCCTGGAAATTAGAGCCTTAAAAGTTTTATACCCCGTACGTAATAGCCCGGTTGACACCTAGTCACCAAAATTGAGATTTCTCCCTTGATATGAGGAATTTTCTCATGGTACCAAGACCATTAGATGCGCGACTCGATGCTCTATCATCCTTAAACGGTGCAATATTGATTGATTTATATATTGGAAGCAGTTGCATCTACAATTCCCTATCACTGGTGACGCAATTTCCAACAAAAACATAGTGACTTGAACAAACCATATTTCTCTCATTTGTGATCCATTTTAAGCAAGTCTTAAGCCATTGTGTTTATCTTTGAATCCTCTTTCATCCCTCAAAATTTCATGATCAATGGATCTACCATCAGCAAGAAACTAAGAATATATGAAGATGTGTTAGACTGCAGTTGCAGAAGCTCAACGAATGAAGTATAAAAGATACCAGGATCCCTGACTTCGCTCAAGTGATAGCTCTAATGATTAAGAGATCTATGAATTCAAATTAAAGGATGAGCATTGACCCAGATTGATAATCATCACCAAAAGATACATGTGCGAACAAATTAATCCATCTTAATACATAAAGTCATCAAGATAAACATCGTGATTATCATTGACGCATATGGGTCAATCTGAATCTGAAAATTAGCATAAAGATAAAGATGGAGATGCTGATCGATGCAAAGATGTAGATCAAGATAAGTATCAAATGAAGATGAAGGGTGCAGATTAAAAGATCACAGACACATGATAATTAAAGATTACTGTTTGTCGGCTCGTGAAAGATATAAAGCCCCATCTCTCGATTAGATAGGGTTTTGCATTTTCTCATTCGGTTCGCATATTGGTTAGAATAGTTGCTCCCTTGCTTCAATAAGAGTGAAACTGAGAGAAATTGATTGAGAAACACAGAGAGTGAAAGAATGACATTTTCGATAGAGGATTGTCCTTTGAGCATGACTAATACACACACACACACACACAGAGGTTTGTCTTCCTGCTATCCACTTGAAGCCCATTCTCGAATGAAGATCATACATGAAGATCAGTATCCCTGCCCATAAACACATGTACACGGGCTGATATGCCCTTTTTTCCTCTTTTAATGAGTTTGTGTATTTTGTATAGGTTTCAAGGCCTGAATCATGGGCATTTGGCAGGATTCAACCTCTGGAATTTTTTTGTTCCCAGTATATAATATAAACCATGTTTTTCTGTAATTTGGAAATCCATGGGCGAATTTTTCCCCGAATGTGATGTCCTCTGGTTAATTGCTTGGAGTTTAATGTTTGTTTAAGCATTTCAAACTGGTCGAGCCTGGATTTACCGTCGCTAAGGTTTACTCAGAGGCCCAGGCTCGTTGAACCCCCTCTCAAACAACTGCTCGACCAGCATACGTGTGTGCGCCCGCGTGTAAATATGTGTCCAATGGTGAGAGGATTTTAAAGTGATAAAGATGTGGACTCGAACACCTACCTCACCAGTTGAGTTCGTGGGATGAGTCTGGGCCTTAGCCCTCTTAGATCATTTTGAAAACCCTACGGGTGTCCGGCAGCACAGTTTGAATTCGGCCCCCTCAATTATCGATATCTCACTTGGACTCTCACTAAAAACGGCTCTTAGAATTCGCTTTTGGCAACCTCTTCCTAGTAGATGTGTGGGATGGGGATTCTAGTGTAAGGATTAGGGTGATAGAGATGAAGAAAAAGTATAGAAGAAAGAGAAGAATGAGAGTGAATTGATAGGGTTTTAGTTCAGAGATTAGAGAGAAGAAGAGGAAGAGAGGAGAAAGGAGATAGTGACTCAAGAGTTGGGCAGCCTTCCGACGTAACCTCTCCTAAGAGGTATTACCAAAGGCAAATGAAGGTACTAGGTTCGAAGTCTTGGTACCTGGAGGATTTGGAGGAAGTAGAGTCATGAGCTTAACCCATGACTGTGTCACTAACTCAAAGAGCCTCCTTAGAATAACCAAGAGAGATAAGAAAGAGAAGAAAGAGAATAGAGAGAGAAATCCCTCACAACTCAAACACTATGTGAGTTAGTGGTTAGGGCGATCTGAGAGTTAAACTCTCTAGTAATATTGCCTCAGGAGGATCCCAACCCAAGTGATCGAGTGCGAGAGATGAGAGTGAAGAAGAGGAGAGAGAATAACAAAGAGATAAGGAAAGGAGCGAGAGGGTAAGAGAAGAAAGAGAGAGAGATTGCTTTCACAAACCCACTGCGAGTCCGTGTGGTGTAAGAGAAGAGAGGGAGAAAGAATAGATGAGAGAGGGGAGAGAAGAAAGAAGAGGTAGAAGAGAGGGGTACGAGTTCATGTAGGGTAGAAGGAGAAATGGGGGGGAGAGAGAAGAGGAGAATGGAAGAGAGAGCTCGAACTTGCTGTGGGTCCAAGTGGATGAGGGGGGAGACGGAGTGGAGACAGAGAGTGACGGGCCTGAATCGGGCCCGTACACAAGAGGGAGAGAGAGAGTTAGGGGGAGTGAGGAAGAGGGATGGCGGGCCCACTACGTGCCCACGTGTAAGGAAGAGAGAGAGAGAGAAAGATGTCACAGCCTGCTGTGGGTCCATGCACACACAAGAAAGAGAGAGAGAGAGAGAGATGGGTGTACAGACCCACCGTGGGTCCGTACAATAGAGAGAGAAAGAGGTGTCATAGATTCGTTGTGGGTCCGTGCACACACAAGAGAGAGAGAGAGAGAGAGAGTGGACCTAGGTGCTTTTGAAGGTCCCTTTGAGCGCTCCTTAGAGAGAGAGGGCTTAGTCTTTAGGCTAAGGTTAGGGTCTAGATTCTAGGTAGATGGACCTAAGTGGGTTAGGGTTGTGTATGGTGTATGGTATAGGATGGTCTAAGGTGTATGGTAGGCTAAGGTTATGGTAGGAAGTTTAGGGTTCTAAGGATTATGGGAGTTTGAGGTTCTAGAGAGTAGGGAGTTAAGGGTTCTAAGTAGTAAGAAGCTAAGAGTTCTAAGGATTATGGGGTGCCAAGGGTAGTTTTTCTCTCTAAAAATTGTTTTTCTATCCTCTCATTTTGAGTTAGGGAGTGGGTTAGAAGCAAGAGATGAAGCTCAATTTCTCATTGAATTGTCCAGCATTCCAATACATTCCATAAACTCTCCAAGAGCCTCTATTACAAATGACTTAACTTGCTTATATAGAGCATCCTTTAAACATGGGTGGATACTTAAAAACTATTAAAATTGCACATTTAATGGAATAAAATAAAAATCCTATTTTTGTGAATAATGGCCAAATTTATCCTTAGCACTTTTCATGAAATGACAAAACTATTCCTTCTTGAGGGGCTTTTCACTATTGTTAGGCCTTGGGAGCTTTTTTGGATGTTTTTTGTGGTAATTCAGATCATCAAACATCGTAAAATCGTTGTTTGCATTATTATGCACGTTTTGATACCCATTTATCAACTTGAATTGAAGTTTTAAGGAAGAACCCAAAATCTAGCCAAGTTCATAATATTTTGTAACTTCGACCACCTATATAGAACAATCTGTGATGTTTCGAGTCTTCTTTTTTATCACAAATTGAAGAGAACTGCATCATGATCGTTTCGTGAAAAAATTTGTCCAATTTGGTCTTCGTTTGAGTGCATTCCAAAATGGAGAGGTCGACGGATAATGGGATTCCAATGACCAAAAAACTTGTCTTCTTTAACCTCAAAATTTAGTGTCAAATTATATCAAATCAAACCCTTGAAAGCACAGTTGCAACGAACTCATACTTGCAACAATCCAACATTAGGATCTCAAGATATAGCCTCTTGTATTTTGAGATGTTTCATTTTTCAAATTTGAAATTCAAGTGTTTTGAACCCATCTTCTCTCTAAAAATTCTCTTATTTTGGGTCACGTTATGTGATGTGCTATATGTCAAAGCGAGCGTATTGGCAAGATCTAGCTCGTGTCCAAATTTGAGAGTAATTGGACGTAAAATAAGCGAGATATGAGCATTTTAAATTCATCTCGAAATGAGAAAACTCAGTCTATAGAAACTGGTTCATAGAAGCTGCACCAAAATAATGTAAAACCCATTCTTTTATGGTAAGTTAGTGCCAGAATACTCTCGAAGGGTCTGGTTGACCCGAAATTTGGTATCTGGGGGTTTTTCAACATTTTGGATCTAATGACAGTGGGTTGGTGCTCATCTGAGACACTTATAATAGTGTCGTGGTTATAAGGTCTCCTTTTAGCTTGATAGGAACTGGATTTGAAAACTAAGTTTCGTTCAGAGTGGCCTAAAACTTATTGGAATGCGACAAAAATTTACAGGTATCCTTAAGGTACCCAAAGCTACCCTCTCATGCAATTTGTGGCCGATCTGACACTTCTTTTGAGATTACCCAAAATAGGCTTATTCATATAGTGCTCCTGTGGTCCGTCGGCATTTTTGGTACCGACAGGATCAGGTTGCAACTGGATCCTTCCTTAGGCATCTCGAGGATAAAAGTACATAAAATATGATGTATAACAACTTTCCCCACTGAATGCTACTCTTTGAGAGGATCAAGAAGTGTAACATTTGGAACAAAACCTGCCAGAGGTCATCTTTTGAATCCTTACTTAGGTGCCTTTATTATCTTTCAAAAATCTTGTTCTTCTCGATCACTAGCATCAACACGATCCTTGAGAAGGAGACCATGCTAAGATTCTTCCCTAAGGGATGACTGAAGTGGATTCTAATGATTGAGGGCCTTGTTTAAGGGCTTGATATACCCAATACTGCTAGAATCCTTTTTCTGAGGGAGCACAGTAGCTGAGGGGCTTGCTTAAAGGCTTGTTTCCCAACTCAACCAATGCTTTTGACTGAGCCAACTGGTGGGTGCCTTTGAAGCTTGAATCTCAATTCAGTGGAATTTTTTGTTCCAATAACTGGGGGACTTATCTAATGGCTTGGGACCCAGTCTAATTAGAATCCAGATGTATTTGGCAGTCGAGGGTCTTGCTTGGAGACTTCCTTCCCAATCCATTAGATTTTTCTTGAAACCCAGTGGTTAGAGTAGTTCAAGGGTTAAAACTCTAAGAAAGCTATCTCAGGATCATCCCAGCCCAAGTGATCGAGCGCAAAAGAATATGCGTCTCTTACGACTCAAAACGCTATGTGAACTAATGGTTACTGCAGCGGTCCAAGAGTTAGAACCCTAAAAAGCTATCTCAAGAGGACCTCGGCTCGAGTGCTTAAAGGTGAGAGAATAGATGAGTTAAAAAAGAGAATAAATTGAGAGTGAATGAATGAGAGGTGAGGGAATGAGTTAGAGAGAGTGGAGTATTAAAGTGAGAGAGGAGAACTAGAGAGATGAAGAAAGAGGATGGACCTGCCTATGGTGCGGGACCATGTGTTTAGGGGGGAGAGTGGAGAGAGGATGAGAGAGAGATGAAGGGATAAGACAGATCCACCTATGGTGCCGGTCCATGGCTAAGGGGGTGAGAGAGGGTGAGAGAGTGAGTAAGATAGAGAGATAGAGGGACCCGCCTATGATGCGGGTTCGTGAATTGATGGGGAGGAGGGTGAGAGATGGTGAGAGAGTAGAGAGGGCGAGTCGAATCTACCTAGGGTGTGGGTCTGTGGCTAGAATGAGGAGGTGAGAGGGTGAGAGAGCAAGGTAAATAGAGAGAGGGGGGACGGGCTCGCCTATGGCGCGGGTCCGTGACCTTGGGCGAAAGAGGGAGACAGAGTAAGAGAAAAGAGAAGGAGAGAAGCCGAGCCCGCCCTAGGTGTGGATCTGTGACTTTTTAGGCGAGAGAGAGAGAGAGGGAGTGAACAAAGAGAGAGAGAGGGAAAGAGAGAAGGAGCTCAAACCCGCCCTGGGTCCAAGTGGAGAGAGTGAGTGAAAGGGGGAAGTTCAGTCCTGCCCTAGGTTTGAGTGGAGAGAGAGAGAGAGAGAAGAGAAAGAAGAAAGAAGAGAGAGAAATAGAAAAGAGATATAAGAGAGATGAGAGAAAGAGAGAGGAGAGAGAGGGAGAGAAAGAGAGAGAAAAGATAGAGAAGATAGATTAGACTTAGAATGGGCTTGAGCTTAAGTGCGCCTTCGAGGGTACCTTTCACATGGACTTTGGAAAGACGTCTTGGTCCTTGTAGGTTAAGTTTAGGGTCTAAATGTTTTACGTCATTTTTGACGTACCTACATCCCTGAAAAAATTAAGCAGAGCGCTAGTGACAACCTAATCCTGTTGGTGTCCAAAGACACTTCCAGACCAAGGGAACACTGAAGAATAAGCCTAATACTAGGCAACCTTGGAAAAAGTACCATGACACCACAAAGGGACCTTATAACTACATTCCTGAGCTAGGAGCTTCAAAAACATTACCAGACCACTGTCGTTGCATTCAGAACAGCGAAAAACCCTTAGGGACCAAATTTGGGCTCAATCGGACTTTTCAAGAACATTCTGGACCCAAATTAGCTCTAACGGGTAGATCGTATGCTATTGCGGTGGGGCCTCACCAAAACCAGTCCTCAATCATGGAGGTCATGATCTTCACCTCTCGAGATGACCTGCAAACACCCACTCATGTCTCGATTGAAGTCGGAACAAGCTCAAATTCGGACACAAGATAGGTCTCGACAACCCGGTCATGTTGACATATGGCACGCTTTGTGACATGACCCAGAATCAAAGTTTTTTTAGAGAAAATGTGAGCCCCAAACCATGGAATCAGAGCTTTTTGAAGAAAGGACAACTCAAACTTTGTGAAGCAATAAAAATCGAGATCTGTACATCGAATCATAGTAAAGACAGGTCCGATGAGACCATATCACAAAGGGCTACAAACTGGTATAACTATTGCATTCAATCTAAGGTCAGATAAATCGTAAATTCCAATGATGAAAAAGAAATAAGATCGCCCAGTCGATGGAATCCCTTTTTCTGGCGATCTCCTAAAATCATAACGTACTTCAAGTAAGGACCAAAACAAATAAACATTGGTGCAAAAAACTGTGGAAGTCGCCTCTGTAATTTACACTCAAAATAAAGACTCGAAGTACCATAGATTGTGTTGTAACAACGGCCAAAAGTTCACGGTCTAGTTGGACTTCTACCACTAAGGAAAAAGTCCGCCTCAAGATGATCAAAAGGCATCAAACTCTTCATAATCAACTAACCAAGACCACGATGATCGATCATCTCAAACACCGTTACAAGGATCCGAAAAAGCTTCCAAGATTTGGCAATGGCGAAAGGCCCCTCAGAGAGGGATGGTTTCATCATTAGCATGAAAGGTTTAAGGGGTATTTTGGTCTTTTATTCTTAAATTTGGGATTTTATTGTAATTTCTTTTAATTGTTTTTAAGCTTAGTTTTGAGCATCCACCCCTATTTGGTGGGTTTTCTATATAAACAAGCTTAGGTCAATTATAAAAAGGTCGGATCATTCATTAATGAAATAGAGGAATTAAGCTGATTTCTACTTGTCTTTTTGCTCCTAGCCCTTGGATCTAGCGCCAAAGAGAGAGAAAATTTTCAGAGAGAGAAACTACCCCTAGCCCTCACTAGTCGTGCAGCTCCATGCCCTCTCACCCTCGTCTTTCTTTCTTCTCTCTCTTCACTTGTTACTTGCCCCACGCAGTAACCCGTGCCAACGGAGCACGCATGACCTCATCTATTCCCTTTGACATCTTTAGTGTAGACGCAGCAATCCTGCGGTACCATATAGCACCATGCTATCCGACGTACACTCGACCCAATACCTTTCAGAGTCAATTTAAGAATTCCATCCCTCAGATCATCGCTCTAATTTCCTCTCTGCACAGTCGAGTTGAGTTGTGAGAAACACATACGCTCTCTCCCTCAGTCACTCGAGAGGAGTCTTCCTGAGCCAATAAGTGAAGAGAGTTCTAATCCTTCAATTGCTCTGATCACCCGAGTGTATAGCATTCGTGTGGAGAGGGGAATCCTTATCACCTTTCTCCATTATCCCTTATTTTCGTCAACTAGCCCTTGTTCAAGCGAGCCACTATAGAAGAGTACAACTGAGTCCATATTGCAGTTTCCAGCACGAGAAAATGAAGCAACGAGTTGAAAAGCCAGAAGAGAGTCCGTGTCCAAACCGTGCTGGAAGACAGTTGGAGGACTTTATAATTGTTCTGAGAGGGAAACCTGACCAGGTGTGTTCTGAACCCCAAAACAACGAGGTAAGCACCTAAACGCACCCTTGTCGTAAAATATCTCCTTGTTGGTTGTTATTCGCACGTAGGAGAGCACACATGCAACACACGCAGAACTTCCACGACTGTTCAAGAGAGGATTTTTCTCACCATCCGCGTGAAGAAAAATCAGGTTCGATCAATTGGTGACTCCACTAGGGACACGTCACCCTATAGTTGGCTCGGTCTGTTCTCAAGCAAAAATATGTCTTCTCTCTCTCTCTCTCTCTAAAATTGCAATGGAGTCTTATTACTCCTCTTTCATCTAAGTTGGGGACTTCATCATCCCCATATTTGCGACCTCGACCATGGAGAACAGAATGACCAATCATGCTTCTCTGTTGTCCTCCTCAAGTGGCCTAGCTAGCCTTGCCATTCTAGTTCAGGCTAGGGATATTAGGAGAGAAGGTGCGCGAACTCCTTCTCCTTCCTTCTCCGACATCAAAGGGAAATCCATGAATCTCACCTGCATGGGTGGTTCTTAAACCACCTTCTCTCATAAGCACCCTGTTACTGGCGAGTCCTGCCAGTCGTAAACCTAAAAGTGGTCTTCACGTCACTCCTCCTCTTCAACCGATGGGTCCCAATAAGACCACTGCCTCAGTGGGTAACCTAAAGGTAACCCCACCCATACTTCACAAAGGCGTCACTGGTATTAGCGCATCACTTTGGCTACTCCCGTGTCAGTCCGAGTGGTCCCAAAGCCACAGCAGGCACATTTACACACATTGCGGTTGATGGTTTGACGATCACTGCGATGATATGGGAAAGGCAACACCTTACCTCGGTCTCCTCACCTTCTTCAAGTCTCTTGAGGCCCAGACTCATCACAAATGGTCTTCAGGCCACTAATGCACCACATGATAATCTCACAGCTTGAGGCAACCCAAAGGCTAAAACCAAGCGAGCACACTGCTTTCAGGGTAATCGAAAGTTTTCTAGGACAGTGCACATGCATGATGAAGGACATAAGGCCTCTCTAACTAAACAGGTCGGTATTTCAAATATCCAGCCTTCCACCTCACAAGGGGTTGGGTCACAACCCGCCCCGAACACTGCTATGGGCCATGCACATACTTGCAGGATCGATGACTATACCAGTGGAAAAGGGAAAGGAGCGTCATATGCGCCATCACTATCCCGAAGATGTTCAGCACGTGGTGTTTGAAGAAATTCCCTTCGAGCACCATTCTGACTACTCCTCCTCCTCTATACACACGAGCTAGCACCCGGGGCAAGATATCCTCAAGGACGACCAATCAGCACCCCCTTTTCCCAGGCAAACCGAGGCCTCCGAGGAAGACTACGAGCTCCCTACTTCATGGATGTCATACATTACAGGAATTACTTCGCCTACATCTCTGTAAGGTAAGCCAACCGAGAAAAAAGTTTGTAATTCTGTGTTTGAGATGACTGCTGCTAGGGCTCCCCTTAACTCCTGGGTGGCAACCCCCGAGAGGTATCTAATGTTTGGAGAGGAGCAACATTAGCTAGGGGTTTAAGATGAAGAGGCATGACAGTGGTTGTTACGCTGACTAAGTTTCTTTGTTGGCTAACGTGAGGGTTAGATCTGTTGCTAACAAGATTACAAGTTTGACCTCCCCCTGAGGTCTGAGCTTGATTTTCCCTGTGATGCCTTAATAGTCTTTCGGTTTTGGCTGCCCTTGTGATTATGTCAGAGAAAGTGGTGAGATTAGAAGCTTCGACATGTAAAGAAATTTCTTTCTTCATGTTCCTTACGCACATTTGTACAACATCAATCTCAGTCATAGGATTGGTCTGGCACAAGGCGATGTCCCTCCATCTCAGGATGTACTCGCCCATTGACTCCTTCATCCCCTGAGTCATTGTGAGATGTTTTATTGCTTGAACATTTAGTTCTTCTTCATAGAAGCGCTTGTAAAATAACTGCTCTGTCTCTTCCCAAGAATGAACTAAGTTTGGGGGCAAGCGTGTATACTACTTAAAGGCGGGTCCAATCAAAGTTTCCACAAAATGCGGAAGAAGTAGTCTGGAGTCTGGGGTCGATTCCTGGCATGCTGATATGAAACGAGCCACATGCTGCTAAGGTGAGCACGTGCCATTGAAGACTGGCAACCTTCCTTTTTGATAGCTGATGAGAAAGGAAATTTGATCAATAAAAGGTAGGTAAGGCTTTTTGTAATGGAATTGGAAGCTTGTAAGCCCCTAGATGCTTTTATTGATCATTCTTTGGACGTCTTCTTGCGTGAACACTGATGGCGCAACTTGAGAGTCTACGTTGGGTTGGTCATCGAAAAAGATAGGAGGGTTTAGAGGTCCTGGGGTTCGTGCTCTAGGAGGAGGTGGAGGTCTCTCTTCTTCTTCACGTTGGGGTTTGAGAGGGGAATTTTTCTCTTGATGGGAAGGCACCGCAAGTCGAGCATCTTCAAGTCCCTTGAGCCTGTCCATGATGTTGTTTAACATATTCTCGAAACAGGCCATTGGATTTTCAAGTCCTTCTCCGTTACTACGATTACCTCGACTTGCTCGCCCGAGTCAGATAATTCGACAGTGGGGATGATTATGGATCTCTTCACATATCGATCTGGCAATCTGAGCAATAGAGGTTGAGCTTGCCCAAATTGAGCTTGAGATTGTCTCACAGCCCAAGTGAGTAGTGGCTCTGGACGGCCTTGGGGTCGGATTACTACTGAGTCTGACACCTGAAGGCCTTGGGGCAATCGTTCAACCTGAATGGGCTCAAGACAGCCTTGGGGCCATATCTCTTATACCGACTCATGACGGCATTGGGGTCGTGGATCTGATGAAGTGAGTTCATCCTCGGGTACCTCGACGACATATCAATGAACAGTGCCACCTATCTCAGACTTTCCCATGACTTGCAATGGGTAGAACCAATTTTGTTTTAGTAGGTCTTCTGAGATTGAAGACTCTATTTTTTCTTTCGGAGCAGCACTTTTATCTGTTTGAAGATATTTTTCAACACCTTGAGTCCCCGATGCGGAATAAAAGAGAAGCCGATCAATAAAGCCTTGACATATAGTGGAATTCCTAACCATCTTAGAATTGCCCCAAAATTGGTCAAAATCTTCCTAAGCACTCCAAAAATTCACCTACCAAGTTTTTTCACAATTCGACATGTCTAAGGCAGTGCAAACAAAGAAACAATTTTGAAAAAATCAGCCTCTAGCACTTTGAAATGGACCCCATAACTAGAACTTTATTTTCGGTACGTCAAACAGCTGTGGGACCACTGCCATTAGTTTCGGCGCTGTCAAAAATCCCTAGGGGTCAAGTTTCGACTTAAACAGATGTTCCAAGACAAAGTTATAGGTGAAACATTAAAAAAGGGTAGGCCTCATGCTATCCCTATGGGGCCTCCCTCTACCAATCTCTATTAAAGGAGACTGGTTTACACAGTCACGAGTAGTAACTTTGGATACCCATATCTCACTCGTTACAAGTCGGTTCGTGCTCAAATTTTGTGAGTGTGTTCGTCTTGTCAAGACGAACGTTTTGGTTTGTGGCACGCCCTGTGATGATACTGGAGCAAGGGGAAAAAACTGGAGAGAAGTTAGCAATTCGTGAAGACAGTTGTAAAAAATTCAGCAGCAACACACCTTGCTCGAGTGGCCATATCACAACGCTCGTGTACCCGATCGATGCGAAACCAATTGCATTATGTACATAAGGTCAGAGGCTATGTCTGGTCCGAACCATGTGTACAATGAACGGTTGGACTCGACACATGAAGGCTTCAAATTTGCTGTAAATTCTGACCGTTGGATTTTCATATTCCGGCAAACAGCCAAAGACGACAAAATATCTTCTTTCGAGCATAAAATCGACCAACGTTTATTGCAATGTGATCATGATGGCATGCTCAGTGCAATTCAACAAAGAAATCAAAGAAAAACATCAAGAAACAAGCACATTATCGATCAAAAGTTTTCAAAATCTATACAAATTTTGAATCGCATGATAATGCCCTAAAAATGCGATCTGTGTCTCGAAGTTGATATCAAATCGATCGTCATGCTGAGCCCGAAAAGAAAGACATCATCTTTTGACCTAACGGACGCCGGAGCAAA
The DNA here is from genome assembly GCF_054954075.1 of Amborella trichopoda. Lineage (NCBI taxonomy): Eukaryota > Viridiplantae > Streptophyta > Magnoliopsida > Amborellales > Amborellaceae > Amborella > Amborella trichopoda. The sequence goes on along the minus strand of NC_142348.1, from coordinate 29,402,644 downwards.
CTCGAATCATCCACGAAAGGTCACGCACGTTATAAGGCAGCAGCATGAACTGTTTTGAAATTTCATGTATTATTGGGCAGGGGCAAAACAATCCTTTTGCAACCATTTTTAGATTTTATTTCAATTCAATTAAATTGTAATTATCATCAATTATGCTAGATTTTAGGCATCCACCCATGTTTGGGCTCTATTCTATAAATACACGTTAAACCTAATTGTAAAGAGATCCCTCAGTTTTTCATCTTATGAATAAAATTTGAGATTTCACATTGAAATTATGGGCATGTCTTGGAGAGAGAGAGAGGAGAAAGAAGAAAAAGTCTGGTACCTTTTGGTGAAGGTAACTTTCTCTCTCCTCCTGTTATCTCTCTTTCACTCTCCTCTTCTCACCTCTCTCTTTCTTTCCTCCTCTTTTATCTCTCTCTCTCCTCTTCTCATCTCCCTCTTTCTGTCTCCTCTTCTCGTCTATCCATTTCTCTTTCCTCGCTTTCCTAATCTCTCTCTTCCTTCTTTCTCTTTGTTCTCTTCTTTCTTTCTCTTCTCCATTCATGCCTGGGGGATCCTATCACTAGGTATGATGTCCTCCTATTCCTGGAACATACATAGTGAGCCGGGCCTTAACCCCGAGTGGTGGGCAGAGCCTCTGTCCAAGTTCCCTTGCCTCTTTTCCTCATTCACGGATGGCGAAACCTCATCGCCATCCATGTTTTTTTTTCCTTTCTCCCTCCTCTATCATGGACGGTGGAACCCCATCGCTGTCCATGTTTTCTCTCTCTTGTCTCTTCTCTTATGTCTTGGACAGCGGAACCCCATTGTCGTCCATTTTTTCACTCTCTTGTCTCTTCTCTTATGTCATGGATGGTGAAACCCCATTATCGTCGATGTTTTCTCTCTCTTATCGCTTCTCCTATGTCATGGGCGGTAGAACTTCATCGTCGTCCTTATTTTCTCTCTCTTATGTCATGGACGGCAGAACCTCATCACCATCCATATTTTCTTCTTTCTCTCTCCTCTATCATGGGCAGTGGAACTTCATCGCCGTCCATATTTTCTCTCTCCTATGTCATGAACGGTGGAGCCTCATCATCGTCCATGTTTTCTTCTCCTTTCTCTCTCCTCTATCATGGGCAGCAAAATTTCATCATCATCCATATTTTGTCTCTCATTTGTCATAGATGGTAGAACCTCATCGCCATCCATATTTTCTCTCTCCTCTGTCATAGATAGCGGAACCTCATCATCGTCCATATCTTCTCTCTCATGATCTCTCTCTTCTGTCATGGATGACGGAACGTCATCGCCATCCATGTCTTCTCTCTCATGATCTTTCTCTTCTATCATGGACGGTAAACTCATCGCCTTTCATGTTTTCTCTCTCCTATGTCATGGATGGTAGAACCTCTTCACCATCCATGTTTTCTTCTCATTTCTCTTTCCTCTGTCATGGGTGGTAGAACCTCATTACCGTCCATATTTTCTCTCTCCTCTATCATGAACGGCGAAACCAATCATCGTTCATATTTTATTTTCCCTTCTCTCTCCTTTATCATGGAAGGCAGAACCTCATCTTTGTCCATATCTTCTCTCTCATATTTTCTCTCTCCGCTGTCATGGACGGTGGAACCTCATCACCATCCATGTTCCCTTCCCTTTCTCCCTCTTCTGTCATGGACGGTGGAACATCATCACCGTCCATGTTTCTCTTATCCTTTCTTACTTCTTTCTTCTCTCTCTTCATTCTCTCTCTTCTCCCCTCTCTTCCTTCTTCCTCTTAGTTCTTCTCTCCTCTATTCCTTTCTTTTTCTTCTCTTTTATTCCCTTCTTTTCACCTCTCTCTCTTCTCTCTTCTCTCTTCTCCCTCTTTCGTTTGACAAAGGAAGCGTAAGAAAAGCACTGCCATAGTAGTCTCATCATCAAGCAGTATTATTATCGCGCCAGTCTGAGCTACCGTGCCCATCTTGCTGCCACATCAGGCTAGACATCGTGTCAGGATTGATCGGTGATCGTTCTGTTGTCGAGTAGTATTGCCGCCATGTTGGTCTAAGTTACCGTGCCCGTCTTGCTACGATGTTGGGTCAATCACTTGTTGTTCTAGCTACTGTGTTAGTCTAACCACTTGGTAAAATTCATCTCTTCCTCGTTCCTCTATTCTATCTATTTATTCTCTTTCCATCTATCCTCTTACTCATTTCTTCTTCTTTTGAATGTGCATGCCTATGTGCATTCGCCCAAAGACAAGGTGGGCTCCCTTGGCCCACTTGTCTTATAAATTAACTGTGTGTGTGTGATTGCAGAAACAGGAGACTACAGGCCAAGGGAGGCGATTTCGAACTAGTTGTAGGACTGGGGGTCTTTTCATCATGATCTAAGAGGGTGCTCACGCGAGTCAGCCCAAGTGAGTCATGGACCCAAGTGAGGTGTGTCATGCCTAACATAAAATTCCTCTCTCATCGGTTGGTATACCTGCCCTTGTTTCCTAATAAGGTTCCTGAGAGAGCGGTCTCAAGTCCCGGGCTCCCCTGAAACCCGAGACACGTGCCACCTTTGCTCCAATACGCGGGTAATGGATCCACTTACCTAATTAACAATGGGGCCTTCTCCAACCTTTGCTCACAGCTCTCACCTGCCCAACAATGGCTGCTCACAATGTGTCTTAGAGAGAGAGAGAGAGGGGTAAGAATGAGGGGGGTGGGTGAGAGAAGAGGCTTAAGTACTCTCATGTTTGGGGTGGCTGGCCAAGTGTCACCAAGGAGACTCAAAATCTGGACAAGTGGAACCCACATTAGCATGCATTAAACAAGTGTCACCTCCAACTCATGCATGTCAGAGACACAGCCGACGATGGGCTCTCCACTCAGTAGGCGCTAGTACACTTCCCCTCCTTCCAGTGCTGGCCATAATATCAGCAGGCGTTAGCCACAACATCAATCGGCACTGCACTTCTTCTCCTTCACAGCCGATGCTGGACAACCCAACCAGTGCTGGCCTCCTTCTCCAACACAATTGGTGCTAGCCTCTTTCTCTAACACAACCGACGCTGACCTCCTTCTCCAACACAACCGGCGCTGGCCTCCTTCTCCAACACAACCGACACTGGCCTCCTTCTCCAACACAACCGGCACTGGCCTCCTTCTCCAACACAACTAGCGCTGGCCTCTTACTTCCCTATCCCGTCATGCCTTCTAATTGGCCGGGAAAAGTTTTGGTCGTCACATAGGCTGTGCAGTTTAAGGTCATGCAACACGAACCACGGCTGTGCAGTTTAAGGTCATGCAGCTAGAGCCAAAGCTGTGGAGTTTAAGGCCATGCATCACGGACCTAGCCGTGGGTTGCCATGTAGGTGAAGCTCCATGGGGGCTAGGTCTGTGGATAGCAATCTGACTCCCTGAGGATAAAGATAGTTAAGGCTATATGCAAGAGAGAGATTTAGATGAAGATGGCGGCCCTATGAAGAGCGACAAGCAGAAGAGAACTTCGCTGGGGATTAAGAGGGCAAGTGTGACTCCCTGGGGTGAAGGATGAGGTTTCCTGTAACTCCATTGGGGATGACAAGCCGAAGCATAGGTGTAACTCCATTGGATTTGAAAGGATTAGAATGCTAACTCCCTAGGGATAGTGGGTCACAACAGGATGTGATTCGCACTGTTGGTGCGAAACAGACCCATTGGGGATTAAAGGGGTAGGTGCGCCCCCTTGTTTTTGCATACACCTAAATCCACTAGGGTTGTTGATGAAATACACCTAGCAAAGAGGTGGTCCATCTCACAGTTAAAGTTATGCATATGGACTAGTTGTCACGCCATGCGTTACAGTTTTAAGGTCTTGTAGCTCGAACCATGGCTACACAGTTTAAAGTCATACGGCTAGGACCATGCAGTTTAAGGTCGTGCAACTACACTTCTACTACAGTTTAGGCTCGTTTAGTTTGGACCATTGAGTGGGAAGAATGTGACTCCAGGGGGAATAGAGTCGTAATTGGGGACTTGACCCCCGGAGGAGTGAGATTGGGGTGCAGGGAACGAATTTCTTGGGGATGCAAGACAAAGGTCCAGGTGAGAGTGTGATGACGTGCGCACGACGCTAAGTTCTGGATGGCTCCCACGACGTTAGGCTTTTGATGAATGGCGCGCGGCGTTAGCCACTCGGTGAGGTGCACGGCGTTAACTTCTGACGGGCACGCGACGATGGCCTTTGACGAAGCACACTGCGAAGGCCTTTGATGAAGGTGTGCGGCGATAGCATCTTACGCAATGCACGGCGATAGCCCTTGATGAAGCGCATGGCAATGGCCTTTGATGAAGGTGCGCGGTGATACCATCTTACGCAACGCACAACAATTTCCTCTGACAAAGGCACGCAGTGATAACTCTGTCGAGTCTCGAGCTTGACCCACTCCGGCCCGATCTTATTGCCGTCAAAAGATGGGGACTGGAGCATCATTTTGAATTTGTGAGGGACAATTCGTGGCACAGTTGAGTATAAAAGGGGGGAAAACCTCGTTTTACTGTTTTACCGAGGGGTAAAACATTTGAAGATATTTTTTTTAAGGAAGAGAGAAAGTCGGAGCTTTCGTCAAGAGTTTTCCCGACTGGAGTTTTCTTGCCAAAATCTATAATACCCAGGCCCTCAAGAGCTTTCTGACGAGGTCAAGTAGGTCGTGGAGCTTTGCACTGTGTTTGCGGGTGGTTTTCGGGGAGTGTCAAGGCTTCTCGACCAAGAGACGGAAGCAACTCAGAACTTCACCGAGACTTTTCCCGTGACGCTGCAGGAGTCAGAGTGGTGTTTTGCCAGAATGGTGAAGCTTTCTCGATAGTCCTGAGGCTAAATGGGAGGTTGCAGAGAAGTCAGGGGAATCTGACTGTCTTCTTGTTAGTGGAAGAGAAGAAGGAGGAGCAATAGTGGGCTCACCAGAAACTCAATGGAAGTCCGGTGAACTTGTGGCGAGCTGTTGAATGCAGAAACAAGAAGAAGGGAAATCCGCAGGTCACAGGGAGTTTTCCAGGGATTCCGGTGGTTCTTTCGATTTTCTCGGCAATAAGTAGCAGGCGGGGAGGGCTTTTTTGGTGCTCAGGAGTGAGTTCCCGGTGAGAAAGTCAGGAAAGAAGTTCCACCAGTAGGGCTTCAGGAGCTGTTTGGAATTTATCAACTGCTCTGGCTTGAGAACAAGGAGGGACGCGTCTCCTTTACCAAGTGGGTGGCCTTTTTCTATGGGGACTGTGATGATGAAACCGGTCCATCACCGAGGAAAGGGGAGAAGGAGACCCGGCCAATTTTTGAGCTGTGCAAGGAGAAGAAGCACATCTTCTTGGCCACTTATCTAGTTCTTTTCTTGTGCAAGTTTGCACTCCCTAGTGGAGCAGACATTATCCGTCCAGGCACTTTCTATGTGGCTTGTGACATGGTGAGGGGGCAAAAATATGCACTTGCATTACCGGTCCTTTGCAATATCTACTACGTCTTAAGAGCCATGTCTAGGGGAAAAATTTATCAAGGCGATAAAGGAGGGAACAACATAGTGGATGGCGAAGCCTCCCAGGGGACTTCAAGATTCCTTTCTCCGTTCATTATGTATATGGCTGGCTTGGGGCTTATTTCCCGGGAACCTACCTTCGAATCGAAGAATTGGAAGAAACGATGTGCCCATTTATGCTGAGGATTGCCGGGTAGAAAGCAATCTTCCATACTCCTGGCCACACGCGCAGTTTGTTCTTCAACGACCACCTCCACATGAGGAAGCCCACCTTCCCGGTAGGGAATCTTACATACTGTGCCTTTGTTGACGGGCTGGACAAGAGCCTTGATGGTGCTCCTACTACCAATAAGGAGATGATGTGTATGTTGAGTGTCAGAGGCGGTGTTCTTCCCTACCGTACTGCTCATAGTGCAAAACGCAAGGGGTATTTCCCTCATAGATTTGCTCGGTAGCACAGGCTCGATCAAAGTTGCACATTCTCCGTACTTTTTGAGAAGCGTCATAACAAGGCAGCTCACTGGAAGAAGGACCAGTTGGGCACCCCTCGGGAGACTTGGCTCCCGAGGCACATTCGCACAGCTTGGGCCAGCTGTTGGAGCTCATGAAGGGTAATATGTATATGCTATCATATTTCGAAAGAAGAGTGCAAGCAATTGAAGCCCATGAACTTTGGTGGTGAATCACCAACAAGGGGTATTGGGATGTTGGTCACCCCTTGAAAGGGGAGAACTCTCACTGGTGCAAGCAGACAAGGTAGAGGAAGATGGCAAGGACTCCTCCTCTAGAGGACGTATTCACCTTGGGCTTTCCTTGGGGCTGGCGCACCCTTGGTTGGCCTCGCTAAATTGTCATTGACAGGTCTCTGCACCGATTTCTCAACATGGAGAAGGAGACATAGAGCATTTTTGACAATCCCTCAGCTATTTTCAAATTGAAAGAGGGCCGGAAGGTCCCGGGGTATGAAGGACGCTCAGTCCAAGATCTGAATGAGTTGATAGGGAGCGGCTCTCATAGAAAGTTGACCACAAATTCCTCCAAATCATGCACCTCGAAGGTTGTTGCACCTGAGGCGAGAGGAAAGAAGAGAAAGAGGGCTACCCCAATGGCTCCACGCGCTCCGGCTAAGAAGGAACCTAAGGCTTCGAAACGTAGAGGGCGTAAGATCTCAGTGGTCCGCGAGCCAGAAGATGGCTTCTCACCTTCGGCTTCTTCAGAGGGCTGCATGTCTCTTGCTATTTCTGCATCGCCCTCTGTTCTTGAGGATTCACCTTCTCATTCACCTGAACCTTCTTCTATCCCTTCAGAGGGGTAAAAATTTCCAAATGGATATTTGAAGTGTTAAACGGTGTCCGAATGGGACGAGGCCGGGCTCGTTGCGAAGCTCGGGTCCGACACTATTAAGGGTGGTCATTGTAGGTCAAAAGCATCCCCCTAAGCCAAGCTGTCGGGTGGTCACTTCGAAATGTGTGTGTTAAAGAGATACAAAATGTTTAAACAAACATTAGATTCTAAATGGAAAACTAGAGGACATCACATTCGGGGCCAAATTCACCCGTGCACATCATATCAGAAACACATGCTTTATTATTTATACTGGATAGTGAGAAATTATAGGGGTTTAATCATCTATTACATTTACATCGACTTTGAAGAATTAAAATAAGTTGAATACTTTTGATTCTGACTTTGAGACCTATACATTCATTTCTAATGAAGAAAATACAGACATATTAAAGGGAAAAAATAACGTTGAGGGCATATCAGCCCATATACCTGTAAGCAAGGACTTATTATCCTTTGAGTCAGGACTTCAAAGGGGAATGGGTCTCAAGCAAATCGTATGAGACAATTCTCTCTCTCCTCGTGTCTTGGAAACTAATCTCTCTGCTACAGTTGGTTCTTGTCGAGGCACAATATCTGAAGAACTCTCTATCTCTCTACTAAACTGTCTCTAAAAAAAGTGCGACCTCCCTTTTTATAGTCCTAATTCAGGGAGAATCATAAGGTTTGAATCTTCGAATCTTCACCCTCCACCTTCATCTTGAGTCCTTCTACTCATTTGAAGCATAAATCTTGCAGGGCACGAACTTTATCTTCATACGTGGTTTACCTTTGATTTACCTCTTGTATTTATCTTCTCACGCTAAGTTATCTTCACAGATGCAATCGCTGACATTTCTCGGACCTTTGAACCCCATGATTTTGCAGGAATAGGATCATAGATTCATTGTTATCATCAATGTTGATGGTAGTGGGTTGTAGCCACTTCCGTCATTCCAACGTAATCCATGCTAACCTTTTAAGGGTGGTGATAAAGCAAGGAGTCTAGAGTTCAACGGAGCTGATTAAACGAGAGATTTCCTTACTCTCGAAGAAACAATTCCCTCCTTTATAGAAATCAATTGATCGCACAATCCGCAAAGCTTTTAAGGCTTTAACTGTCGAACAATGATTTTGATGATGGGTTAAGCCATCGTTGGACAGTTCAAGACTGTTGTTGAAACCGAGATGGGTCAAGCCATCTCTGGGCAACTTTAGACTGTTGTTGAAACTGAGGTGGGTTGAGCCATCTCTGGGCAGCTTTAGACTACCGGACAATGATTTTGATGATAGGTTAAGCCATTGTTGGGCAGTTTAAGACAGTTGTTGAAACTGAGATGGGTTAAGCCATCTCTGAGCAGCTTTAGACTGCCATTGAAACTGAGATGGGTTAAGCCATCTTTGAGTAGCTTTAAACTGCTGTTGAAATTGAGATGAGTTAAGCCAACTCTGGGTAGCTTTAGACAGCCATTAAAACTGAGATGGGTTAAGCCATCTCTAAAGAGCGTTAGACTGCCGTTGAAATTGAGATGGGTTAAGCCATCTCTGAGCAATTTTAGACTGTTGTTGAGATGAAGATAGGTTAAGCCATCTTTGGGCAGCTTTAGACTGCCACTTGAGACAATCCTTGACATATTCCCGAAATCCATGGACTAAGCCAAGTTTCAATCATAGTCAAACAGGAAACACTTGAATGTTGAGAACCATAATCATCCACCACAGGTTCTCTGTATATCTCCAAGTGATTTTGTTCTTAGTCTTTCATTGAGACTAAGTGTCAATACTTTCCCAAAGGCAAAAGTATGAGTCATTAACAACTCGATCGATGTAACTGGTCTAGATTGTGATAAAAGTACACCAAAAAAAACCGTCTTGGACGCTGCACACTGTTTTACATCATTTTTTATGTACTTACATCCCTGGTACAAATAAGAAGAGGGCCAGTAACAACCTGGTCTTACCGGTACCCAAGACACCGCCAGACCAAGGGAACACTGCAAAAGTCTAAAACTGAGTAACCTTGGAAAAAGTACTAGAAAGACATGAAAAGGGTAATTTGGGATACTCAAAGGACACTTGCAATGTTTTGTCATATTCAGATCAGTTTTGACTCGATCAAGATGAAATTTGGTTTTCAAAAACCAGTTCCTATCATGTTGAAAAGAGACATTATAAATATGGCCCAATTCTAAGGGCTTCAAACCAATACCAGACCACTGCCATTACATCAAGAAAGTCGAAAAACCCCTATGGACCAAATTTGGGTTAAATCGGACCTCTTAGGGACATTCTGGTCCCAAATTACCACAAATACGTAAGTTTTACACTATTGAGGTGCAGCCTCACCGAACCAATTTCCAATAATGGAGGATGTGTTTTCACATCTCGGGATGATCGGCGAGCTCCACAGGTTACTCATTTGGAATCAGAACAAGCTCAAATTTGGACACAAGCTAGGTCTCAACGATCTAGTCATTTTGACATATGGCATGCATCATGACATGACCCAGAACCCAAGCTTTTCTAGAGTAAATATGAGCCTGAAACCATAGAAATCTGAGTTTTGAAAGAAAAACATCTTGAACTTAGTGAAGCGATAACTTGAGATATGTACATCAGATCATTGCAAAGTCGGGTTCGATGCAACCGTATTACGAAGGGCTACAAGCTGGTACAACATTTTTGCACTCAATCTAAGGTCAGATATCACAAATTCCAAGGTTGAAGAAGGAATGATTTCCATGTCACCGGAATCCCTTTTTTCGATGACCTCTTGAATTCATAAATATTTCAAGCAAGAACCAAATCGGACAAATTTTGGTGTAAAGGAATTGTGACAGTCTTCACTTTAATTTGCAATAAAAATAAAGACTAGGAGCACCATGAATGGCATTTCATTGACGATCAAAGTTCACAACCTACCCGGATTTTTACCCCTAATGAAAAGTATGTCTCAAGATGATCAAAAGACATCAAACTCTTTAGAATCAAACAGCATCAAGAGTACGATGATGGATCATTGAACCACCATCACAAGCATCCAAAAAATCTCCCAAGATCTGGCAATGGTGAAAGGCCCCTCTGAAAAGGATGGTTTTGTTATTATCACAAAAGGTTTAAGGGGAATTTGGTCATTATTCCTAAATTCAAGATTTTATTATAATTTATTTTAATCATAATTTGGCTTAATTTTTAGCATCTACCCCTGTTTGGTGGGTCCTCTATATAAACAAGCTTAGGACAATGGTAAAAGGCCTGGATCATTCATTAACAAAATTGAGGCATTTAGCTTGTGTCCACTTGCCGTTTGATTCTAACCCTTGGATACAACAGCGAGGAAAGAGAAAAATTTTAGAGAGAGAAACTACCCCTGGCCCGTCCTGATCATGCGATCCTGTTCTCTCTCTCCCACTCTTAGGCTAGGCCACACCTCAAGCGCACTCTCTCTCCTCTTCTTCCTCTTTCTTCCTCTGTCTCCACTCGTTGCTTGCATCGCGCAGTAACCTAGAGCCGCAACAAACACGTGGCCTGATCTCTTCCCCTTTCCTTCTCTCATTCTCGTCGTGTTGTGGGTCTCAAAGTTGCGGAACCCGCGGTCCCGTCTCTCTTTGTGATCTTCCCCTTTGTGCTTCGAGAGCAAACACGGCAAACTTGCGGCTCCGTATAGCATCCCGCTATTAGTCATACGCTCAATTTAATACCCTTAAGAGTCATCCCAAGAGTTCCAACCCTTGGACCATCACTCTAACTTCCTCTCTGTACAGTCAATTTGAGCCACGAGAAATACATACGTTCTCTCCCTCACTCGCTCGGGTGGAGTCTTCCTGAGTAGATAGTCGAGAGGGTTCTAACTCTTTAGTTGCTCTGATTGCTTGAGCGCATAGCATTTGCTCGGATAGGGGGATTCTTGTCACTATTTCTCCCTTGTTCTTTATTTTTCCAGCCAGCCCCCCATTTGGGTGAACCATTATGGAGGAATCGAATTGACATTGCAGTTTCCATCATAAGAGAACATGATGCCATGTTAAAGCTTGAGGAGAGTTCGTGTCCAAACCGTGTTGACAGACGATCAGAGGGCTTCATTACTGTTCTAAGAGGGCGAACTGCCTGAGCGTGTCCCTGAACCCCCAAACGACAAGGTAGGCACTTAAACGCACCCCCGTCATAAAATCTTTCTCATTGTTGGTTCCTATCCGCACAAAGGAGAGGACGCATGCGCACACCAACAAACGTGCAGTGCTCGTGGACCCTCCGCAGTTGTTTGAGTGGCGATTTTCTCCAGCCGTCCACACGAGGAAAAAATAAGGCCCTGTCCAACTGGCGACTCTACTAGGAACACGCCGCCCTATAATTCGCTCGGACTATTCTCAAGCAAACATCTCGCTTCTTTCTCTTTCTAAAACTGCAATGGGGTTCCATTACTCCTCTTTTGTCCAAGTTGGGGACTTCATGATCCCCATATTTGTGACCTCACCTTTGGAGAGCAGAACAATTAATCTTGCTTCTCCCTTATCCTCCTCAAGCGTCTTGGCTGACCCTACCATCCTAGTTCAGGCTAGGAAAACTAGGGGAAAAGGTATTCAAACCCCTTGCCCCCCCTCCTCCGACATCAAAGGGAAATCCATTGATGTCAGCTACATGGGTGGCTCTAAAACCACCTCCTCTAATATGCACCCTGTTACTGGCGGGCATCCTGCCTGTCGCAAGCTTAAAAGTGGTCCTAACGCAACTTCTCGTCTTTGCTCAGTGTGTCTTGATGAGACCATCGTCTCAGTGGGTAACCAAAAATTAACCCCACCCTCTCTTCACAAAGGCGTTGTTGGCACTAGTGCGTCGCCGCACATACCATACTCTGGAGATTCCTAGGCTAGTTCGGGCGGCCCCAAAGCCGCCCCACACACATTTACGCATGTCACAACTAATGGTTTAACTATCACCATGATGAAACGGGACAGGCAACAGCTTACCCTAGTCTCCTGATCTGACCTAATTCTGGTCTCTTGAAACTCGGACTCACCACAAGTGGTCTTCAAGCCACCAATGCATCGCATGTTGATCTCACGGCTCGGGGCAGCCCAAAGGATGGAACCAAATGAGCACATAAATTTCGAGGCAATCAAAAGTCTTTCAAGAAAAAACACATGTATGCTGAAAGCCCTAAGGATACTCCAATAAAAAAGGTGAGTATTTTAAATACTCAGCCTTTCGGGGTTGGGTCGAAAACGCCCCTCACTACCCCAAAGGTGCTTACTACGTGGTACTCAAAGAAATTTCCTTTGAGTACCATCATGTCTACTATTCCCTCTTCATACGCGTGAAATGGCCCCTAGAGGATGGACTCCGGGTAGAATGGGGCATTCAAAGACGTCCAAACACCATAACCCTCATCAAGGCTGACCCAAGCTGTTGAAATCAACTCCAAGCTCCCTCCTCCCAAGGTACCACACATTTCCCGAATTTGATTAACTTTGCCCACATCTCTGTGAGGCGAGCTAGCCGAGAGCGACATCAAAATAGATTCCAATTTTGGGAGAAAGTTTATCAGAGCTTGTGATTTAAATAGATGAAGGCGATGATGGTTAGGTGCCTCGATCTCGCCCTCCAGGTCGAGATGACCTGGTGGCACGTGTCTCGGGTTTCAAGGGAACCCGGGACCTGAGACCTCTCTCTCGGAAACCTTGTTAGGAAATAAGGGTAGGTATATCAACCGATGAGAGAAGAAGTTTATGTGAGGCGGGACACACGTCACTTGGGTCCATGACTCACTCGGGCTGACTTGCATGGACGCCCTCTTAGATCACGACATAAAGCCCCCCAGTCCTACAACTAGTTCAAAATCTCCTCCCTTGGCATGTACTCTCATGTTTCTGCAATCACACACACAGTTAATTTACAAGACAAGTGGGCTAAGGGACCCCACCTTGTCTTTAAGCGAATGCACATAGGCATGCACATTCAAAAGAAGAAGAAAAGGGTAAGAGAATAGATGGAAGGAGAAGAAAGAGATAGAATAAAACAATGGGGAAGAGATAAATTTGACCAAGTGCTTAACTAACTCAGTATCTAGACCAGCAAGTGATTGACCCGGCGTGGTACCAAGACGGGCACGGTAACTCAAATCGACACGGTGGCAATACTACTCGACAGCAAAACGATCACCGACCAGTCATGATATGATGGCTAGCCTGTCATGGCAGCAAGACAGGAACGGTAGCTCAAACCAGCACGACAGCAGTACTGCTCGACGATGGGACTAGGATGACAATGCTTATCTTAACCTTCCTTGATCAAACGAAAGAGGAAGAAGAGAGAAGAGAGAGAGGTGAAAAGAAGGGAATAAAAGAGAGGAGGAAAGAGAAGAAAAAGAAAGGAATAGAGGAGAGAATAAAGGAGAGAAAGAAGAGAAAGAAGAAGGAAGAGAGAGGAGAAGAGAGAGAAGGAAGAGAGAGAAGAAAGAAGTAAGAAAGGAAAAGAGAAACATGAATGACAGTGACATACCGCTGTCCATGACATAAGAGGGAGAAAAGGAAGGGAACATGGACGGTGATGAGGTTCCACCGTCCATGATAGGGGAGAGTGAAAACATGAGAGAGAAGTCATGGACAACGATGAGGTTCCGCTGTCCATGATAGAGGAGAGAGAAGGGAAAATAAAACATGGACAGCGATGAGGTTTTGTCGTTCATGACTGAGGAGAGAGAAAATATGGAGGGCGATGAGGTTTTACCGCCCATGATAGAGGAGAGATAAAAGAGAAGAAAACATGAATGGCGATGAGGTTTCGCCATCCATGATATAGGAGAGAGAAAACATGGACGACGATGAGTTTTCGTTGTCCATGATAGAAGAGAGAGATCTTAAGAGAGAAGACATGAACGACGATGAGGTTTCGCTATCTATGATAAAAGAGAGAGAAGGGAAAAGAAAACATTGATGCGATGAGGTTTCACTGTCCATGACAGAGGAGAGAGAAAACATGGACAACGATGAGGTTCTACCGCCCATGATAGAGGAGAGAGACCCATGATAGAGGAGAGAGAAAGGAGAAGAAAATATGGATGATGATGAGGTTTCGCTATCCATGACATAGGAGAGAGAAAATATGAATAATAATGAGGTTCCACCGCCCATGACAGAGGAGGGAGAAAGGAGAAAAAACATGGACGATGATGAGGTTCTGCTGTCCATGACATAAGAGAGAGAAAACATGGACATTGATGAGGTTTTGCTGCCCATGACATAGGAGAAGAGACAAGAGAGAGAAAATATGGATGGCGATGACATAGGAGAAGAGACAAGAGAGAGAAAAAACATGGACGACGATGAGGTTCCACCATCCATGACATAAAAAAAGAGAAAAGAGAGAGAAAACATGGACGGTGATGGGGTTCTGCCATCCATGACAGAGGAGGGAGAAAGGAAAAGAAAACATAGACAGCGATGAGGTTCTTCCATCCATAACAGAGGAAAAGAGGTCAGGGAACTTGTATGGAGGCCCAGCCCGCCACTCGAGTTAAGGCCCAGCTCACTGTTTATGTTCTAAGAATAGGAGGACATCATACCTGGTGATAGGCTCCGCTGGGCATGAATGGAGAAGAGAAGAAAGAACAGAACATAGAGAAAGAAGGAAGAGAGAGATTAAGAAAGCGAGGAAAGAGAGGAGGAGAGAGAAAGAGATATATGAGAAGAGGAGAGAGAGATAGACAATAAGAGGAAAAAGAAAGAGAACGATGAGAAGAGGAGAGAGAGAGATAGACGAGAAGAGAAGAGAGAAAGAGAGAGATGAAAGGAGGAGAGAGAAAGTTACCTTCACCAAAAGGTACCAAACGTTTTCTTCTCAATCCTCTCTCTCTCCAAGATGTGCCCACAATTTCAATGTGAAACTCTCAAATTTTATTCGTAAGATGAAAAACTGATGGATATCTTTATAATTAAGTTTAGCATGTATTTATAGAATTAGGCCCAAACATGGGTGGATGCCCAAAATCTAGCCTAATTGATGATAATTACAATTTAATAGAATTAAAATAAAATTTCAAAATGGGTACAAAAGGACTGTTTCTCCCCTGCCCAACAATACATAAAATTTAAAAACAGTCCCTACTGATGCCCTTGAATGTGCGTGATCTTCCATGGATGATTCGGGGTTGCTCCGACATCCGTTTGGCTGAAAGATGATTGCTTTCTTATCGGGCTTGACATGAAGATCGATTTGATACCAACTTCGAGCCATGAATCGCGTTTTTAGGCCACTATCATGTGACTTGAAATTTGTATAGATCTTGAAAACTTTTGATCGATAGTGTGCTTGTTTCTTAATGTTCTTTTTTTATTTCTTTGCTGAATTGCACTGAGCATGCCATCACGATCACGTTGCCACAAATGCAGCTTGATTTCGTGCCCGAATGAAGATTTTATCGTCTTAGGTTTTTGGTCGGAATCTGAAAATCTGACGACCAGAATCTGCAGCAACTTTGATGCCTTTGTGCGTCGAGTCCCACCATTCATCGTATGTGGGGTTCAGACTAGACATAGCCTCTGATCCGTGAAGAAAGTGCAAGAAAATCAGTTGCATCGTGCAGCCAAATCACGTCGCTCATGAGCCCGATCGACATGAAACCAATTCCATCACGTGCGTAAGGTCTTGAGATATCTCCAACCCAATGCTATACATGATTAACAGTCGGATTCTACACACAAACTCGATGAAGTGACTGTAAATTTTGTCTCTAGACTTCCAAATTCCTGCCAAAATTTCAAAGTTGCAAAATCTTTGTTCGGGCACAGAATCTAGCTGCATTTGTCTCCCCACGATCATGACGGTATGATCAGTGTGATCCATTGAAGAAATCACAGAAAAACATCAAGGAACGAGCACACTATCGATCCGAAATTTCAAGATTCATTAAAATTTCAAGTCACATGATCGTGCCCTAAAAACACGATCCATGGCTTGAAGTTGGTATCAAATCGATCACCATGACAAGCCCTATAAGAAAACAAGCATCTTTAGATCAACCGGGCATCAGAACAAGCTTGGATCATCCATGAAAAATATGCACATTCTAGGGCAACACAGGGACTGTTTTGAAATTCCACAAATTGTTAGGAAATGGCAAATCTGTCATTTTGCATCCTATTTTCTAATTTCTTTTAATTCAATTAAATCTTAATTTCTAGTAATTAGGTTTAATTTTGATCATCCACTCATGTTTGGGCACACTTCTATATATACCTCGTACCATCATTGTACGCAAAAGGGCTTGAACCCTTCACAAAAGAGAGAGTTTTTACTTAATAAAGTTTCACTTTCTTCTCATTGTTGGGTCATGGTTGAAGAGAGGGAGTAAGGAGAGAGACACGTTTGGACCAGTACCCCTAGGTTCAAGGTAAATTTTCTCTCATCTTTTCTCTCTTCTTCTTCTTCTTCGTCTGAGCCTCCCTCAGAAGCCATGCATGGCAGTGGCAGTGCCGTGCATGCCTCTTTCTTTCCATTTTTCTCCTTCCTGTAATTCCAAGGCGTTGGCAGCGTCATGCACGAGATCCTTTTCCTCTTTTATTTGCTTGTCTCCATCTCTCGGTGAGATTTGCAGACGACGCTGCTCATCGCCGTCTGCAGGTGTATCATCGACGTCTCAGCGAGGAACGCAGGTAGCGAAGGTTATTGCCGTCTGTAGGGACTCTGCCGCATGACTATCGCAGGCGGCGATGTCCATCGTCATTGCGAAGGGTTGCGACAATACTCATGGTTGTCCACGAGCTTCTCTTTTGTGCATGTCGCCTATCGCATTGCGTAGGCTTCTTCCGTTCGCTTGGTGCCCATTGCCACGCGCAGGCTCCTTCTGCGCATCTCCGCGTCCATCGCCATGTGCAAGCTTCCCTTGTGCCCCACACCTATCACTATGTGCTCCACGAGAGGTAATCGTCGCGTGACCTGTGAGAAGTTATCGCCGTGCTCCTCGCCAGAAGCTATCATCGTCCGTAAGAGACGTGTGACCTTCTCGCATTGCCAACGGCGATGCTTCTTGTCGTCCATGCGTTTCTCTTGTGTCCCAAGTCTAGCGTATCTTGCTAGCACTCCGAGTCGGTAACTTTTCAGCAGTCACGCTAGTCTCTTTATCAAGTTCTCTTCTCTTTTCTATCTTTATTTGAACTTCCTCTTCATCACTCTAACTTCTCACATTCTTAGCCATGCGAATGTGCATTGCCCTAGGTTGTTTGAGAAAGTTGAATGGTCCAATTTTATTTATTTCTAGGTATCTTTATGCCCAACACATACGATGCTTCCCCTAAGTCTTTCATATTGAAGTATTGAAAAGAAAATCCTTAGTTTCCCTTATCACAGCCATCGAGCTACTTACAATCAACACATTATCCAATATAATGAGATAAACACCATATCACTCCCACTTTCCTTAACATAAATGTAGTAATCCTCTTGGCTAGAGGTAAAACTTACTTTAGATAAGGTCTCTTGAAATTTTATGTGCCATTGTCACGAAGGTTGCTTAAGGCCATAAAGTGATTTTCAAAGCCTATAAACCAAGTCCTCTTTTCCTTTCTCTACGAAGCCCTCAGGTTGTTTCATACATATTTCTTCTTCAAGCTCCCCATTTAGAAAGGTTTTTCTCACATCCATTTGGTGGAGCTTAATGTCAAAGTGAGCTGCTATGGCAATCAAGATCCTAATGGATGGAAACTTAGCAACTGGGGAAAAGGTTTCATTATAGCCTACCCCTTCCTTTTAGGTGAACCCTTGGCTACAAGCCTAGCATTGTATTTTTCAAGTTTCACCTCAACGTTTAGTTACTTCTTGAATACTCACTTGCATCCTATAGGTTTTTGATTAGAGGGAATTAATTCCCAACAGTTTTGAATGATGGAGTTGTATTCTTCATTCATGGCAGTTTCCCATTGGTTTTTCTCATGACCACATACGGCTTTTTTATAGTTTGCAGACTCATTTTCAGGCTCATCCCCAATTCTCTCATAGTATTCCTCCTAGTAGATGAAGAACTTAGGTGGTCTTCTAATTCGGTTGTTTCTCCTAAAGGGTTATGGTTTGGTTTCTCAAGTCTCAACCGTGTCACTAGTCATCTCAAAGAGATCGACTTTCTTATCCTTACTTTCTTGGGCCACCCTATTCTCTAAGTTGAATAAATGATAGCCCTTATCATGATCCAGGTATCCTATAGAGATGCATTTCACTATTTTGGGATCTTTTGTTTGGGTTTTATATGGGATAAGTACATGGGTTGAGTACCCCCACACTCTTAGATGGTCACGGGATGGAGCACGACCAGTAAATATTTCATGTGGAGTTAAGTGAGTTAATGGGATTACATTTGAGGATATATCTCACCGTCAATACTGCTTCTCCCTAGAAGTCTAAGGATAGCTTTGCATGCCCAAAATACTTCGCACCATTTCTACGAAGATCTTATTCTCGTCTCTCAGCTACACCATTTTGATATAGGGTATAGGGCATATTCTCCACACATGTCTCTGAAGAATTGTGACGAGTACTCACCGCCCCTAATGGTTTGTTAGGTCTTTTATTCTCTTATTGGTTTGGTTCTACACCTCATCCTTCTACTCCTTAAAACAATCTAAGGGTTCAAACTGGAAATTTAGCAAGTATACATGGTCATATCGCAAGTGGTCATTTATGAATGTGATGAAATATATCTTGTATCCTTTGGTTGCAATACATTGGACCAGATATATCATTGTTGATGAGTTCTAGAATTTCAGAGGCTCTTTGATCTTTCATTAATGGTTTATTTGCCAATTTTCCTTGCACATTCTATTCGCATACTTTAGATAAGTAGCCCTTATAATTTTCTAATATGTCATCTCTCTTTAATCTCTCCATTTATTTATGGTTTATATGCCCTAATCTCTTGTGCCACAAGTAAGCATCATTCTTACATTCTAAGGATGAGACAATCAATTTGATCCTTTGTTTCGATTTCAAAGAGGCCACTCATTAGCACACTAGACAAGACAACTTCCCTATGAGTTATAGTCGTCTTAGCGATAAAAATGCTGACATAACCTACCATAACCAATCTTGGAATTGAAACTAAACACTTCCTCATCTCAGGAGTATAAGTGTTTGCTTTAAGACCATTGTTTTGTTAACAACCCCTCAAAATATAAAGGTTCAAGTTAGTTAGAAGGGGTTGTGATGGGTGTATTTATCAAAAAAATCATTATTTTTATTAAAAAATAATTTAAATAGGTAACTTTACTATTAAGCAAGGGTAAATTTGAAATTTTCACAAAAGTACAATAACATTTTGGAAGTTAGTGTCCTGAAACTTTATTTGTAGAGTGCCCATGTCCTTTAGTTAGAATTTCAATTTTACCCCTTATAGAGATGACAAAAGTACCCTTTTTCTTGTAGTAATATTTACAAAATTGCCCTACAAAAGTAGCTTTTTTAAAAAAAATAGCCTACAAAATTAATAAATCCACCCTTCACAACTCTCTCTATCTTGAACCTTTGTAATTTGAAGGGTTGTAAAGTTTAGAATATCTCATATATATATATATATATATATATATATATATATATATATATATATATATATATATATATATATAATGGTCTCTCTATTGCGACAATCAGCAGTCAATAATACCTATAAATAGAGAACTAGAACAAATAATAGAATATTCTGACGGAGACAATGAAATACAGTTTAATTCATTCAGAAAAACTAGGATCAATACTTCTGAAAATTTTTCACAAGTCCCTTCTAGATGTTCTACTTTCTCTGCTCCACAAACAAAGCAGGAGAAAATCATAGTAGACCTATAGTAGATGGACTAACTAGAACAAGTAATCAAGTCCAGCAACCAGCTTATAAGATTTACAAACCCAGTTCCCCAAATAGTGAACCAACTCCTTCAGACTTGGACTTTAATATTTTTACCCTTCAATCTGAAGAAGAGTTTAAGGTAAATAAAGAATGGATAAAATAGGACTTTCTGTCGGATGAAAATAAAGAAATTCGAGAATGGTATCTAAAAGAATTTCTTAAAAAATTACTTGACGCCTTTCATATGAAATTCAACAAATTCATAAAACAGAATAAAAGAAATGTAAAATTCTTTGAATGGTTAAGATACATCCTTGTCGAACATCAGATAAAAGTTCCCAAATTTAATATCAATACAGTTGAAAGTCCATACCAAACATTTTATAATTCAAAAGGAGAAGTTCATGAATCTATTCATCCCCCTGAGACTAGAATTCAAATAAGAAGTAAATCTGAAGATAAGGCAGAAACTAAGGCTTCACCTTATAAGGTTATGCCAAAAGAAACTGATCACCATACACATAAAATAGATACTATCCCGCATATAATAGAACAAAATAACTATATCAATCTTTGCCTACAAGCGATTGGAAGGCAAACAACAAGAATTGAAAACATAGTTAATAAATCCCAAGTTAAGATTAGGGATTGTAAAATAAACACAACCTCTAAGGGAAAACAAGTTTTGCCCTTTAAACCTCCTCCAAGTATTAATAAGGAACAGTTTCATTTACAAGGAATAAAAGCAAAAGATAAAAATCAAGAATTGATTAATGAATTAGTCCAGAGATTGGCAAATCTGAAAATCGATGATAAAGGAACCTCTTCTAAAAATAATAAAATAGAAAAAGGGGCAATGGTTCTACTAGAAGAACCTGTTTCCAATAGTGACCTGAAGAATATGGAACAAGCCTTTAGGACAGAAGGTCTTAAGGTTAATAGGATAGATTATGGAAAAACGTTCAGGCCTGTTTCTCAGATCAGAATGTATTATCCAAGGCCTACCCCTGTAGATCTCCAATTTGAAGAAGACTATATATATATATATATAATAATTGCTTGTCAAGGCCCGCGGGTTGGAATTTACGGTATCTATCCTTGGAGTTTGACACATGGGCTATAAAACCTGAGTCAAAACCCCAAGTAGCACCCTCGATATCAGCTAGCATAAATTCAAACACTACAGAAGCATGTTATTTGTCTCCCCCCCCCCCCCCCCCCCCCCCCTCCCCCTCCCCCACGCATTATTCCTTCTCCCTACAAAATCTAACTATGTGTCCCACCTTATCACACTTAAAAGCACTATCTTTTCTTTAGGCTCTCTATTTTTCGTTTCCTTCTCTCCCCTTTTTTATGAATTTTTTCTTTATTATTACTAAAATTTCCCTTGCCCTTACCCTTTTACTTAAAACTATGTGAGATTGGCTTAAAACTAGCCACATGCACTGCATATGCTGATGCATCACGCGTAGTCCTTTCTTCCTCGGCTTTTAGAAGAATCACAAGCTCCTCTAACTTAGGAGCAGTCCCTCGAGAAGTAAGAGAGGATACAAACACCTCTTACGAGCAAGGAGAGGTACTCAAAAGATGGCAAACTTGTATGGGCTCGATGGGCTTCATGTGGATGGCTTCGAGCTTATATGCTAGGGCTCAGAATGTGTGCATGTGGTCGACGATCTTGGCTCCTTCCACCATTTTCATATCGTTGTACTTCTTCATTGCAATGGTCCTATTGACTATGGAAAGATCAACAAATTCCTTCTCTAGCCTCTCATGGATGGTTTTTGCAGTCCCTAAAGTCTCGTATTTCAATGCATAAAAATCATACATCGAAACAAGTAGTATAAGCTTAACAAGTATTTTTTTGTTCCCACCATGCATATTCCGCTGAAGTGGCTTGAGAGGCATTCCCTCTAAGAGTTGGAGGAGGGTTTTGAGAAGCAAATCGTGAAGATTCTCGTCATAGAGGACATATCCCACTTTTTGCTTCCAAGACAAATAGCTCCTTCCATCGAACCTTTCCGATTTTAAGAGTTCGGCCATGAAACTCCTTGCAGTCATGTTTCTTAACTCAAATTATAGCAAAAGATAGTGGAAAATAAAATAAATATGGCAGAAAAAAGTCCTAGCTATGATATTAAACAAAGTAGGACTATGTGACCCATGCAAGTAAATATTGATCAAGATTTTTCTATATTTTTCTTTATATTATTACCTGGATCACTTACAAGTGTCAAAATACAACATATAAACTAATAAAACCACAAAAAAAGGCGAAGGACTCTCACTTGCTTGCCATCAAAATAAATTCTTATTCAAAAACATAAATCTAAAAATTACATAACACTTGGAATAAATTCAAGAAAGGAAGAAATAAAATAATACTGCTTTCCTTAGCTCAAATTACCTCCAAAGACTTCGTACACCCTACATCGAGTCTACTGTACTAATAGTGCACGAGATCTCGGTCTAGCTTCATTTCATAACTCAGACATAACCTCTTGAGAGTATGACATGAGATAGGGTTTGACGTAGGCTCAACATAGAAACAAAACCCTATGCACATAGGCTAGGGTGTGCAACCCTTGTGGCTTGGGTGTGTCCCTTAGGGTTTCTAGGCTCTATAAATTTAAACCTTAACTAAAATTGAGAGAGAAATTAGAGAGAGAGAGAGAGAGCGGGCATGGTTGCCTCGAAGGTTTAAAGAAAGAGAGAGAGTTCAAGGTTGTCGAGAATGAATCCCCAAAGAGAGTTCAAGGTTTTTCTATCATTATAATACTCAATCTTGACCTTTAATCATGGAGACCTGTGAGATGAAGAGATCTCAACCATTTATTCCTTAGATTAGCCATCATGATTAAAGTGAATGAGGTGGAATCATTATCCATCAGTTTCCATAATTCTATTCCAATCAAATATTGTGTAGAGAAAATATTATAATTTTGCAAATCCATTTTCAATCAATATCTACACTCGCTTATTTTAAATCAATCAGAATCGTCTTATAACACTTTTCTTTTATTTTAGAATATGCGGGTGGCTTTCAATGCAATCCACTCAAAATAGGAAAGAAGGGGGAGTGGGATGTCCCACACATGGATAGCCATGGGGGGCCCATGCCCCCACTAGTGGGCTTATATGTGGTGGGCCCAAAGTCTTAATGGGCCTCCACACCCAATATTACATTTTAGAGTAATAAAAAAAATTTTATAAATTTATTAAATATTTTATTTTCCCCTCTGAAATTAATAAATCTAGAAAAATGATTTTTTTATTTAAAAATCTTTTTCAATAAAGTAAAATATCTAGAGAGGTTTAAAAATTCATTTTAATTATCCAAAATATAATTAAAACATAATTCAACATATTTAAGAAGATTTTATGGGAATTGGATTTATAGATATAGGAATATAACAAATATATTGAGGACTACATCCTTTCTAGAGATCGCATTTCACTATATATTCTCAAACTGGCCCAATAGCTCTCATGACCTATAATCCTTTGTACGGGTTTATGATTGGACTATCAAAGCCAGCCAATAAATTAGGAGATACAACCTAGCTTATGGATTATAGGTCCCTCCCTGAAAACAAGTTTAGGCCCTTTCTAGAACAATACTACATTGGTCCCTCTAACACAATCTAGTGTTGCAAGCAGTCATCTCTCAGGCACATGTACACAAACCTTTCTAGAGGGTTGCTTTCTAGACGGCTATATAGTGTACATGTCATGTAATGGTAATGATGAAGATTTTGGCCATTAACTTCTCTAGCCAACCATCACATACATGGGTCATACCCAGTCCCCTAAAGATGGAGCAACAGATTGTTCTTATCCTATATTTTCATTCAACATTAAAGGGTGTATATTATAGTTTACTTTTAAGGCTTATTTCTAAGGTCTTTTGTTCTTTAGGGATTCTATGGTTTTTTTATATTTTTTTTATATCATGAGAACTATTCACAAATACTATTCATGTGGACTATTCACTAGGGTAAATTTGTCATTATGAAATCTTAGTTTAGTTTCAAGTTATGCTTAAATTAGGACCTTTTGGTCAAAAATTAATTGTATAGACAAATATTATCAAAAATAATAATGGGAAAGACAATGATCTTTCAACCCAAGAGGATCTCGAGTACAAGCCTTTTCACTTTTGCGCTCCACATGTGGAGTCGAGTAATGAGGATAGTTATAGAAGACCTGGATATAGGGAACATCACTATAGGGGTTTTGATTTGGAAGATCAGATTTTCTATTTTGACACAAATTGCATGGATAGTCAGTAAATTGTAGATTGGGATTTACCACCAATCTTCGATATACACTCAGATGAACAACAAGATTTCTTAGGAGATCTGATCTATGATAAGGATTACGATGATGGTAAAGATATTTTGGAAGACAGTGAAGTTGTTGATTTAATCGTTGATCTCAAAAATGCACTTGTAGTGTGTTCTAGAGCTGAGCCTAAGCAAATTCAACAAGGCTGAAGTGAAGCAAACTCAACAAGTTTATGTGATTAAAAATATTCTATCAGCATATAGTGACCCTTTCCTCAAGGGTTTCCCAATTTTAATAGATAATCGTTGTGTTTTGATCAGTACAATAATCCACAAGTCCAAGGATTCATGTTTACAATATTCGACTTGCAGAATGTTATTGGATGTTGAGTATAAGGCTATGTGTTATAACGAATGCTTGATAGACTGAAGATGTCAAATATATAGTGACGTCTGTAATGCATGCTAGCTAACTGGCAAAACATACGGTCAATAAGAACGAGCATGGTATTTAATAACACCTACTCAGTTATGCCCCATGATATGAATATATAAAAGATACGACAAGCTCAAGATTCATTATACGAAGGCCCCAATACGCCTTCAGAGTCTTGACTCATTAATCAGCCCCTATATGTCCTGACTTAAACCAATGAAAGATACGATACCAATAACTCGTCAGTTAAGCATGTTCAAGTCTAACTTATGGTCGATGATAGAGGATATGAAAGCCATCTCATTGTGAGATAGGTTTTAGGATACATATACTCCTAAGGCCCTAATATACCTATCCATGTGATATATAGAGGAACCAGATGTGATTTGACATATATATTTTCACCATCATCAGTTATACATATGCATCGTAACTTACGGTCTATGATAAGATATCATAAAGACGTTTCAATTTGAGACAAAACTCTGAGAAAAATATACTCCCATAGCATATGTATGCCTCTCCACTAAATATTAGAGGAGTTTGGGGTGAGATGTGATATAACTCTTTAATCCGTCATTAGTTAAGAATATGGGGTTTTAACATATGGAACACAAGGAAAACCTCGTTTTTAATATATCGAGGTAAATCGTTAAAGATATACATGTTGAGGCCGTACATGCCTTAAAGTCCAATAATGATATAACTTGGGCAATATTTGGACTGGGCCTAACCCATGTCCATATCCACCGTCAGTTAAGATAAGCCTTGGCCGACACCCCAGAACTTCATGTTTTGGAATTATGCTGAGACTATTAGGGAATCATATTCGAGGCATTACATCACTCCCCCTGAAATCTTATATCAATCGAAGGTGGCTTAACCCATCATCCACATACCCTGATAGTTAGAGCCATAAAAGTGATAGTTAGAGCCATAAAAGCTTATACCTTGTGCATTACAACCTGATTGACACCTAGTAACCAAAATTGGGATTTCTCCCTCGATATGAAGAATTTTTTCATGGGACCAGGAACATTGAATTCTTGAATCAATCTTCTAACACCTTTAAAATTTGTGGCATTGTTTGATATATATGGAGGAAGCGGTTGCATCTATAATGTTTTGGTATTCAACAGATACATAGTTACTTGGACATACCATATCTCTCTCATCTGAGATCCGTTTGAAGTGATACTTAGACCATTGCATTGAGTCCTCTCTCATCTATCCAAATTCAATGTTCAATGAATCTACCATTTGAAAGCAATTGCATCTGCAATGTATTGGTCTAGCTGACACAATTTCCAACAAAAATAAGCTAACTTGGATGAACGAGATCTCTCTCATCCATGATCCATTTATAGTGATACTTGGACTGTTGTGTTTGAATTTGAGTCCTCTTTCATATCTCTAAATTTCATGATCAATGGATCTACCATCTGAAATTGGTTGAAAATATATACTGACATATTGGGACTATGCTGCAAAAGCTTAACTGACGCTCGATGAAGACTAACAGAATCCCTGATTTTCTAACGCGATATCTTTGTTGAATCTAGAACCTGTGAATTCAAAATTAAATATCATAAGGATGAGCATTGACCAAGATGCTGGTTATCATCAGAAGACACATGTGTGTGCATTCAAAGTCATTCAAATTAAATGTTTATCATTCTGAAATTTAAAAGTGTAAAGACAAAGATACATGATCAACAAATAAACCAAGATGACAATTCTGTGATTATCACTTCATGAAGGTAAGGACACAGATAAGAGGATATAAGAAGAATGTAGTTTGGAAACATGGTCAGTGGATAGATGAAGATGGTAGTTTTATTATTATCATTTTGTAAAGATAAAGCGACAGATTTGCAAAGAGGATGAATACTAAAGATTTTGTGATTATCAATTGATTCTCGATAATTATCAGATGACGAAGTTTATATAAACCTCCTTCCTTGATGCAGACTCTATTGGATTAGTAGAGTTGAATCGGTATGCTTTTGTGTGATGGAGATAGAGAGATAGAGAGTGACTGTATTGCAGTATGTTAAGAAATAGTCCCCTATATGATTGTTTTCTGAACCGTAAGGGTGAGAGTCTGATATAAAAAGAGAATCTATAGTACATAGACCAAATTAAAGCCCGATCTCGAAGCAGAACATGTCATACCATAGTACCCATGTGTTTAAGCTCATGTATACGAGCCCATATGCCCATGGTATTGTTTCTATTTATGTATGACTGCAAATTTTCTTTCCTAGAATTGAATGTAGGTTTCAAAGCTTGAATCAAGGGTATTCAGCCAAAGTCAGGCTGATGTAAATTGTAACAGATGATTAAACATCTGGAACTTGTTTATTCCCAGTATATGATATAAAAACCTGTGTTTCTATGATATAGAATGCATAGGTGAATTTGGCCTCAAATGTGTTGTCCTTTGGTTATTGATTTGGATTCATATGTTTATTTAAATATCTTAATTAATTAATTCGGAATCACTTTTCAGAATGTCCACCGGATTAATGCCAATTTCACCTTAGCACAATTCAAAACTCGAGGACGAGTATTCTCCAACCAGGAGAGAATGATAGAGGAAAAAATTGTTCTTATTTTTTATTTTTATTCAACTGTAAAGGATATATATTATAGTTTGTTTTTAAGGCTTGTTTCTAGGGTTTTTATATTTTTTATTTATTTCATGAGAACTATTCATAAGTATAATTCATGAGTAGTATTCATGGGTATTCACTGGGGTAAATTTTTCATTACGAAATTTAAGTTTAAGTCAGGGAGTTTAGTTTCAAGTTATGCTTAAGTTAGGAATTTTTTGTCAAAAATAAATTGTATGGACAAATATTGTCTAAAACAATATCTATTATAAATAAGGGCATGGATAGGCCGGAGAGGCACTCACGTATTCTTCTTTAAAAAAAAGGACTTTGTCCTATAAAAAAGTTCAATGGCTCAACCACCTTAGGCAATAAGAATAATTTTTCCCTCCATTATCTGGTCAACCACCTTATGCACAACTCCCGTCAACGGATAAACCCATACATGGAAACCCTTATCGGTTGCACACAAATGCTCATGGCTATGTATTTTGGATATCATACTGAGTTATAGCCAGTGAAAGCATAGGTGATTCTTGCCATTAGTAATACCTCATAGTACAATATGGACCACACTCCCACTGGAACCAACATTCCACATAAATAATTTCAGTACTTACTCTCATAAGGACTTTAAATGGCCACATAACCCAACAAGACTAACCATTCAGCTACGAGTGTCTAGTTCGCCAATATATGTGGCTCGAACCCTGATCAATGGTTAATACCTTACCTTCATGCATGATCGAGGTGTCTAGGATGTCAATATATGCCACCAGTACCCCAAGCCTAACAATTGCCACTCGTATGTTCAAGGGTATATACACGAGTCATCTATGGTCCATGATGCAATACCATAAATTGCCTATTATATGGTCTCTGATGCAAGACCCTAAATTGCCTATCATATAGTTTATGATGCAAGATCTTAAACTAATGATATGGTTTGTGATGAAAAACCCATAACTGGCTATCATACAGTACGTGATATATGATTGTTAACTACCTATCATGTAGTCCATGACGTAAGGCCCTAAACTGTCTATCATGTGGTTCGCGACGTATGACCCTAAACTGCCCGTCACAAGGTCCACCGCGTATGACCTAAAACATTGCCACATTGTCCTTCTTGTATGACTATAAACTATATGGACAATTGAAGTCTTATGACTCCAAGCATCAGTCACCCATACTCTCTATCAAGGTATGAAAGGCTCCAACACAACCCCATTCTTTCTCATGGATACGAGAAAGGGGGAATCCTCGGTAACTCTAAATGTTGCAGGATACCCTACCTCCTGAAGATTATGAATGTATTCTTGTTTGTAACAGAGCTTTGTAATCTATATTTCAAGGGCCCTCTTGAGCCTCGAGATTCGCTCTTCCATCGCCTTGCAACGAGCTTCACTCGTAGCTATTAGATCCTCAAACTTCTTGAGCTCTCATTGAACCTCCACAAATGACAACTCACTCTCGACCGCTTGTCGATGGTAGTCGGCAACCGTCAAGCCGCCCTATGATATCACGATTGAGAAATTGTCTGCAAAGGCCTTCTTAAGACAAATGACCCCTTTAGGGTTCGGGATATGTTTTCCACCAGGCAGCGGAGTTGGAGCTCATTAGCTCCCACCAAAATAATCGTTGTTATTGCCTGAGCTAGAGATTTCAAGGCCATCATCAATTGCCCAATAGATAAATCGCCCAACAAGTGATAAATGGCCTTCACCAACTAAGGAGCTACATTCTCCTGACCCTCACTCAAGGCCATGGAGGCCATTATCAAGAATTCCACCGGATCTTCAGAAGGAGTGAGGACATGGACCAAAGTCCACTCAGAAATATCTATTGGAACCTCAAAGGAAACAGCTTCAACTGATGCAAGTGGAGGAATCTGATCCATAACACTTGTTGACGCTTCAATGGTAGTAGGGGCAGATGATGATTCAAGGACATCTTCTAATGCCTCACCAAGGAGAAGTGCTTGCAAAATCAAGGAAGGTAAGAGGAGAAAGAAAGGAAATAGAAAATAAGATGCAATAATGGAAATGTTAGAATAAAACCTGAAGAGATGGGATCCTTATGTCCTTTTGTATTTTGTTGTATTAAATGACGGGCATTGTATTTTGGTATTTTGTGGAGTTTTGTGATTTTAGAAAATTATTTTTGAGTGCATGTTTAATGCAAAAAAACAAGGGGTTTGTGCACATGTGTGAGGCTTCTAGAAGGGGCATAAGGTAGGTAATTACAAGCCTAACCTTCAGGTCATATGGTAATTATGCAATTAACCACCTAGCTGATATGGCATGATTTTATTAGCCCCACATGCTCTTATAAAATGGAGGGAACTTTTGCGATTAGCTTTTCGTTGGAATTTTGACAAATTACTACAAGGTACACCCTCCAACTAGGTTTTTTATTTTATTATAATTTAAAAGCATGGGCATTTTCATAACAAGGGAAATTAGAATGAATTACTGGAAGATAAAAGTCTTTAAATCCATACCACACATCATGCAGGCATAATGGTGGATGATGGGTTAAGATCAACCATCTTGTTGTAGCAATTGGATGATGACATGGAGAACCAAGATTCATCAATCTAGAAACATTTATACACTTTATTATTAGAAGCATATAGATACCCCCTTAAGCCTTAAATATTCAAATATGAATTCACTCTCTCTAAGTGGCACGTATGTTTCTCTCTCTCTACCCATCAAAGTGGCACACCCCGAAGCCTTCTCCTCTTCATTACTCTCTCTTGAATGTTGGTTTGAAGTTGATGTAAGAGAAAGCTCCATTGAAGCTCTTTGAGAACTTCAGTTAAGGTGATCCACGCTCAAATTCAAGTCATGAATGATCTAGTCTTATGACCTTCATCATTTGAGTAAGGTATCTTCAATTTCTTTTGATTCTAGTTAATTCTTCCTTCATCAATTGAGTAAGATATCTTCAATTTCCTTTGATTTTAATTAATTCTTCTTTCTGTAAATTCCTAGTTACAACCTGTAGACACCCCATTTTAAATCTGGTAAATTCTATGGTTTCCTGAACCTTTAAGACCACACTTAACCGAGTAAACCCAAATCTATAGTTCACACAGCCTACCATGTGACCCGGAACTAGTATGCCTGCTCGAAAACCTACAAAAACCCTGTTTTGACCCAGAATCCTATAAATGCTCAGTTTTACTAAAATAATAATTAAAAATAGTTAAAAAAAATCCGTTTGGACCCAAATTATATCTGAGAGCTTCACAAGACACTGAGGAACACACTTAAAAAAAATTTTAATTTGAACGACTTTAGAGTTGGACGACACTAGCAGTGTCGCCCAAATTTGGGCGACACTAGCAGTGTCGCCCAAATTTGGGCGACACTACCTGTGTCTCTCAGATCTGAAACCCACAAAACCTTCATTTTTGGATATATACATGTTGGTTACGTGAGTATATCCTTTCTAGCCAATTTTGACCCCTATAAAGCCTCTTTTCGTGGCCATTTGATGGGGGACAGAGATCAAAAACATCAGAGAGATTAGAAACCCTAGAAACTTCTTCAGAAAACCCTAGCCTCCTGAGACCCTAACCCCTAAGCCTGAGAAAACCTAGACCTAGAGCACAACAACGTAGATGAGAACTAGACCTAAGGCACAACAACCCTAGATCTAATCGTTTACACCAGAGACAGGCTGATTGACATTCAAATTGGAGAGGCAAAAGAGGACCGGTTCTGACACAAGCGAGCCCTAGAAGGCTCAGGCATCCCGGGCCATCCGGCCCAGTTCGATATCATTTTTCCTTCCAATCATTTCTTCTTCTTTATTAATTTCATTTTATTTTGATATGTTCTTCTGCATTAAAAATCGTAGTTGGTGATATCTTGGATCATGCCAGCATTGCCACATATCTAAGAGTATATTTGCTCGTTTCTAGGCAAATCTGGCCTCAGATCTGAATTTGATTTGTTCAAATCTCTTTGCATTTATTTATTTCATTTTCATTAGTTTAAGGTTTCCGATCCAGCAGATGTTCATCGGAAGATCTGTCAGATTTTTATCATAAACAGTTTCGTGCCCACCGTGGGGCGTTTCGAGCTTGATCCAAGCTCCAAAAATGATTTTCATTCACGATTTTTCAATGTTTCCAGTCAAAAAAAGTCCCAAGAATCTATTGTGATCAGGATCCAGGGTTTTGATGCTCCAAAACCCTATCTTTTCTGGGTGACACCAGCAGTGTCGCCAGGGCAACACCAGCCGTGCTGCCCAAATCCAGGGCAACTCTCCCCTTGTCGCCCAAATTCAAAAGTTTCATAATCTTCTAAACATTTTCAGATCTGTTCTAGGGTCTCTTTTGTGACTGTTCACAAAATTTCATATCAAAATAAAATTTTTTAAAATACCAAAAATCTATTTTACTGTTATATCTACACTATTATGCTTTACTCTGTTTTAATTTATTTCATCATAAATATATTTTTTTCCTGCCTATTCCAAGTTTAAAGTAGTATTATTTCATCAATATTAACAAGAAAAACATAAACAAATAAAAAATGTTTTGGGCGACACCAGCAGTGCTGCCCATCCTGCAAGGGCGACAACATTAGTGCTGCCTAGGCGACACCACCCGTGTCACCCAACTGCAAGTTTCCTAGAAACATGCGAGGACCCCACATGTTTTTTTCAGAGCCTTTGGGTCCATTTTGACCAATTTTTGGCTTAAAATAAATTTTTTAAAAATATAAAAAAAAATATTTTGCTTCAGATAGGTCTATCCCGTTTCTGACTTTTTTATTTTAGTTTGTTAATTTTGACTAAAACCATGTTTTCCCTGTTTTCACCATGCTTAATGTAATTGTGTCTCATCAAAGTTAAAAAGATAAAAATAAAATAAAAAATAAAAAAAATACATCGAGGGCTACTCCACCCTCCCTGAACTGTGTCTCGTTCAAGTCACCCTCGACTCGGGTCGCGCTCAACTTAGCACGGACTGTGCTTGGTCTCATTATTCTGACTTTACCTTCTGAGGGGTGTGCTTACCTCTCCATCTATACTGTGCTTCAAGTGAGTTTCGCCTCGAAGCATGCATCGCTAGGCACAATCAGTGTCAAGCGCTCACTTATTTCTATTCTTGTTTTGTGTGCATTGTGTGCTTGATTTTATTTTAATTGTATGCTTCTTTACACACTCCAGCACACATCGGACCTGGATTGCCCTGGAAAACAACAAACAAATATTTCGAAAACCCCCAAAATCCGTGTGAACCGCGTGAGGGGAACCTTGCCTTGAGAGTCGAGGCGGTTGGGATTCACATAACTTTAACTGTGAGCGCCCCTCCGTAATCATTTACCTCAAAGCAACTCCGCGTATAGTAGGACCTGGTGAACATCCTATAAAAGGAGGCCAGAACCTATGTGGGGACCTATATCAACCTAACTGCATTTCAATAGTTAGGAACCCAATCTCAAGCCAAGCCTACCTATAAAACTAGGTCAAAACTTTTCATGTGCTTTTCTTGCTCATTTTTTGTTGGTTAATCTTAGATCCTAGTCCGGACCCACTTTTGGTTCGAGCTGAAGCATTAGGGTCTAAGTCCAGGCTTGTACCCAGCTTAGCCTAGGTTCGAACTTTGTTTCACCTTGGTCTGAACCTAGGTCCCCTCTCGGTCCAAGCCGAAGGCTCATTTCTAATTCAACCTTGATCCAGTCTAGGTCCATACCTGGTATGATCATCAAAACTCTCTGGGTCCAAGTTCAGGCGTATACCCAGCCTAGCCCAAGTCCAAACCAGGTTCACACCCAGGTTCAAACCTAAACCCCCATTTTGGTCTGAGCTAAGGGCTCGTACCTATCTCTTTGATCCAGTCCGGGTCCATAATCGGTCTGATTATCACAACCCTCTCGGTCCAACCCTAGGCTTGCACCTAGCTCAGTCCAGGTCTGAATCAGGCTCACACCCAGTTCTGAACCTAGACCCACTCTTAGTTCGAGCCGAGACTGGTACCCAGCTACTCTATATCTTAGTCTAGGCTCTAGCATAAGTCTAAGCTTAGAGTTGCCTCTAGAGCTAGACTGAGCTTATCCTAGTTCAGGGTCTGAACCAAAACCCATTGAGTCTAGCAAGTCTAGGTTCCAATCTAGTCTTAGCCTGGGTCTTAATTAAGGTTTTGCCCCTAGAGTCAGGCTAGGTCTACCCTAAATCGTCAAGTCTAGCTATTACCTAAGTCTAGATTCTAGAACTCAGCCAAAGAGCAATCACCATGTCAGCCACTCAAGGAAACCATGATGATCGCTCCACTGCCGACTCTAAACCTAACCTGTCTAAACCTAGAGACCAGTATGCTGCAATCCCTTGGGATTATCAACAGACCTCGGGTCAATCCATTATCTAACGCCCAAGTCTCCATATAGAGGCAGAGTCCTAAGGGTCCACTTCTAATCCTGAAATCTATGTGACCCGAAAAGTCGGTTCTACCCGAAAAACTTTGAATAGTTAAGGATCAACGATCTCAGAACCAGGACCCACTTAGGTCTAGGGAATCCAACCCAACCTTGAGCCACCATAGTACTGGTCATGATGTTGTTAATACTATATGGAGCAGCGGTGTCTAACCAAACCGACCCCTAGGCGAGATGGGCGTCCAAGCTGCCCTTAAAAGTATAGCTGACCTAGGTTACACTGTTCATGCCCCAGCTTACTAGTCAAACCCAAACCAAGTTAGTGGTATAAGTCAACCCTTAACACAATCGAGTCAGTAAATTCTTCAATCGATCCCTCTAGTTCATTCGGTCCAACAAATCATGCAATTTTTGCAACCAGTGGTGACACCTATGGGTCAGTACGCTCCTCAGGCACAAATGTATCAAACTGCCGCGGTGACTACGGCTCGCCAATTTTAGGCCTATGCAAGCCAACATGTACCCCAAATCTCAGCTCATCAGTTTATGCTTGGGAACCCACCGACCGGTGGGCCTACTCTCATGCCAAATACTCAACAAGAAGGCACCCTAAAAGGGATGCAGGATATGCTCTTAAGAATGGGCATGCATGAAATTCTAACCCCAAAGGCCTATGTTCAAGAGACCCTTGAAGGCATGGAGGACCTTCCCCTGGGATTTGTCGTCCCAGAATTTAGAAACAAGTTCAATGGGAGGAGTGATCCAGATACTCACGTCAATGCATACCTCCTCTCCGTTCGAGCTTTGCTAGATAGGCCTAACCAACTGAAGGCCATATTTTCACAAACATTGACCGGTGAGGCCTTGAATAGGCATTGGAGAACAATGTCTGCTCGACCACACATCACTTCAGACAAAATGTTTAACCTATTCGTCTCTCACTACTACGGGTCGATACCAATACCTCTCTCCCTGGCGAGTTCAGTGCAACGAAACAAAACCTAAGAGAATCCGTAGAGCATTTCATCAGTCAATTCCCTTTAGATGGCGATGCAGGTTATAGAATGTCCACTTATAGACCCAGTCAAGATCTTCATAGCCTTAGAGAATGCTGCTCCTGAATACAGGACCTTCTTCAGGTAAGGTCTTATTCCCCACTCTTTTGACTCTATGATTGAGTGGGTGGCGCGACATAAAAGGGCCAAAGGGACACCTCAGCACCAAGTCCGACAATAAACCAATAACAACTCCCCAAAATAAGAGAAAAAACAATAATAATGGGAATGCTTCTGGTCAGGTTAATGAGATTGTCATTAACGGACCGACTCAAGGTTCAGCCACTCAGCGCAACAATCAGAACCAAAACCGAAGGGGCCAGCTTAGAGCCAACTCTCAAAATAATAACCAAAGGTGAGAGGATAATTTCACCCCTCTCAAAGACCCACTAGAAAAAGTGTTGGAATTACTCCTGGCTAGAAACATGGTTTACCTCTCGCCACCGTCCGAACCACCGTTTCAAGTCACTGATAAGAGCAAGTGGTGTAAATGGTATCAAAACCATGCTCATGATACTCAAAACTACATATATTTGAAATGGGTAATTCAAGGGTTAATCAATAGGGGGATATCACTGTCGCACCGAAAAATCAACCTGTCGAAGAGCCTAATCAAAAGATGGGTATCTTCACAAATCCTCTCCCTAAGAATATGGTCACAACGACCGAAAAGCAAGGAGCTCAAGATAACTCAAAAGAGAATGGCGTCATTCACATGGTTGAGAGTAGAGACGTAGATGATGATCCCAATCAATTCATATTTGCTTGTGACTATCACTTTCAAGAACCCGAAGACGTTCTTTTGAGCCTTCTAAGAGGAAACCCTTCATCTCCAAACCTCAATAACCTTTCCAAGTGGGACCGATATGATGAAGATGACACACTAGACATCGATATGGTCAAAACCAATGAAAAGGCGTCATCTTTCAATAAAGGGGCTAACACACCAAAGTCTGCCTTTACTCTTGCTAGGGCTGATCCTATCGAGCTTCAGGCTAGCAAGGTTGATTCCCTAACCCGAAGATGCCGAGTGTTCAAACCCATTCAATTGATGGCCGATACTCTCGATGAAAGAATAGGGAACACCTCAAAAGCCAGACAACCAGCAGGGGTAGAATATCATGAACCAAATAAAGAAATTCAAGGATTCGCAACCACTTACGATCTACCAGCTCATCTTGGGAAGATCCATGCTCAATCTCCATCTTGGAGCTGCTTGCCAATTCACCAGCACATAGAGCCCAGATCAAAAAGGCCCTCGCCAAGACACACATCTCGATAAACACACAAACAGATGAGTTGTGCGGAATGATGAACCAACTGATGGCACCAATGTCAATCGCGTTCATCAACGATGACATCTCAGTTAGCTTTAATCGCTTTCATGTCCAACCTCTGCACATCACCATTGTCATGCAAGGATATGAGATACGAAGAGTGCTCGTTGACAATGGGGCATCCTTAAACATATGCCCTATGAAAATAGTGAAGCAGATAGGAAAAAGTCCGAATGACTTCGAGCCATGTCAACTAACTATCGCTGCATACGACGAGACCAAGCGATAAGCTAAGGGCATATTGCCTGTCACAATCAAGATTGGCCCTACCGTCCAAGTGATAAAGTTTTATGTCTTGGACATAAAACCTTCATTCAACATTCTGCGAGGAAGACCATGGATGCATGAAAACCTCGTGGTCGCCTCTACATTCCATCAATGCCTCAAGTTTTCAACTAAAAACAGCGTCGTGAAGGTATGTGTTGACCACCTTGCTTTTCTCAATCCTAGTATACATAACGGGAAGCTAGCCATATGGGTCGAGCTTGGAGAAATCCCACTCGCTTCCTTCGAGCAAGCTGATTGTGCCACCTTATGCCTAGAGGACAACGACCATGTTCCTCAAATTTTACAAACTTCTGCATCGATGGAGGACATCATCCAATGTCAACATCGATACGGTTTCGGGTCCCTCGAAGCTTGGCACATGCTCTTCTCCCAAGGCTTTCAACCAAGCCAAGGCTTGGGGAGACAAGGGCAAGGCGTAATGGAGGCAATTTTTTAATCACTCCAAGCCAAAACCGAAAATGGGGATCGAAGAGATCTCAGATGTTCTCTCACCTTATTTCAAAGTCAGATGAAGCCTTCAAGCTATCTGGGCTTTGTATCTGGAGGCATTCAAAGCCTCGACCCTCTCGATGCCCATCCTTCAAAATGGCCAAGGGTGATCCTTGAATCTCCAACGAGGAATAATTCTTCTTCCACATCTCAGCACACACAAGAGCTAGGGATTGAAGACCTTTTTGCTGACCTGGATTTAAAGGTGTGCACAATCAGCTCTAACACAACCAAGCGTGCTCATCCACCAATACAAACCCAGGAACGGAACCGGTCGATCACTCCTCTATCTCGAGAATCGCTGAAAGCATAACATTGACACCTTCAAGTCCCGGTGCCAAAAAACTGCTAGGCTTAGGGTGGCCATCTAACCACCCTACACGTCCGGTCCCCAACATTTCTCTCACGAGTCCCATAAGGGACACCTCTTGTGATGCTTCAAAATACGTTGAAAATTCAAAACATGATAAATTGATAATAATGAAAAAGAATTTTTAAAAACGGCAAACACTCAAGATAGCCTAATAATGGTGCACAATACCAAAGAAGACGAATTGGATGACCAAGACGAAGATCAAGAGAGCCAAGAGTCTGAAGAAATCCCTCAACCTGAAGAACTCACTTCCCATGTTGAACAATTCAAGAAGAGGTTTGATGGTGACCCAATGGCTATCATCGAAGAGATATTGACATAAACCTAGGAATTGAGAAGGACCCAAGGTTCACCAAGATTGGAACCTCCCTATCTCCTGAGGAGCGAAAAATTTGATTTCCTTTCTCAAGGAATATCACGATGTCTTTGCCTGGTCATATGATGATATGCCAGGGCTAGATCGTACATTGGTGTAACATCACGTAATATTCAACGAAGGAGCAAAGCCTGTAAGGCAAAAGCTCAGACGTTAGAAGATCCACCTTGTACTCAAAATTAAGGAAGAAATCGATAAACTGCTCAAGGCGAAGTTCATTACCCCCGTCGATTACTTAGAATAGTTGGCCAACATAGTGGTCTTACCCAAGAAAGATGTGAGGATTTGAGTGTGTGTCGACTACCTAGACCTCAACAAGGCATTCCCAAAGATAATTTCCTATTACCAAATATAGATGCCTTAATCGACAACACTGTGGGGTACGAGATGTTGTCATTCATGAATGGCTTCTGAAGATACAACCAGATGCTCATAGCAGAAGAAGACCAGACCAAGACGTCATTCATAACATAATGGGGAACTTACTGCTACTATGTCATGCCCTTTGGCCTAAAAAATGTAGGGGCAACTTATCAGCTGGCAATGACTAGCATCGTCCACGATTTGATGCACACCATCATGGAAGACTATGTCGACGACATTCTGGTCAAGTCGAAGACCAGGCCTAATCATCTCACCAACCTGAGAACCATTTTCGAAAGACTCTGAAAACATCAACTCCGACTCAATTCACATAATGTGCCTTTGGAATTAAATCAGGCAAATTATTAGGCTTTATAGTAAGCCAAAGAGGCATTGAGGTGGATCCATCCAAAATATGAGCCCTCACTGAAATACCTCCTCCCCGGAATATTAGAGAAATATGTGGGCTTCAAGGTCGCATACAAGCCATAAGGCGTTTTATTTCACAACTGGCAGACAAGTGTGTGCCGTTTAATAGGCTCCTTAAGAAGGATACCCCATTCATATGGGATGATCAATGCCAAGCAGCGTTTGATCAAATCAAGGAGTACCTTACAAAACCTCCCATCCTTAATCCTCCCAGTTTAGATAAATCCCTATTTCTATTCATATCTGTGAAAGATAAGACCATGGGGGCAATATTAGGATAATACAATGACCATGGAAAAGAACAAATGATATACTACATCAACAAAACCATGGTCGACTATGAGACGAGATACACGGATGTGGAGAAGCACTGCTTGACGCTTATGTGGGCCATGCATAAGTTAAGACACTATGTCTTATCTCATTCAGACAAGCTCATGTTAAGAATAGACCCACTCAAGTACCTATTGGAAAGACCAATCCTTAATGGACGTTTGGTGAAGTGGAAAATGCTATTGAGCGAGTTTGAGATCGAATATATCACTCAAAATCGATCAAAGGATAAGCCATTGCTGACCACCTGGCAGAACGCACACTGTCAGATAACACTCCCGTCAACACGGATCTCCCTGAACAGAACCTCTTCACAATTGAGGACTCAATATGGGGGCTATATTTCGACGTTGCAAAGAATGAATACGGGTCAGGTATAGGAGTCATACGATGGTCACCCGAGAAGATTTTAATTCCAACAGCCATCAGATTGAATTCCCGTGTACTAATAACATTGCTGAATATGAAGCCTCGATAGCTGGGCTCGAGAATGCTATAAGAATGAAAATCTAGCAAATATGAGTGATTGGTGACTCCTAACTCGTCATAAACCAAGTTCAAGGGATTTGGAAGGTGAAAGAAGAAAAGTTCAAATCCTATCAAAAAAAGATGGAAAAGATGATCCCATATTTCAAGAAAATCGCCTTTCATCACGTAACTAGGGAAAATAATCGATTTGCCGACACCCTTGCGACCCTTGCTTCAATGGTTGATATTCCTCTAGAAATCACCACGCTGTCATTCTACATCAAGAAAAAATATGATCCTTTCCCACCAAGGATCGAAGAAGAAATAGAGCAAGAAAATGAGAACGATGGGGAAGTGTCTCTCATGGCTTCAGATGCGCTAGTTATGGCAAAACCATGGTTCCACGATGTTTTGTTCTTGTTGAAAGATGGGTTATACCCTGAAGGAGCCACCAAAAAAGATAAAGAACCCTTCGAAGGCTTTCTATGATATTCTTAATAAGAGGTGACCTCCTGTTTAAGAAATCCTTCGATGGCATCATTCTATGGTGTCTCGATCTGCCAGAAATTGACCAAGTACTGACAGAGCTACACAATGAAGGAGGTCATTCTGGAGCAGCTGCCTTAGCTCAAAAAATTAGGCACCAAGGCTATTACTAGACCACCATGGCTGAAGATTGTTTGAAGTTCGTTAAGAGGTATCCTAAATGTAACTTTATGGAGACCTCAACCATGCACCATCTGTACCACTCAACTCAATACCGCCTGTATGGCCCTTTGCCCTGTG
Source organism: Amborella trichopoda (assembly GCF_054954075.1). Taxonomy (NCBI): domain Eukaryota; kingdom Viridiplantae; phylum Streptophyta; class Magnoliopsida; order Amborellales; family Amborellaceae; genus Amborella; species Amborella trichopoda. Next base: position 29,362,996 of record NC_142348.1, on the reverse strand, counting down.
GGGTCTTGATATCATCGGAATGATCTCACCAAAAGCCTCAAACGGCCACCATTTTATATTAACGGCTACAGAGTATTTCACCAAATGGGTTGAGGTTGTGCACTTGTCAAAATTGAAGGACATCATATTGTTCGTTTCATAAAGAACAACATTGTATTCAGATTTGGTGTTCCTGAGTCAATCATTACCGACAATGAATCCAACTTCAAAAATGAAAAGGTCACTAAGGTATGGTAAAAGTTCGGGATAACGTAAAAATTATCCACACCTTACTACCCTCAAGGAAACAAACAAGCAAAGGCTACGAATAAAGGACTTCTCAGAATTATAGACAAAATAATAGAAGGTGGCAAAGATTGGCACAAAAGCTAAATGACGCGCTATGAGCCTACTGGACAACTGAGAAGACTCCTACTGACATGACCCCATACTCATTGGTGTATGGTATGGAAACAATGCTACCCATTGAATTTGAGATATCATCTCTCCGAGTGCTCATTCATAAAAAATGTAGATGAGGAACAAAAGATCGAAGCATGAATTGTTGCCCTCGTTACTTTGGATGAAAGATGATTACAAGCGACACAAAATATCGTTGCTTATCAATGTAGGATCGAGAGGGCATACCAAAGAAAAGTTGTTCCTCAACAGTTCAGAGAAGGAAACATGGTACTCAAAAAAATCTTCCACACACTTGCAAATCCACACCCTTTAGGCAAGTTCAAACCTAATTAGGAGGGGTCATTCGTGGTTACCTGAGTGCACGCAAGCAATTCTTACAAGATAAAAAATCAGGAGGGATACAAACTCAACGACTCCATTAATGCGATGTATCTCAGAAAATAATACTCGTAATGGGCTCAAACGAGTGGTGAAAACCTGAAAAGGCACCACAAAGAAAAACACAAAAAACAAAAAAGGAAAAAATGGACGTGGTGAAAACCTAAAAAGGCATCACGGGTAAAAAGTAAAAACAATAAAAAAAAATCTCCAAGAAGGAGCTTCCGATGCAAAACACTCAAGTACAAACAAGTACTTGCAAGCTTCAACAATATTGCACAAGCAGACCCTAAGAACCAAGACTCCTCCTAAACCTTGTAGGTTTCCAACATAACCAAATCAGAAAAATGTGGGAGGGTGACATGAATGGAAAACCGAAGTGACTTCGACGAACCCTAAAGAACGTTGAGATTTCTCCAAGACGGAAGCCCGGCAAGAATCCTAAGAACTCTTTATTGACCCACGAAGCACAGGATGAAAGCTCCAAAGGTAAAAGGACAACTTTGAGAGCTTTGAGTTCTCACAATCCCACAAGGGAATCCTTTCATCATCTTTGGGTAAACGTAATAAAGAAAATGACCACCAAAGGGGCCACAGGTGGCAAAACTGTATTCATCAATTGAAAATGGGCTTATTACATGCATCTATGCAAATTAAACTTGGTCTTATAACCGAAATTCCTACCGTCCTAACAGACTTCAACAAAAATAAAACTGCTGAAAAATAATGCTAATCATGAGATCAACTTACTCATGCCAAGAAAAAGTAAAGAAAAGAAAATATTTTGGCTAGTCAGTCTATTTTGGATCAACATCCTTCTCTTTGAGTTCTGCCATGAATGTCGCCCATCAAGCCAATTCAACCTCTGCATCTTCTAGACTGATGCCAGAAACACCCTCATTCGATTTGACTCGCTTATTTGAAGAAGAGGCATCTTCTTCCCGAGAAGACATGAGTCCCAGGGCAGGAGCACAAGGTTCGCCACGAAGTCTCGAAGATCTGGGGCATAGTGGAAGAGGGCAAGCACGTTCCACAAAGAATCATAGTTCGAAGTGGTTGTGGGCTTGTCTTGCTTAGATAACCCCTCACTAGAAGTGGACTTCTTTTCCTTCCACAACAAATCAGCCTTGACCAGAAGAGTGGAAGAGTGTCGTCAAAGTGGACAGATAGGGCGACGATCGATCGCCTCTCCTGGAGAAGTATATTTCTAAGTATGGTGAAACTGGCGAAGCACCATCTAAGGGAAATACCCCTCTGTGAAGTGCTGCCCTGCCAAAATAATGCATGAATGACCCATGGAGGCAACAATAGGGACACAATTTCAAGACCCCTGATCACCCAATCAAAGGACGACAACTCATCAAGAATCCTATGATAATGGTTGACGTCACGAGGCCAGGTGGTATCAATGACATACGCCAGTCCAAGATCAACAGATAACATCCCAAAAGGTCACAAAACAACAACCCAGAACCCCGGAGCCATCCAGGACAGTTTGATCGGGGCAACACTGGCAATGTTGCCCAGCTCAAATTGGGCGACACGAGCTGTGTCGCCCAACTGAGACCTTCCCGAATAGAGTCGAGATTTTTCCAGTGAACACGTGTTGCAGAAATATGGGTTCTAGAGCCCAAAACCAAACATAAAATGGAGTTCCAGAGACAAACTAAAATAAAATTTTGTTAAAAAATATACCTGCAAAATCAAGACGCTGCCCTCAATAAATTGGTCACCTCGCGTGACCCCAGTAGTGAAGACCCGGTAAATGCCCCCCAACACGGTCAAAACAATGGTGTAACCCGCTCATTCCCAGAAGGCATGAACTAAAGGAATAAGGGAAATATGAACCATCTTACGACCACTCGAAAAAAGAACGGAGCCCAATAGCACAAAAAGAAAAATATGGATTTGTTTGGTGGCTCGAAATTGCTCGAGATTTCAAACAAGCAACTCCATATCAACCCACTGACCATGTGAAGAATAAGCAGCTCCCAATAGTCGCGCACCCATGATAGAATGGTCGTAAGTGGCAGTAGAAGGTTGATACACAATCCCAGCTAGGTTTAGGCTAGAAATCCTGGTGACTTCCTCCAAAGTTGGCGTTGTCTCGCCTATAGGAAGGAAAAAGGTGTTTGTTTGATGGTTGAACCTCTCATCAAGAGCTTCAAGGAGTGGAAAGTTCACATGACAAGAGGCCATATTTAAGATGTCTATCACCGAAATTGAAGCCAAAGGGCCTTCAGCTCGGGCCACTACCGAGCAGATAGAAACCAATCCCGGAACCAGGGTCTGATGATAGAAAAACCATTGCCACGTCTAGAAACTTCACCCGATCGAAGGCCCTACGAGATATGAGAGGGCTGACCTTCAGGGAAGTGCCTAACCCTAGGAAAAAGAGGAGGCTTCTTCCTCTCCTTCATTGCCAACCCGCTCGAAAACCTTCCCCTTGCCCATGGTGATCACATTGTCCTTTCTAGAAGCCATGAAAGCCAGAGGGTGAGAGCAATAAAAATCAATAAGATCAGAGGAAAGATGATGAAGAAGGAAGATGATGAAGATGAGAGGAAGAAAATTGAGTTTGAAAGATGAGAAAAGAATGGGAGGGGGATGATTTTTTTTATAGGAAAAAAAGAAACGGCCCGAAACGCATCCTATAGTTATCCACTTCGGCCAACAACGGGTTTGTATAACCCTAGAACCAAGAAAAATCATAAAAAAAAAAAAAAAAAAAAAAAAATTGAGGGTCGGAGGTCTGGGCGACACGCCCCGTGTTGCCCAATTCCGTACTCAGACTTGGGCAGCACTACCCACAGCACCCGTGTCACCCACATATTTTTTGAAAAAAAAGCTCCTTTTTCATCTCGTTTTCAAAATAACACAAAAAAAATTATATGGGTGACACTAGCCGTGTCGCCCAGCCTGTGAGGGCGACACTCCTCATGTCGCCCATATATTTTTGCCAAAAATTTTATTTTGTAATTTCCCATGTTTCCACGCAAATAAAAAAAAAATATTTACGGGGCGACACGCCTGGTGTTGCCCAGCTTGTGTAGGCGACACTACTCGTGTTGCCCAAATTTTCCATGTTTTAACATTTTCCAGCAAAATGCACTTAACAAAAAAAAAAAGTTTTTTAGGTGGGCGACACCACCAGTGCTGCTCAGTGGCATGCCTAGTGTCGTCGAAAATGTTTTCCCAAAAAAAAAGCCCCCACTTGATTTTAGGGTCTTCCAGGGATCAAACTTGGTTTGTCATGGTTTTTATGATTATTTTCATACATTTTAAGTAACTTTAATTAATTTTCAAGAATTTCAAGAGCTCCTTGGTGGCACGAGCCTAAACTGCCAACTAATTTTCCAAAAATAAAAACATTTTCAAATATTCTAAAACATTTTAATTAATTTTCAAAAATTTCAAACGCTCCTTGACGGCATGAGCCTGCACTACCAACCAATTTTTAAAAATAACAAAAAGAAAACGTTCCTCGGTGGCACGAGCCTAAACAGCCAACCAAAGTCAAACTCATACGATGTAAAAGTGCTGAGACAGGAAAAGCGTCAAACTCGTGCGATGTAAAAGAGTCGAGACAGGTAATGTCTAGACCCATATGATGCAAAAGGTCGGGTGTGACCAGGGCACAACCACCCATTTCAATCAAAAATTTTTTGTGCCAAAAAACTTAACAAACATGAAAGAGATGTTTGGATTGAGTTTTAGAGTATGATTGATAGGCGTACATGCTTTAAAACTTCGGTTGATTTTGTCCAACATTTCATTTATGAGGAGATTAGTTAGGCCTAAATTTTGTTTTTAAAAGAGATTTTAAAGGTTTCATTTTCATCATGAATAATTTTGTTTTTCTTTATTGGGAGGGGCAAAGTTGTTTTTTTTTTGTTTTTTGTTTACTTTTCCCTTTATTGGGAAGGGTTTCATGGGCCTGTAGTTAACACTAAAGGGGTGAGAAGTCTCAGGTCAAGAGGGGTTTTTTTGGCTCAATAATTGTTTATTTTTATTTATTTTATTTTTTTTGGTGGTTGGGTGCGGGTGAATGGGAGGAATGTCCTTGGGCATTTGAATGAAGCGTGGTTGGTCATTTCTCATAGAAAACATATGTGATATAAAATGGTATCCCGTATAGAAGGGTCAAAATAAACAGCAATTAATGTCGAAACAATATTACCTTGGCCATTACTTTAAGGAAAACATTTATTTAAGGTTGCAATCTTAAAATGTAGAAATAAAAGTGCAACTCACAAATCCATCATAAAAGGTTGCTTGGATGTTGAAAAACCTTCTAATTGATCATCTCAACATCGAGATGTATGAATATGAAAATAAAAAAAGATTTCGAGTCCGCGAAATAGTGTATCTCGCAACACATTATCTGGACCGTCCATTTTCAAGATATTCATGATCTACTTGATTAGAACCATTTTTAGAGTTTAAAATTTCATAATTAGATGTGAAAATAGATTCTCAAGCCATCCTAATAAATTTTTATATCAAAATTATATTTGTGATAAAATTTAGATACAGGGCTTAATTGGGTTGTTTAAGGTTGCAACCTTATAAAAACCACACCCTTATCTTAAAACACAATGGATATAGCAACATTATTGTGATATTTCGAGTGTGATATTGCTTCTTTTTTTCTATTTTTTGAACTTTATATGTGTGATAGTACTATTGTTAATTGAATACCCATTTAGTTTTAGAAAGAATTTAATAATAATTGGAAAGGACATGACAAACGTTGTTTCTAACTTCAAACACAATGTTAGTTATCGTGGATAACACATTCATATTTTCTTACACCATTCGGCAAGGACAGTTATTTATAAAAATTTGTTTTCCATGAAAGAAATTTAAACGATGTGTTCAGTTGCCGTTCCATAATGTAGCATGAGGGTTTACCATAATAACCACCTCTTAACATTTACTTTCACTATTTTCTTCACCTTTCTAAAAAAGGAAAAAATTTATATAAGTGCGAGGATCTAAACAATCAAATTAGGGCGCACCTCAAAAATTTTACTAAAAGAGGTTGCTTTGATGTCCAAAATATCCTCAAATTGATCATCTTGACCTAAAAATGCATGGACATGAGGGAAAAAATGGATTCAAGTTTTGGAAATAGTTCATTTTGTAATGCATTTTTTTTACCGTCAATTTTTCAAGATTTTCAAGTTTCATAGATTTGTGCGATTTACAGTATTTTTTGAGCTTTAAATTTTATAATTAGAGATAAAAATATATTTTAAGGCCATCACAAAGATTTTCAATATTGAAACCATATTAATTGACGCTATTGAAGGTACGTTTTACGTTGATTGTTTAGAGCCTTAGCCCTATACAAACTGCACCCCTTAACATTTACTTTCAATATTTTCTTCGCGTTCTACAGATGCTTAAAATCAAAACGGGTCAATCACACAAGCATATCACCAATTAAGTTTTTACTCCAAAGAAAACAGAGGGGAAAAGAGAAGGAAAAGGTAAAATGTGGTTTCCATTGAGGAAGTTTGTTCGGTGGTCAACACATATGTATTTCAATAAGCATGTGAAAACATTGTAGTGATTAGGCGAAGATTGCCTCAACATAATATCTCACCCTCCATCTCCACCGTTAGCATGTCAAATGGAAAAAAAAATGGATAAAATTATTATCATTGTTGGTTGTGAAAACATTGTAGCAATTAGAAGTGGAATCTCATTTATAGAGAGAAGGATAAATGATTGCAATCCAAAATATAATGGAAAAAGTTTATATAAGGTTGAGGCTAAATAATTCACTGGAAGAGGTTGTTACGATGTTGAAAAGCCCTCTACTTTATCATCTCGACCACAAGATATATAGACATGAGAAAAATAGACTTCAAGTCTTGAAAATAGTGCATCTTGTAATGTATTATCTAGGCCATCAATTTTCAAGATCATCAAGTATTCATAGATTTTCTTGATTTACACTATTTTTTAATTTTTAATTTTTATAATTAGATAAAAAATTAATTATCAGGCCATTAAACAAATTTATGGTACTGAAATAATATACCTCAACACTATTTAAGGGTGCGCCTTATATTGATTGATTAGGGTCTCGGCCTTATACAAACTGCACTCAAATATATTTCATGTTAAACAAGTTTAACTTTTTAAGCCACCTACATTCCCATTGGTAATTTATGTTGTGTTAGTTTTGAAGATTGAAATTTGAACATTTTCTCTTGCTTTAAAATAATACCAAATGGAGAAAGTTGAATTTTGAAATCTTTTCTACTCTCTTGCGAGTCAAGGACTCAAGAAAGAGAGGATAAAAGTTCCAACCCTCTTTTTCTATCAAAAAGTATGAACGAGATAGAAGTTTGAAAGAATGAACGAGTTAGAAGTTTGAAACTCTCTTAGTCTACAACTAAAGAAAGAGAGAGAGAGAGAGATATGTACCCCATCTCTACTTCCTTAGCCGCCCCATAATACTAATATTAATTTGGCCGTAAAGTGTGATCCCCTAGGAGCACATTGTATATATATTCCCTGAGGCAAGTATCTACTTAAGAAATATTTTTTATGGTACTTATTTAGGCTTCTTTTCTCAATCAGAAATTGTGAAATTCACTCTAGGTGAGTCATCATTATCATCAAAAGAGTTTTTTCCCCAACAATTTGGAGTTTATACGAAATTGGGTATGCCATTAGGCTATATAAATGGCCATACTCTTACTAAAGTCATAAGTCCATAAATATTTTTTAATTACTTCCACCCGTACTGTTTTGGGTTTACTCCTTGCCCTTTTCAAGCACTCCACTTAAATCAATTCGCACCTCCTAACAAGTGTTGTACTTGATTTATGCTAGGGGACGCAACAAATCGAGTCGGGTTTGGGTTCGATCGGACTCGGACCGACTGAACTTGACCCAAAGATAAAAAAACATATATCTAAATATATTAAATGTTATATTAAATATATACATGTGTTATTTAAATATTACAATAAAAAACAATTAATATTAATTAAATATTATTTAAAAAAAATATTAGATACTTTCGGGTCAGGTTCGAATTTGATTGGATCCGGACCCAGACCCGACTAGACTTGACTAAAAAATTTAAAAACATATATCTAAATATATTTAAATGTTTTGTTATATATATACGTGTATTATTTAAATATTATAATTAATAATACTTAATATTAATTAAATATTATTAAAATAATATATAGTAAATATTTTCCGATCGGTTTTGATGGGACCTAAACCCGACTAGATCTAAGTATATTTAAATGTTATGTTAAATATACATGTATTATTTAAATATTATAATTAAAAATAATTAATATTAATTAAATATCATTAAAATAATATAGATTAAATAATTTCGGGTTGGATCCACATAGATCCAAATAGTGTTCGTCCAATATTTGGACCCGAACCCTACCCATGCAGGTCCAATTCTTGGGCTTATACCCAGACCCAAGTTAGGTCTGGTTCCATTGCCACCTCTAACCTACAGTGTTTATAGCCAGCCCACCAAAATCTATTATTAAAAAATTAAATCCAAATCTTAAAAAATTAGATAGCCACCATCAAGTTGTTAGTTTCGAAGGGACGCAAGGAGATGTTTTCATTTGAGATCACTCGTTGACGAAGTCATGTCAAAAAATTTAGTCCTAAGGTGTTAGCCTTGGGTATGCTCCCGCGGGATCATATATCGTTTGGCCTAAAAACAGTTTCAAGAAAAAACATCATCGGAAAATATTTTATAAAATGGAATTGATGAGAATGGAATTTGGAATGAGAAGGTTAAACTTTAACCTAACCCGAGTTAGAATAACTCGAGTCAACCTTCACAATAGGCTGGGCTCGGCTTAGAGCATGTACCGGCTCGGCTCCAAATCCTCTACTGCCATCAAAGCAAGGGGGAGCCGAGCTGAGTTGGGGCCGCGGGAGTGGCCTGAGCTCATTAGAGAGCCGGTGTATGACGTCAGCCCTACTTAAAAAGAGATGTGTGAACGTGTCTGCCCAACTCTTGTCCTCTTATCCATCTCTTTTTCTCTCTCATTTTCTCCAAAAGGGGCAACAAATGGAAAGGTCGCAAAAATAACGTGTTTAAATTACTTTCATGCATTTTAGCATTTATTTGAGAGAGAGAAACAAGAGAGAGAGAGGAGTTACAAACGGAAAGTGATCTCACATAATTCATTTAGGAATACACGGAGCAAGGAGATAAAAAGTAAACCATGGACAAGGAAAAAAGAAAGAGAATAAGAAATTTGTATAGGGTTTAGGAAAACCAAATAAAGCCTCTTCTCAAATTTGAAGAACTTTCCGCTTTTAAAATCACTTTTCAACAACACTCACAATGAAATTTAAAACTCAAACAATGATACAAATCTTGTAATTTTTTTAACATTTATTTTTAGGACAAAATGAGCAGCCTAGATAATTTGTTAAAATATATACTTTTTTTTTAGAATTTGAAATCCTAAATTTTTTCGCAACCATAATGTTTATGTAAAAGTTTTCAATTACAAATTTTTATGGGTTATTAAGTGAGGCTTTGCTTATTTTTGATAAGGCACTTTTTTTAAAAAAAATAAAAAATCACTTGAGAGAGAGAATGAGGGAGAAGAAGGGGTAAAGTCACATAAATTGGGAGCAATGGGCCTGGGAGCATAAAATATTAGGGCTCGGGCCGTGGCCTAAGGCTGAGAAAGACTTGACAACCATGGTCAGAAGGTAGGGTTGGGGGCCTGGTTTGACTCTGACTTTCCCCTTCTGCATTTTAGGTTTTGTTTGATTTTTAATTGGCCCGGCCCAAGCTAACTAGGCCTGGGTCCAGGCCTGGACCAAGGCTCTGGCCCGATAGGGTCGGGCTGGCGCATCCAGGCCGTTGCCAGCCCTAGAATAGACAAACACATTATAGAGAGCTCTAGAATACACAGACATAATAGAGTATTTAATACCAGTGGAGAGAGAGTAGAGAGAGAGAGAGCAGCTGTAAGATTATAGTAGTTTTCTCTTCATTAAAATGAGGAGAGAGAAAGTAAGGTAGAGAGAGAGAGGGGAAAAAGATGACAAGGAAAAGTAAGGAAGGAGAGAAAGGCAGAGAGGAAGTCCGTACCGCCGCGCATGGGCATCAGCACCACACCGCCGGCGCTCCCTCGAAAACGCCGCGCATGTCGCCGGGAAATCCCGGGCGCGGCGTAACTCCCGACCGGACAGAGGACACTGCACATATAACAGCGCTTATCTAGCTTGTAGCCTTCGCGTATCAATATAAGAGCTTATCATAAGCCGAAGGGCTTATCGGGGTGCCTTTCTCATTGAGCACTCGTTTTCGTTTGGTATTTAGTTTTGTTTGTTAGCTTTTCACTCCTCGTCTCTCCCTCTGCACCTTCTCTCTCCCCCAAATGTGTTCAATCCAGTGGGGCGACCACCACGAGCGCCATCACAAACCCCTGCAAATCCCCTCCTGTCCCCTGCAAAATCCGGTACTTTCTCTCACTAGCTTTCCCTTGTCTTCTTTTTCTCTCTATTTGATTTTCCTGTGCATGGTTTGCAGATTTGTGAAAGTGTGCGCTTTTTTAGGTTTTTTGTGCTTTTCTTGTGTTCTGTGTGTTTAGGTTTCCGTGTGAATCGTAGCGATCTGGTGGGGTTTGTGATCTATAGAGAGAGAGTTGTGGAGAGAAGAGAGAGAGGGCCATGTCTTCTCTGAGCAGGGAGCTGGTCTTTCTCATCCTACAGTTCCTCGATGAGGAGAAGTTCAAGGAGACTGTTCACAAGTGAGTATTCATGCTCTTGTTTTTCTCGCTTGTCTGGGATTGATTTCATGATTTTTTTGTCTCAGTTGTTGCCCGTCCCCTTTTTCTGTAGGTTTCCTTTGGTGTGTCTTTTCTGATCTAGGGTTTTCGTGCAGGTTGGAGCAGGAATCAGGGTTCTTCTTCAACATGAAATACTTTGAGGATGCCGTTCATAATGGAGAGTGGGATGAGGTTGAGAGGTATCTGTCTGGTTTCACAAAGGTGGATGATAATCGCTATTCCATGAAGATCTTTTTTGAAATTAGAAAGCAAAAGTACCTTGAATCCTTGGACAAGTAAAGGCCTCTCCCTGTTTGTATTTTACCACACACTGCAATTCCCTTTGTTTCTTTGGTTTGAAGGGAAGATCTGGATGAATATTTTGTTAAAGGCCAATAATTGGATTTGGGCTCTTTTGGGCCCTTTGCACCTTGAATTGTGCACAATTGATGCTGTTCCTTTCTTTCTATTGGTTTTACTTTTTATTTGTTTGTTCTGTTTTCTTCTAGTAATTCTATTGTGCATCTTATGAATTGGGATTTGCAGGCAAGACCGTGCGAAAGCTGTAGAAATTCTCGTAAAAGACTTGAAGGTCTTCTCTTCATTCAATGAGGATCTGTTCAAGGAAATTACCCAACTTCTCACCTTAGACAATTTCAGGTATTGGCACGATCCTCCCTTCTGCTTTGTGTTTATGATATTTGTAATTCCACTTGGAGTGATCTTCAATTATGTGCTTTTAACTGTAAATTAACATAGACAGTAAGTACCATTTGCTTTTACAAGAATGAGCATCTTAGATTAGACATCAGTTGATATATGTATTGCTCCTTGTTCTGCCTTCTACGAATAATTCTGAAGTTGTCATCATTGTGGTTGTCAGGGAGAATGAGCAGCTCTCAAAGTATGGGGATACCAAGTCCGCACGAACCATAATGCTGGTTGAGCTCAAAAAGCTTATTGAAGCGAATCCCCTCTTCCGTGACAAACTGCTGTTTCCCTCTCTTAAAACTTCACGGCTTCGCACTCTTATCAATCAGAGGTGAATTCCCTGGAAGCAGGGGTTCTTTTGCTAGACATTTACCTTCAATTGTCAAACCACCACTGTTATGATAGGTTGCATAGTGTAATGTAGGCAATTCATCCAATTCATTCATGGAGATAATGAAGTTCTTTAGTATTTTTCTTCTTTTGTGTCATTGCAGTTTGAATTGGCAGCACCAGCTTTGCAAGAATCCAAGACCCAACCCAGATATAAAGACCCTCTTTGTAGATCACACATGTGGCCAACCAAATGGCGCTCGTGCACCATCTCCGGCTGGTAATACCCTCATGGGTGCCATTCCAAAAGCTGCAGGATTCCCACCATTGGGGGCTCATGCTGTAAGTGAATTTGTTTCCCCATTTTGATGAATAATTATAAAGTCCTTTTGTCATGGTTCAAAATAATGTTATTTTCCTGACTATTAATCTTTATAGTGATGCTGGTACACTGGGAACTGCCATATTTTAGATAATAGAATGACATAGAGAGGAAAATGGAAATAACCCGTTATAACAACTACTATATAACATTGAATAATAGTGTTTTGGATCATCTATTCATTACTGTTGAAGCCTTTCTGTACGTGCCATATGAATGTCTTCAAGCCTCTTTTTATGTGGGTAGCGATGCTAAGTTTTATTTGTTTCTTTTATTCTCCAGCCCTTTCAACCCACACCAACCCCTCTTCCAACTGGGCTTGCTGGCTGGATGGCCAATTCCGCCCAGGTTCCCCACCCTGCTGTTTCCGGAGGCCCCATTGGTCTAGGTGCTGCTACCAACCCAGGTACTTGATTTTTTTGTTTGACAAGGAAATTGTGATGATTTAAGAATTCACACTCTCCCGAACTGCTATGGTTTAGTTGTTAGATTTATCCGTTTTCGTAATGATTTGATACGCTTGATAGTTTTCTATGGTTCGGTTCTCTTCATCATCATTTTGAATAATGGGGTTATGCCGTGATTTCATTGTTGTAGCGGCTTTATTGAAACGTCCAAGGACTCCTCCCACTAATAATCCTGCAGTGGACTACCAAACTGCAGATTCTGAACATGTGCTGAAGAGGGGCAGGCCAATGGGGGTTTCTGATGAGGTGAAAATCCACCTCACTCATTTTTTTTTGTCCCTCGAGTTACAGTCCTTTCTTTTATTGTCTCATTAGGGATATGGGTCACACTGGGTACCTCCACCTCTTTTTGGTTGAAAGTTGCATTCAAAGTAGGGTTTTGTTTCATGACATTGTATTGAAATTTTGAGCAGGTTAATCTGCCAGTGAATATTATGCCTGTTACCTATCCAAGTCAGAACCATACTCAGAGCGCATATTCTCAGGAAGACTTGCCCAAGACAGTTGCCCGGACTTTGAACCAGGGTTCTTCTGTCATGAGCATGGATTTCCACCCTGTTCAACAGACTGTACTTCTTGGTTGGTTTTCACGATCTTGAAATACTTATGGCCTTGTTTCTATTTAAGTTCACTTCTTTGGTTCTCTAGCTTAAGCAATAGGCTTGCACTTGTTGGGAGGCATCCTACTGACTGGTGACCTCTTTTTTTTTTTTCTTTTGACGTTGTTTCAGTTGGTACCAATGTGGGGGACCTAGGGATTTGGGAGGTTGGTACAAGAGAGAAACTGGCTTCTAAAGGTTTCAAAGTTTGGGATCTTGGAGCTTGCTCGATGCAGTTGCAGGTATTCCCTCACTGGCTTTCCATCTCCACGTAGTTCTCATGTATCTAGATAATCTTGGCTTGTATAGAAAGTAGTGAATGATTAACTTGATCTCACTGAGAACAGGCGGCGCTGGTTAAAGATCCTTCTGTATCAGTCAATCGTGTGATGTGGAGTCCTGATGGAACACTTTTTGGTATGTTCTTTGCATTGTATGTCTTACCATTTTACCCAGGCTTGTGCTTCTCTTCTGAGCTTATTCAATAACTCACCAAGATTCTTTGTTTCTGACTGTTTCCAGGAGTTGCATATTCCAAGCACATTGTACACACATATTACTATCATGGTGGTGATGATCTGCGCCCGCACTTGGAGGTTTAAATAATCAATTAGACCTAATTTTTCATTTTCTTGTGCTTTTGATTATGACATTGTGGAGATTGGGCTTTTTTTTCTGTATGGTGCATTCATTTTTTGGAGTGGCATAATATTATCAAAAAAAAAAAGACTTTATTCCTGAGGAAATTCTGGTTCTGGTTTAATGTAGATTGATGCTCATAATGGTGGTGTCAATGACCTTGCTTTCTCCCACCCTAACAAGCAACTTTGCATCATAACATGTGGAGACGACAAGTCAATCAAGGTTGGTTTTGACACTAGATCCATATATATTTATCAGATGTTATGGACTTTGGGAGTCTTGTTGCCAATGATATTATAAAAAATTGAAGTAATAGTTGGATGTTAATGATTTGAGCAATTGTAGGTGTGGGATGCAGCTACTGGAAACAAGCAGTATACTTTTGAAGGCCATGAAGCGCCTGTTTATTCTGTTTGCCCACATTACAAGGAAAACATTCAGGTGCTCATCACACAGTTCACCATGCCTAAATTCTCAACTCTTCTTGTGTTGATCCTATCTTTTTACAGTTTCTTCTCACTTTCATTGCGGAAGTTGTGGCAAGCCAATGAATCTTATAGTATGCCCTTTTGTTTCACAGTTCATATTTTCAACTGCTGTTGATGGGAAGATAAAGGCATGGTTGTATGACAACTTGGGTTCACGGGTTGATTATGATGCACCTGGTCATTGGTGCACAACAATGGCGTACAATGCCGATGGTACCAGGTTGTTATATGCCCCTATCTTTCTTCTTCATATTTCTTCTCCACTTCATCTTGGTGATGGATCTACTCATGAATCCACAATGCATGCTTAACTAAAGTTGCTATGGTTATGGCTTGGGAAACTTGCAGGCTATTCTCATGTGGAACCAGTAAAGATGGCGATTCGTATCTTGTGGAGTGGAATGAAAGTGAAGGTGTAGTGAAGCGAACATATGCAGGGTTCCGGAAACGGTCGTTGGGTGTTGTTCAATTCGATACCACAAAAAATCGTTTCCTTGCTGCTGGTGACGAGTTTGCTGTTAAGTTTTGGGATATGGACAATGTGAACCCTTTAATATCTGTTGATGCGGAAGGCGGATTACCAGTATGCACCCTTAAGAATGCCCTTTCCCCCTCTTTTTTAGGTTTTCTATTTGATGGATATTACACATTTTCATTCAAAACCCTCTTACTTGAATTGCAGGCCAGTCCACGCATTCGATTCAACAAGGAAGGGATGCTATTAGCTGCTTCAACAGATAATGGTATTAAAATTTTGGCAAATGCTGATGGGCTTCGGTTGTTGCATACCCTGGAGAACCGTTCTTTTGATGCATCTAGAGTAAATTCTGAAGCCGTCGCAAAGGTGACTGCTTCTAAATGCTTCAGTTGTACGTCTTCTAATAAATACTAATGGATTTTGCTAAATCTGTAAATTTGTGTTTCAGTCTCCCACAATAAATTCGTTGACATCTGTCAGTGCTGCTGGTGGAACAAGCATGGGGGTTGGAGATCGGGTTGCCCCTGTGGTGGCTATGGTTGGATTGGTATGTTAGTGGGTTAGAATGTCAAGTATCTCTTTTCTTGAAGCAATGGATTGAAGGGATTTTCTTCATGTCCTTCTCTTTCATGTGAATTCTGTTCATACATTGTACCATAATGAACTCTACCCCCTTGTGATTTCTTTCTGAAAATGACTTTGGGGCCCCCTTGCATGTACATGTAACTTCTTAACTACTTGTGACTTGCCCAGAATGGGGACAACCGAAGTGTGGGGGATGTGAAGCCTAGAATTACTGACGAGTCAATGGAGAAGTCTAAGATATGGAAGCTTACTGAAATTAATGAACCATCACAATGTCGCTCATTACGGCTTCCTGATAACTTATTGCAAATTAAGGTGCGGACTCTGAATGGTTTAGTAACAAAGCATATATGGGGGTGGCAGATTCTTTTCATTGTATAATTTGGAATTTTGCATTTGTATTGCTGTTGTGATAGTTAAACATGCTGTATTTATTTCGAAGGATTTACTTCTTCATTACATAGAATGTTTTTTGCCATGGCATACGATGATTTGAATGAATGTGGTGATTGTTATGCAGTTTTTAGTGATCAGGATAAATTTGGCTGTGATCGCGCCTATTATGCTTAGAATCCTTATGCTAAATTAGGTTTAGCTTGTTGTATGTCATACAGTTCTGTTGCTTAAAGCAATTCTTTGACTTTGAGGTGGTATGAATTTTAATAAATGCTGATGATATTGTGAATGCATATAAACTTGCTCTGATGTTTTGGTGATAAATCCCGATGGTATTGTGCAGGCATGTAAAGTTTCTGTGACTAGAGTAATCTAGGAGGGATACGAGATGTGCAATGTCATACGGGAAACTGAATGTGCAATGATATATGGGTCTCTTTAGCTTATGATGCATAAGAAGCTTTATGCTGACTCATTCTCATTTTTCTTTTCTGTTTGTTACTCTAACCTTCGCTTCTTTGCAGCAGTCTGAAATGTATTTTGTAAGTTTTTGTACGATATGATTGTTCTTCTATTAGTTGTTCTCGTTGGGATTAATTACATGTCAGGGTGAGGAATCACACTTTTTTTGCCTCCACTTCCACGTTGATTAGAATATATATGGCAGCATTGCCCCTTGGCCTTAGGTAATTTCGCTCTTTTCCAAAGTTGTTACTGGTTTGAAGAACCCCAGCACGTGTTCAAGGTTTGAAGCATGAAAGTCTACTGAATCACCAGATTTGGTTGCTCTTGAAATCGTGTATTGAATAGCTGTATGAGCCGTAATAATAAAAGCCCTATGAGCTACGTGACTCAGCTGCCTCTCGTTCTCGTTCCGCAAAATTTATATCTCATGCTAAATCAGCTTGGTGTACTTACGGCTCTGGAGTGCTTTTCTTAGCTTGAGCTGCTTCTATATGTGGAATATAAGAATGCCCAAGCAATGCTTTAGAAAATGCTAGGCAGCCGCTTGGCGCCCAGTATGTAGGGGGGTGCTCAGAACCTCAGGCGCCCTAGGTGAAATTTTTTCAGAAAATTTATATATATGCATACATTTGTGTTAATTTTGTACTTCGTACATTTATATGCATTCCAACTAACTTTTTTCATGTAAATATATGCGCAATTACACATGGATGTTGAAACACGTTTAAAACTTCAAATTATTGAAAATTTAGTGAAAAAACTTAAACCAGTCCACAGTGTTTTAGTCTCCAGCTCTCCAATCATGATACAAAGCTACATGCACATAGACACATTCACATGGACTTCAAGTCTCCAATAGAAGTATAAAACCAATAAGTTCGAGTGTCCAATACAAGATGATGCAATACAAAAGACAAGATGAAATACAGAAGAAAAGACGATAAAAGTCTTCTAATACCTTCATTAGCACACTAAAAGAAATTCCAATAATAAAGGGTAAGTTTTCTGATGCTTCTTTAGACTTATTTTTTGGTTCAAACATTGTCTTAAAATATGGTTCGCTCAGAGCCTAGGCACCAGATGGATACCAGGGCGCATGCCTATGCTTGGGCGCCCTCCCTAGGCTCTAGTTTCTGGGGCCCTCTCAGGCGGCCGACTCGGGCGCCTAGGCAGGTTAATGCCCCTGATCCATAGTTTTTTCATGAAAGGCCTTTGGGGGTATTTTAATCCCCCAAATTCAAACAATATTGGAATGTAAGCCCCAAATCTATTGCTTTTGAGATCTTTGTCAATCGGAAAACAAATCTGAGATTTTTTTTCACTAAATCAAAAAAATAATGTTAAATTTTTTCTGAGCCCCAAATTTATGGCCTTTTTATGTTTTTTAACGAAATTTTCTATGATTTGAAGTTTTGAACATGTTTATTCTAAATGTGCGATTTGTTTGTATGAAAAAGGTTAGTTACAGTGCATATAAATGAAAAAAAATTGCAAGTTAACATAAATATATGAGTATATGTGCATTTGGACAGCACATATATCTGTATAAGTTTCACTATAGGGGTTAGGTGCTTGAGGTTCTGGCGCCCACCTGGGTGCTGGGTGCCAGGTCAGCTACCTAGGGACCGCTTAGCGTTTTTTGAACTCTTGGATTCGAATAAATTTGCAAAATCAATGGATTTGGGGTGTTTATAAGGTTTAAATTTGATTTTTTTTTTCACTTTCGGGGATTTAGAATACCCCCAAACACTATATTTTATGGGTCAGAATGACTTAGGCGCTTCTTTATTTCCACAAAAAAGGGCCAGGCCCTGGGCGCCTGCCCAATTGGGTGCTGGGTGCCTAGCGTTTTTTGAAATCTTGGATTCGAATAAATTTGCAAAATCAATGGATTTGGGGTGTTTATAGGGTTTAGGGTTTAAATGTGATTTTTTTTTTTCACTTTCGGGGATTTAGAATACCCCCAAACACCCTTTGCGGTATATTTTATGGGTCAGAATGACTTAGGCGCTTCTTTATTTCCGTAAAAAAGGGCCAGGCCCTGGGCGCCTGCCCAATTGGGTGCTGGGTGCCTGCCTAGGCTGCCTGGACGGGTGCCCAGGGAGGGCCACCCAGGCCTAGGCGTGCGGCCTAGGGCCTTTTGGGTGCCTAAGCTAGGAAGTCCCTTTTTTAAACAATGTGCCCATGATGTTATTGGGTCCTTGGACTGTCAAATGAATTGGTGGCATTGTTCTTGAATCTTTGGCTTACTGGAATATTGAAAGCGATAAGCAAATCATTGATAAGTCTGATTAGATGCAATTGGTTCCCTAGCCAGTAAAGTTCATAAAAAAAATGCCATTTTCTTAGAAGACCGGCTTATTCTGGTCTTTGGCTGCTTCATCAGCGATTTCGTGCGTGAAGTGGTTGTTCCCAATATTCTTGCTTGGGAAATTTCTGTCAATGGAGGAAAAACCAGAAGAGCTAGTTTTCCTGTTCAGTTTTTCAATTCCTCCTGTTTGTGGGTGCTGGGTGGGTTTAAATGCCCCAAATGAGCGAAGCAATGAAATATTGAAAAAATCTGAATTATTTTTAAAATAAAAACCATCTTATTTGTTTATTAAGCAATTGAGTTCAGTTCATTTGATGAAACATATATTTGAATAGGCTTAAGAAAAGAAATTTAAAAACCATTCTTCTATGAAGTTAATAATGAATATTATATAATGATTGCAAAATTGGACTGATATAGCTACTCTCAAAACAAATATTCCTGCATGTTCAGATGATCTATTTATTTTAAGCTGAAAGATAATGGGTATACATACATTTTGTGGTTTAAAGAGATGAACCTATTTAGAAAGATAAGTTATGGGGTTTGTATTCAATGTGAACAATCTGGTTTTCTCTATTGTTTAATACCGGTGTCAACAACGGACAACTCGGGCGATTGCAAACAACTGTAGGAAACTGGGTTGCTTGCATTAGTCATGCATAGATTTTAGAGGGGAATTGAGTGTTTGAAGTCTTTAAACTTACTTCTAAGTTCAATCGACCGGCTAGAAGTTGGTTAATATTGGAGATCTTAGAGGGGAATTAAGTGTTTGAAGTTACAGGCTTGGGTATGTTACTAAGGTTGAGTTTGTGTATCCCTTAATAATTAATTGACTTAAAGAGAACTTTTTCACAAGGCAACTTCATCGCAAACTGTATATATTCTCATAGTTCTGAATGTTATCTCGTTTTTTGTTTTATTCTATGTGTAATATAGGTGTTATCATACAAGTTTACTTCTATTTAGCTGTAGTGGATTAAGTTAAACAATAAAATAGTATGTAATAATAGTATTTTGGTCATGAAATTTGATTTTCCTAGTGGGCTGTTGCTAGTGAGTTGCTCCTGGTTTAGTTGTGCTAAAGGACTCAAATGAGTTTAATTAGGTCACTTTTAATGTTCAGCTGAGTGCTTTTTGTGATTAAGGGGTGTCTTGATTTAATTTGGCTTAATAAACCATAGAGAAATATATTTCTTAAGCTTTTAATTTGATGGTGTGATATTGGTGTTCTGGACTTTATAGAGTTTTTATAAGATTTGGAGGAATACTTCCTGAAGTGAACATTGCATATTCAGACTCTTTTCAAGTTATCTACTGCTTTCTTTTGTTTTCTTTATGGTTTGAGGTGAGGGGAGCTTATTTATGAAACCTGAAGACTTCTGATTTATTCAGGACCAACTAGCTTTTAACAGAAAAGCTTTCCATATGGATTGTGAAGATGAGGTGAGTAAATTGGGGTGTGAGATTTTCAATTATAGAATCTAATATTTTATAAACTAAAATTTACATCTTTAGAAATATAAAACATCTTTAGAAATATAAAGCTATAAAATTGCCCAAGTTTTGATATCCATTAGCCATTTAAGAGAAAATACAAAGTCACATAAGTTTAAAATGTAAAATTGCCCAAATTTTGATAAATGTATATCCATAATTATTTCAAACATTACTTTAAACTTGAATGTTCAGAAGTACAACTTCAACACATTCCACATTCCAGTGCCCAAACAAATTCCAACACATTGTAGAGTTCCAAAATCCAAAGTTCTAACATACAAACATGAATACATGACATTACAAAGAATTAAATGATCGTGAACTTAAAAATTGCCCAGTAAGGTTTCATCATGACTTCCAACAATATCATCTCTTGTCTACCAACACTCTATTAGATGATGATGATGATGCCATGCCATCATCATCAGAATCATCTCCCTTCTTCATTGGTCTCTTTTAAGTCTTGTAGCTCTGGCTCCTCTTCCTCCTCCCTCACTCTTTTAAGATTTATTTTCCTTGTGTGCTTGCACGCCTTCCAATGAGATTGGGATCCCTTTGAGACTAAGAGCCCCTCCTTTGAGATTGAGAGTGTATGGTCCTCAAGGGGGTCCAACTGGGTTTCCATAACTTGCCTCACTTAGACTTCATGTCAACTTCTCTACAGCATGTGCGAAATCCTTGACTTCAGACTCAATCAACCGCTCACATGAATCATCCAACTCTTTAATTTCAATCCCTATAGCGGTACCTCAATTTCTGATTGTACTAAACGTACATGAGATCGTTTAGGCTTTTTTGCTCCAATTTGTTTCTCTTTTTGGTGTGTTTTTGTTTCATAAATCATAATGCATATTGCATAAATAACTTAGAATTTTAAAAAAAAAATTACATTGTCAAGTAAGTATAAGACACTACCATCTCAAAAGTACTAAAATTGGGGTCACATCCTGATGAGCTACATGTCAAATTGAGTATTTGTATAGCCATCCATTGCAAGTGCTTAGCACTTGACCCATGGTTGGTACACCATGTACCTACATCACAGTATTAGATTTTACAAAAAATTAAGTAATAAAGAATAGAATAAAATTGTCTTAAAACTCTCAACAAAAGAAGATAAATTTAACTTACCCGCCTTGAGAATTCTCCATTGCCTTATTGCAAGTTCAGTGCCAAGTGACCCTAATGCCATTCTATACTTCTCTAGGTCTATGGACACTAGGACTTGTTCTTCTATAATGGGGATGAGTCTGATCATGCATGTATTGATGGCATCCATAAAAAACCCTGAGTCTCTATCTGTGGATTGTCATAAAAATAAGCAGCATTCAAATAGTATCCTGCCAAGTGGAGGGGCCACTCAAGCTTTGAGTCCCACATACTTTCTACAATATCCAAAATAGGCCCATAGAACTTATCATTGTGATGAAAATTTTGCTTAAATTCCTGCTTGGCAACTTCCATTGCCTTGTAAATATGGCCCACAGGTGGCTCCTCCTTGCTATCTACTAAGCGCAAAACTTTAACAAGTGGCTCGAAGGCTTTAATGAACCAATCAACTTTCTTCCAAAAGCTTCTTGATATGATAATATCAACAACCTTCCTCCCCTTTGCATGAATAGACCACTTGAATTGGTTCCACTCATCAGAAACCAACGTTTTTCTTAAATTATCTTTTTCGCTCTAAAGCGACTTCAAGCACAAATAAGAGGTGGCAAATCTAGACACCCCTACTCTCACCAACCCATTCTTACAAAAGTTCCTCATCAAAGCCAAGACATGTGTTTGGTTGTAAATGAAACTTGAGACTTTCTTGGCATTCTGCATATCTGACTACTACTTTCTTATCAATGGTCTCGAGCATGCGGCCAATGTAATAAATTATAAATAAAAGCAAAAAATAGCCAAACATATATTACGATTATTCGATTTTACATTATAAGTTATAAACATAGCCAAACACAGCCAAAAAATATAGACACAATATATAATAAATAAATTTGCAACATACAATGGAAATAAATCCAAACATAGACAAAAGTATATTATAAATTTTCAATCTTGCATTAAAAGCTACAAACAAAGCCAAACAGATCCACACTATATATTATAAAATTTTGAGTTTGCACTATCAAGTAGAAAAATAGCCAAACATACACAAAAATATGTTATAATCACAAAAGTAGTAAGCAAACCCTTCAAAAAAAAAGAAAAGAAAAGAAAACACTCAAGAAGTTTCATCATAAATGTTATGCCAAACTTCAAATATAAACACAAGAAAATTAACTAAAAAAACTTACCATAATATAATACTCATAAAAAAAATGAAACCTTAAACATAAACCTTAAATCTACTAACCTTTCCAAATGCAATAAAAAAACCCTTAAAATCTATGCTTCAATCATGTACTTTTGGATGCCAAAACCTCTCTTTTTCTACGTCTTCTCCAAAAACACCCGAGTTACATGCCTTTTGATTTCACAAATATCAAGTTTGTAATCGATCTTCAAAAACATTTTGATTCAAGCTAAAGTGTTTTTTTTTTGGAGGGAAACTCCTATCAATTACCTAAGTACCCATTTCATGAGGACAATTTCAGCGTTTGCCTGGGTTACTGCCATGCCTAGGGCTGTATAGCCCCAAGGTGGGGCGGTGAGGCATCCCAGCCGCCCGGGCTGCTGGGCGACTGTTTTTTTGGACATAGGGTGGTTTCATCATTGTTTGATTAGTGGTGTCCATATTCCTTGCCTATGCATCTGCTATTTCCTTTGTATTTCTTAGTGAAAAATCCTTTGTATTTCACTTATTATGTACTTTTGCTTTTGATGGCATGCTGCATGCATGTGTATGAAAGGCCGAGGGTAGACTACAATGAGTAATTAATCCCTTGTTTATTGCTTCTAGTTTACTATGGCTGATTATTGGTTACTAAATAGAGAACAAAAGAAGGCTTACTCTACAGACGTGATAACCAGAACAAAGTAATCCCTAATACATATTTACAAGCACGTATAGATAAATCCAAATAGCTGCGCTAACAGGACTGTGGACCTTGGATGGTCATGGGATCTTCACAATTGGATCCTCCTACAAAGCCCTCTTGTCAGGTTAGGATTTTCTCACTCAGGGGCAAAGTGTGGTCCTCCTTGTCCTATGGTGGATAAATGCTTTTCAATGCTAGGGAGTTTACATGGCATACTAATGGTGGATGCTTCAATGTCATGGACTGCAATTCCTCATATGTTTGTGTTATGTGTGGAGTCTGAGTTGATGGATCATCTTTTGATGCGCTTAAGGTTTGGCCTTGGCGGTCGGTGAACTTTTTTATTAGAGTTTGGTGATCTTTATCTAAATGGTGCAAATGCTTTCTATGTTGTGATTTGCTATTCCACCAAGGGGAGGCGTTCTTTGGAAGATGTTCACCATAGCCACCTTGTAGCATTTGGAAGGAATACCCTTTTGTTCTTGGAGAAGTTTGGGGTTATAGACCGCATGTCAGAAAAATGTAGAGCCTTCAATTTGATGCAGATGGGCTTCGACAACCAATGGAGATCTTGGATTGAAACTTGTGTCTACAGCCCATTTCTTGATCTTGATCAACAAATTGTCTCATGGTTTCTTCAGTGTGTCCTGTGGTCTTCGACGAGGAGACTCACTTCCCCCTTCTTGTTTGCTATCATAGCAGAAATTTCAGCCATTCTATTACAAACGTATACAACAATGGCCTCCTTCAAGGATTCAAAACCTTTGTGTTGGCCCCTCTACTTCCCATCTTCTGTAGTCTGCAGATCATACCTAGGTCTTTTGCAACGTCAGTCTCCAATCAGTGGTTAACCTTTGGCTACGACTTAGATGTTTTGAATTGGCCTCTGGCCTACACATTAACATGAAAAAAACTAAATAATAGGTGTAGCTATAAATGAGGACACAGTCGTGGACCTAGCACAGAGGTTGGGGTGTGGGCATGATCGACTGCGCTTGAAATACTTGGGCTTCCTCTTGTGCATGAGAAACCTAGAAAAGATAAGTGGGAGGGCATTGTTGAGAAGTTTGATCATACGTTAGCTGCCTGGAAATGTTGATATCTCTCACTCAAAAGGTTGCATCACCTTTATTAAGGACACTTTCTCAAGTTATACCCATCTTTAGATGCCCCTCTTTGCATGCCCAGTGTTCAAAAAATCGCCTGCCTAGCGTCCTGGGCAGCCAGGAGGCCTCACAGTTACCGTGGGGCTATACAGCCTTGGGTGTGGCGGTAGGCCAGGGCAGATGCCTACCTCCTACTGCTAGGGCGCCCGCCCTAGGCCCTTTTAGCGAGCTGAAAAATGGCCATGTCCAAAAGGGCGTTTTAGTAATTTCCCCCCTTGAAAAAGGGGGAGATAGGTTATGCCCCCCCCCTCCACACACACACACAACGAAACCCTAGTGAGAAATAGTTTTCTCCCAAAAACACACTTTTTTTCCTTGGATTGAATATTTTTTGAAAATCGATTTCGTACTCGAAGTTTTTGATTTCTTGTGAAATCGAAAGGCATTCGACATGGGTCTTTTTTGGAGACCAAAGAGGGCAAAAGAGAGGTTTTGGCATCCCAAAATAAGCGATTGAAGCCTACTTCGATTGGGTTTGGAAAGGTTAGTAGATTTACATGTTTATATTTAGGGCTTCATTTTTTAAAAGAATTATAGTATGTCCTCTGCATTTTCTCTACTCCACTTACCCTCTGATCCCCTCACCTCCTTTTTCCCTCTCAACCTGTCTGTCCTTTCCCCCTCTCACTTCTCTACATTCCTTTCTTCCCTCTCTTTCTCACGTGTTTACCCCTCCTCTCCTCCCTTGTACCCCTTTCTCCCATACCCCTCCCTTTCTTCTTCCCCCATCTCCTTCCCTCGCTCGTATGGCAACATAGGGTGGGTGTCACTGGCGAATCTCCTGCCCCTTCTGGACTGAGAAGCTGGCCCTTTCAGACGGACGGCCTGCCTCATTCGACCTGTTTTTGCCTCATCTAGGCTGCAACCTTTATACCAGGATCATCCCGCCAGCTGCTTGCAAGGTTGCTCATGTGCTGCAACTTCTGATACCTCTTGAAGAAGGCTTGTTTCGGTTTTTAAAATGTAGATTTGTTTGTGTTGAGTTCTACTTACCTATCTTTCTGTACTTCTCTTGCTTAAATCTTTATTTTCTTTTTTCTCTTTGTTCTCTCCCTCTCTCTTGTACTTTGAGCACCCAGTTTGTGGGCTGCCTCTATCTTTTGATTTTTTTATTACTATTCTTATTCTATAAAGGTAACCATTTCTTAAAAAAAAATTGTAGTATGTTATGTTTTTTAGGTAATTTTCTTCTATTTATACTTGAAGTTTGGCATCACATGTATGGTGAAACTTCTCAAAGGAAGGGGTAAAGAGCAAGGGGAAGAGACCACTTAAAAGAGTGAGGAAGGAGGAAGAGGAGCTAGAGTTATAAGACTCAAATGAGACTGATGAAGAAGACCGAAATGTATTAGAGGTAGATGATTTTGATGATGATGGCATGGCATCATCACATCATCATCATCTGATAGAATTTGGTGGGACAGACAATTAATGACATTGTTGGAAGTCATGATGAAACCCAATTGGGCCCTTTTTAAGTTCATGCTCCCTTAAATCTTTTTAGTTTCATGTACTTTTGTTTGTATGTTTGGACTTTGGATTTTGGAACTCTACTATGTGTTGGAATTTTTTTGGGTACTGGAATGTGTTGAAGTTGGAACACCTGACCTTTTTAACTTTCAAGTTTGAAGTAATGTTTGAAATGCTTATGGATATACGTTTATGTCAAAGTTTGGTGCAATTTTACAGTTCAAAGTTATGTGACTTGTATGTTAGCTTAAATGGCTGATGGGTGTCAAAATTTGTCAATTTTACAGTTTTATATTTTTAAACATGTAAATATTAGTTTATAAGAAATTGGATTCCATAATTGACAACCCCACACCCCTCTTTTCTCAGCCCACCTTCACTCTTCCCTCCTGGCCCCCCGCCGGAGTCCCCTACAAAGTGGCCGACCTTTTGATATCTTTCATTTGTATTATTACACAAGGGCTGGAAGGTGAGTTGTAAATAACCTCCTGTTTGTAAAAGTCACTAGGAAATGGTGGTATGTTGACCATGAGCACAATCTTAGTCATTTGCTGAAAGTAATATGCTATGTGGTTTCCCCAACATGGCCAAAAAGTTGGACAAAATAAAGTATTATTGATCTGCAGATTGAACTTGAAAACTCTACGGCAATAGAGTAGTATCGACCATTGCACGGTACTTTCAGAATTTCTATTGATTGGAATTTGAAGGTAATGGATAATAACCCCCTTTTCTCTCCCTTTTTTACCTTTTGTTGTCTATATCACTCAAAACATGTGGAACCACCTGTGTGTCTCATGTCATCATGTGGTAAGATGATGACAGCAGTTAACACCAGTTGGTGCAACCAACCAACCCCCCCGCCCCCTCTGTCTTCCTTTTTTTCCTTCCTTGGGGCCGTTTTTTGAAAATAGACAGTCGGCCACACCCTTGAAATGTGGGTCCCACATGTTGGGGCACCCTAAGAACCCTGGACATGTGTGCCCTGTGAAAAAAGAGAGAATGTGAATGATATAAAGTTCAGCATTTAGGGTGCATTAGGAAATGTTTTGAAACAGCATTTTGGGGCTTAATTTTTAAGCCTTATATTTAAGGCGGTTAACACTCCAAATTGGAAAGGTCTTTGGAGCTTCAAACACCTTTCGGATTTAATGCAAATGACACAAATAAGCAGCCAATTACATTAAGTTCATAAAGGGGTGAAACCCTTTGTTGTGTCTGTACTCTGTAAGGCACTGTAGGCAAGGCCTTTTGCAGATGTTCATTTCTTCCTACATTGTAAGGTATCCTTTCAAGTACGGTGATCCTTCCTTAAATTGGTGAAATCCAGTGGGTCACCTTTGATTCTATCAAATGCTCCATGCTATGTTTCCATCTCTGCCTCGCCATACACACAATAAACAAAAATTTCCTAAAGGTCCAATCTGTGGAGGCTTACTATCCTCTGTTTTTTGGTCTGTCCAGCTGAAGAGAAGCTGTACTTTCCAAATCTTGGAATTCAATGCTCCAAATCTTATTGAGCTCACCAAGGCATCTACCATCTCCTGAGCCTTAGCTTGCAAAGGATTTTTTTGGTCTTTCCTCTTCTGACTTCATTTCCCAATGGAAGAACTTGATTTGGAGAACCCCTCCCTCAATCAACTACATGATCTGCTGCACGGACCCCCCCATCCTTGGGTGTCATCAAATTAATTTTGATTGGTGCCCATTGGGCAACCCATGACCTTCAGAGGTTGGTGGTCTGGTTATAGATGACTGAGATCAGGCCCTTCTCACCTACCCTAGTCTGGTTGGCACTGTTGAATCCAATATTGAGGGCATTCTAGCTGTGCTCACGGCCTCACACTTTTTGACCATTCCTGGGGTTCGCAGTTGACTTTGGAAGAAGAAAAAACACAATGATATTGCCTGGGCCTCCCAGCCCTCTTTCATGCCATGAAGGTTAGACCAGCTATTCCGACCATTAAAAGTGTGCATTTGCTATATCTGGAGAGAAGCACCCCCCTGATGCACTGGTAAAAGAAGGCATAGACTACCCAATCTTTCGATTTCTAGACCACCTCCCACAATCCCTTTATACTTTTACAGAAACTTTTTGAGTTTCTTTTTTGTCTCTTTATTCTTTCCTTTTGGTTTACCTCTTCAAACTGTATAGGTTTTGTACGCATGCAATTTTGATATACACGTTAACCTTTAAAAAATAAACTAAAATTAAAAGAAAGAAGATTTAATCATCACTTCTGTAGTGATTCTACCAGGATTCAGGACCTCCACATGATGGACTTAATTAAGTTTGGATTAGGATTGCACTTAACCACCCATTCTCTGAGCCATCAATGCCAAGGTGGGTGACCTCTGAAGGTTTGTTGAAGCTGTAACTTTGATGTCATGTGGCAACTTGTGGTCTACGAGGGTGGGTGGTGAAGTGGTTCTCCTGTTGTCTTGGGGTTCTGTGATTCCATGGGCACAGAGGCGAGAGCTTTGCTGATGGGTTGTCGATTTGCTTTGTTGGCTTGTCCACGTTTTGTTGTTTGATGATATTAGAGAGCGTATGCGCAATCTGGTGTTCTTTGGAGAGTGGCTAGTATCTTGAGGAGAATGACATGTGAGATAGTTGGTCTCCTTCTCATATACTCTTCGATACTGATGCTTAAGCTAACTGAGTAGCCTTGGTAGAGGGCAAGTCAAGCCTACTTGTGGTGAGTGGTTAGTATTTAATGTTTGGGATGTGCTCTCAACATGTCAGTGACCTTAAGTCTACTACAAAATTTTGGCCTGTTGAAACAAAGCTAAGCAGTTTTAATCTTGAATATTGGCCTGAGGCACCCTCTTTAGCCAGACTATCCACAACTGCATTAGCCACCTGCCACATGCTGAAAAGAAGCTTACAATCAGTTCTATAACTTGAAAATGTGGTCCAAATTTTCTTTCAGCCTCCAAGGATATGGAGAAGCTCTTGAAGCTCATTTAATTACATTATTTTGATCTCCTTCAACAATCAGGGTGTGTCCCTACCTAATGTCGAACCTTTTTAGGCATCATCGAAGGACCCTTGTTTGGCCATTGTTGAATATGCAATCCAACCGGAGGTGCAAATAAGAGCAATAGCCTTGAGGAGCTATTGCGGAACATGGTTCCTATACTGGCATGCCCTGGATTGCCCAAGGTGCATCCTTCAAAATTTAATTTGATGACCCCCTGCTCTGGACTCTCCAAAAACTTCAATCATCAGACTGACCATAGTCTAAGCTCAATAATCTGGGGCCAGTTGCGAGCAAAATCTGCTGATAAAAAGTTTTACGATGTGTTTCAATTTCTTGTCCACAAAAGAACCAGAGACCTGATATTGTTCCTTATAGCCTCTATTCAAGCTTCATGACCTTCAACGCTCCATCATATCATTCCAGCCAGATGGACCAGATAGCAGATATAACAGTGACTCTCCGTGGCAATAGGCCACATGAAGGATAAGGGGTAGAGAATATAGCCGAGAATAGTTGTTGCACAAGCTGTGGGGTAACCTGCATCCCCTGAAAATTTTGGATCATCGAAGCCCAAAAGTGACCGGCTGCCTCCCAATGGATGAAGAAGTGCCCCCACTGGTTTCCTCTGCTTCCTTGCATATTAATATTATATATTGATTTGATAGTTGTATGCCTCAATGTTGCCATTGATCGACGTTGAGAGATTCCAAGCCAATTAGAAGCTTGAATTTTGCAAGGTGCGAACTAGGCATGATTTGCAGTGACTATTAAACCATGATGTGGGACTGGGATTATGGTTGAAAATGACATTGTGAACCTCCATAGGGCACCACATTACTTCCTACTCCTGGAATGCCTACTGCATTGAGTAACTCCATCAAACCTGTGAGTTGTGGTAATTCACGGTCGAGTAGATTTATCCTGAAATTGGGGTTCACACTAGGATGCCCCAATTAGCTAAATGAAGAGAGCGGACCTGCGAATCTGTTTTGAGGGGCTATCTCTCAACCACAACTCCTTCCACATTTCTATTCGATCCCTTGTTTTCACACTTATGTGAAAGTGGTTAAAAAAGGAGATTGGGCTGATACTATTCCCTTCTACCACTGCATCCCACTGCTACTTGTGCTGCTCGCCAATTCGGCCAGGGAGGCCAAGGTACTTGGTATGTAGAGGTTCAGTCCAATATCCGTAGTTCTTAGCTGTACTTCCATTTCAGGCCATACACCTACACCCATGAGTTTGTTTTTGGGCAGGTTTTCCTTGAGTGTGGTTGCAACTTTTAAATATCCGACAAAAAGCCACAGCCGGTTGATTTGCTGGCAGTTGGCATTGCAAAGAACCAACCTGTCAACAGCATACTGGATGGAGGTGGGAAATTTGGTTCTCCCTTGTAGATTGCGGGGAACCTTGTAACAACTCATGCTATACATTTTTGGAATGGAAAGACTAAAGATCTCTGCCATAATTGCGAATGAGAGGGACAGTAGATCCCTTGTTGGAGACCCCCAAAGGAGGGGAAGGAACTTTGAGCTCGGCCCTTGACCAACACTGAGAAATGAGGCGTGGAGATACACCCCCTTATCCACGTTGTCCATTTCTCTTCGAACTCCATAAGATGTCCGACCTGGTTGAGGAGCGCTCAGTCCACATGATTGTACCCTTTTCCCACTCCAGCTTAGAGACCAGACCAGGTATTTACAACTGATTTCTTGAGCGGATAGACTCAACTGCATTTAAAGCCCCTTCCAGTTTTGCCTATCCTGAACAAAAGTGCCTTGGTTAGGTTTAAGAACAAGATTCAACACCTGCCTATAGTGGGATTTGAGGACCTTGGTATGCATTTCGTACGAAGTATTTTGGAGACTGTTGGGAAGGAAGTTTTGCAGTGCTTTGACTGCTTCCAATTTAGAGACCAAAGGAGGAAGGTGGAGTTCATCGCTTATAGATGTTTCTCTTGTGCTCTGGGATATCTGGGGCTCATTAATCCTGAAACTATGGAATAAAGCCCCTGGGAAGCCATCATGGCCAGGGACGTTATCTTTGTCCCAACTCAGCTATAGCTCTGTGGATTTATTTTTCCACAGATGCTCTTTCTGGCCATTTACCCTATCTTGGGGCAAGGTGAGAAAATGGAGACTAAAAATCCTGGGCCTAGCTTGGTGCTAGGTAGAGAATTTCTTGAAGTAATTGATAGTAACCTTACTCATTTCCCAAGGTCTTCATAAATTCCATTGCCCTCTTTAATCTGAGTTATGTTTTTGGCTCTTCTTCGACATCTTGACAATCTTGTGGAAGAAAGCTCTATGTTCAGTCTCCTTTAAGCTACTTTATCCTAGAGTGTTGCAGCCAATGTATCTCTTCGTGCTTAATGATGGTCGGATATGACACCTTCTCCCCTATTCTCCTAGGCCACTCCTCTTAGGGCACTACCCTAGATTCCTCGATCAGATCCAGATGTCTGATTTAATTTAATAAGACTTCATATTTCTCGTGACAGCAACTCAGGCGGCTACTATTCCACTGAACCTACCCAACCATGAAACATGAAGGAAGATCCCCATTGAGGGATAAGGTGGTGAAAGTTTGGTACCTCTAACCACATCATCCCAAAATGAAAAGGTTTTAAAGAACTATGGACCGGTTCAATGCCTAAAAGAATAAGGGTATGGTCCATAGTTATCAGGATCGAGATTAGGACCAGTTGCAAGATCAGATTAGGAGTGAGGGATTTTGAATTGCTAGAAAGTCCCTAGATTCCAGATTGCCGCCACACCATGATCATATCCCAACTATTTTGAATCGGAGACACGGATCATGTTCTCTATCAAGGGCCATACCTTCAGTGAGACCATAAGTCACCATATCTACTTCCATCCATGTCCTTTTGAGCCTTCCCCTTACCTTTTTAGAGCCTTCTACTTGAACCAAATCGCATCTCTTAACCGATGTTGTATTAGGCTTATGCTGCACATGGCTCGCCCATCTAAGTCTACTTTCTCTCATCTTAGGGCCTTTTGCAGCCACACTTAATATTCTTTGAATGTATTCATTATGAATTCTATCCTTTATTGTCTTGCGACTCATCTATCTCAACATCTTCATCTTTCCTACACTCATCCTATAGGTATATTTTTTCTTGACTACTCAACATTCCACCCCATAAAGCGTGGCTGGTCTCATAAGTGTCCTATAGAACTTCCCCTTTAGGGCGTGTTTGATAACATAAAGTTGGGGGGGGGGGGGAGGAAGAAGGAACTTCCACATTATTGTACAACTCTCGTGTTTGATGCATGAAACTTATACAGTTAAGAAGTTCCCCAAGAACTTTCTTACTCCGTTATGCTTAAGAAAAAATGTTTCATCTAAAACGATGGAACTTAAAATAGGAACTTGGCCTTCATAGAGGGCTTCTTCCTCAAACCCTATTTTGCCTCCCTCCTTATATTTATATTTGTATTTTGTATTCATATTGTTAATTTATATTTGTATTATATTAATATAATATTATATTATTGGGAAAATATCTTTGTAGACCATGTTTTTAGGTTTCATTTCTCAACTGACCCAAAGTTTCAAAACATATATGGCAGCAGAGATTCCATCTAGTATATCGTCTAACCATCTAGACTAACTTTATCCACTTTAACCCCATCTTTTTAGCCCAAACAAATGTAAAAAAGACATGCCTTTCTATACCCCCTTCTCTCTCTCCTTGTGTTTCTTCCCAAACTTCCCTTGTTCTCTCCTTGTGATTCTCTCCAAATCTGGGTGTGTACGGAGAGAGAGAGAGAGAGAGAGAGAGAGAGAGAGAGAGAGATTTTGAAGGAAAGATATTAAAATTATATTACAAAACGCGGTCGTGATCCATGGGCTAACATGATTGAATCTGGCCGTTGGGCTCACACCATTCCATCAACCCATGGGCTAACATGATCTTTTCCCTTATGTTATATGTACAATATATATTTTATTTTTAAATTATTTATATATATGTTTAACATATAAAATGTATATTTTTGTCATATATGATATATATTTATGTAATACAAGATATTTATATAATGGGATTTTATACAATGAGACCATTTATCTTTGGTACAAGAAGCTCACAATTACTTATAACCATCCGATGTGAAATCTGATAGCTTAGATGTATCACAAAGTGCGAGAAATTTTTTTTTAAACTTTGGGTTTGGTCGATGAAATAAATGCAGCCACTCAACTTCACATCCAATGGTCAAGATTAATTGTGACCACCTTGTACCAAAGGTAAATGGTTTCATTATGTACTTTTCCTTACATAATACATATATAGTAATTTATATTATACAATAAATAATATATTTTATTTATTTAGATATTGACAATATATATATATATATATATATTTAATTTATTAATATATATTTTATTATATATAATATATATTTTTATTATATATAGTATTATCATTATGTAATATAATATATTTTTATTATAAAATATAATATATATTTATGTAATATAATACATTTATGATAGATATTTGCAATATGTATATATATATATATATTATACTGTTTTATATTTAATATAAAAATAATATTGAAATAACATTTAAAATATTATAATATATATTTTATCATGGAAAATTGTTTCATGCGGCCCCTTCCCACATTTCTACATTTGCTCCTTTGCATTATAAAGCATCCATCTTTATGAGGTCCAGCTAAAAAGAATTGAAACTAACGGTCCCAATGTCTTCTTAATAAAATTATTATTTTTAATTTTTAAAATTTATTTATTTATTTATATTCATGATCTCCATGTTATAGATTACATGTCCTTAAAAATTGGGTCTGAAAATCCATCTCAAAAATAGATTTTTAAGAGTGAACTCATTTCTACATGGGCTCATAGAAACTGTCATTTTATTATATAATATACAATATATGTTTTTTTATCTAATGTTAATATATTTATATTATATATAATATTTATATATTTATGTAATATAATATGATATATTATATTTTATTTATGAAATAGATATCTACAATACAATATATATTATATATTATTTTATATTTAATTTAGAAAATAATATTTAAATAACATTTAATATAGAATGTCGTAATAATACTTTAATAGTATTTAAATAAATATAACTATATATTCCAACACGTTGTTAAACACATAACTAGATCTTCTTTAACATTCTAGCAAGTTATCAAACACAAACACCGAGAACTTCCTTCTGAGATCTTCTTTCTTCCCTGTGAAGAAGAACTTCCAATTTCTAGGGAACATTTACTTCCAGTTATCAATCAAGCCCTTAGTTTCGTTGGTATGCGGCAATCACATAAAACTCCCGATGCATATCTCTACTTTGCCCACGTAGCTCTAATTCTATGTACGATATCTTCTTCAACCTCTCCATTCTCATGGATTATCGACCCAGGATATCAAAAATATTTTCTTATAGGTATTTGTTGGCCATCAATCTTAACTAGTTCCTTGTTTCTACTGCAATTATTATTAAATTTGCATTCCATATATTCTATCTTAGTTCGGCTTATTTTAGAACCTTTAGATTTTAGAGTATCCCTTCAAAGTTTTAATTTTGCATTAATGCTGTCTCTAGTATTGTCAATCAAAACTATGTCATCCGCAAACAACATACACCACAATACCTCGTCTTGTAGGTGCCTAGTTAATTCTTCCTTAATAAAAAAAGGAGATATGGGCTCAGTGTTGACCCCTAATGTACGTCTATTGTCATTGAAAGCTCACTTATCTCTCCATGAGTTATCCTTATACTTGTTTAGCACTCCCTTATACATATCTCTCATCATGTCAATATAGGCTCTGGAGACTCCTTTTTTTTTACAACACCTACTAATTTAAGTCTCTAAGTATCATACACTTTCTCTATATTATTAAAGACCATGTGGAAATCTTTTTCCTTCTTCAACTATTCAATCAGTTGCCTAAGTAGGAAAATGGTCTTAGTTGTTGACCGCCTTAGCATAAAACCGAATTGATTTCCTGATACACTTGTTTCATGCCTTGGATGTTGCTCAATCACTCTCTCCTACAGCTTCATAGTGTGGTTCATAAGTTTGATCTCGTGATAGTTTATACAATAGGTATCACAATACTTTTTCTACATTCGTTTGACATTTTTTCTGTTCTCAACACCTTGTTGAACAACTTCGTCAGCCTGCATTTGCCAATCTCCCCCATGCACTTCCAAACCTCTATCGGGATACCATATGGTCCTAAAGTTTTTCCTATCTTCATCTTTCTGAAAGCTTCTTTTACTTTAGATATCTTAATCCTACTAATGTATTCATGATCTCTACTATTTAGAAGGAAACCACCCTCGAGGTGAACTAGCCTTAGGTTGATTTTTTCTAGTGCCATTTACTAGGGTATCCTAGTATTAGGAGCACAGTCCATATAGTATTATAAATATAGTAATTTGATTTTTACAAAATTCATTTTTTTAAATGTAACACATCTAACCATTTTATAATACTTTAGTATTTTTGTTCTCCTTTGATTGTAGTTTATATTTTTAATTAAGTGATGAAGAATTTTGAAGAAATTGAAACTCTATAGAAGTTGAGAAATCTAATCATTGTGTAATTTATGGCCATCCTTTTCTGTTGAGTAAAAAATATTAGATAAGTATTAAGTTGAAGCTCTAGATAACTTGTGACCTGCTAAAGAGCCCAAAAAGGACAATATAGTCTACCACCATAGGGAATTATGTGTGAACAAAAAATGCAACTAATATATTATAGGATACTTAGAAGTATCAACTAATTCTTCAAAAATATATTACACGATACTTAGAAGTATCAACTAATTCTTCAAAATAGCTATTACTTAGCATTATTTATTCCTACTTGTTCGATATGCCCAAAGAGCTTATTGTAGTCTTTCAAGCCAATCTTGCTGGCTCTCTTTCACGGTTTTCTTCAAAACCTTGCAGAGGCTCTTGTTAAAGGCTCCCACTTGACTGGCCAATCGGGCGATGAGATCATTCTTAATCAGAGATCCATTATCGGATATAATCTTGTCTGGAACCCCGAATCGGTAGACGATATGATGGCACACAAAGTCAGCCACCGTCTTACCAGTCCACAGAGGTACAACTTGTGCCCATTTTGAAAAACATTCAGTGGCTGCCACTATGTAAGGATGATTTCCTATTGATATTGGGGTGATCGGCCCCAAGATATCCATTCCCCATTGAGAGAAACAGTGGCTCGGGTGACTGATGAATATAATCAGCGTGTATCTGACACGCATGACACCTTTTAGCATATTTAACTGCATCTTTTCCCATCATGGGCCAGAAGTATCCCATCTGATGGAGCTGATGATATAACTTAGGGCCAGAGTGATGCATGCCACATACTTTGGCGAGCTCTTCTAGCTCAAGGTTCAAACTAGTGACCTATCAAAGAGGGCAAGAGGGAAAATATGGTCTACCACTAAGGTAATCTTGATCCCACATTGAACCTGCGTATACGGTTCAAAGGAATTTGGATCCAGTGTAACTAAGGATATCAATCCCTAATAGGA
This sequence comes from Amborella trichopoda, assembly GCF_054954075.1. Taxonomy (NCBI): domain Eukaryota; kingdom Viridiplantae; phylum Streptophyta; class Magnoliopsida; order Amborellales; family Amborellaceae; genus Amborella; species Amborella trichopoda. Next base: position 29,326,880 of record NC_142348.1, on the reverse strand, counting down.
AGGGATGAGATCTCAGAGTTAAAAAATCTCACAGGAGCAAGATTCTTCTTCTTTGCTTGCATGAGTGAGCTTTCGAAGTGCTTGGTTGTGATATTTTGGTAACTATGGTATTGTCCGAGAGGTTTTGGGAGGTTTCTTTAGTGAGATCCAAGGAATCTCTCCCCCCCATTCAGGGGAGATTGGAACTATCTACCTTGGCATCTTTATGCTTATGTAGTACTTATTATTTGTTGTTCTTCCTTACTGATAACCATAGTTGTTGGGATCTCCCAACCTATGTGACGTTCCCAATCTAGAGCTCTGGGAAAGGGATCTTAAAGGGATCTAATTGGATCACAATCCCCTCTTTTTGGGATCTTAGTCCCCACCTTGATGACCAATATAACAACACACTGATGGCTTTCTTTAGTTTTACCAACTATCAATTCAATACTTTTATTGTAGTTATATAGCTTGTTGAATAAAGAGATCTTGGCTTTAAAGAGTGTCTATAGTCCAAGACTCTATATCAGTCTTCTGAAAGTTGGCATGGGCCTCGTAATTGGCTATTGGCGGAGCCGAGTCGAGTGGTGCACATTAATAAAAAAGCTACAAATTGGAATAAAACTTGTTAAAAATAAAAATGAGTAAAAAACCAAACTCAACCATAAAGAGCATTAAAAGTTTAAAAACAATGAAAAAAATATCAGTCTTTTAAAGTGCGGCCGCATCATGCCTAAGGTGGCAGCATATGCACTTTTTAGGGTTGCGGCTGCATATGCGGCACATATGCCGGTGCATAGTGCTCTATGTGCTATGCACCTACATACACTGCCCAGACTCATGGGCGAAAATAATGCCCACAAGAGTGGGCATTAAGGTAATCCTCCCCCCTCCCCCCCCCCCCCCCAACCCCGGGGAGGGGGCGTGTGGGGCACATTGGTTGGGTTGTCATTTGGGGTTAGCTTGGGCATTGATTTGAAGATGTTTGGCCATAGATTGGTTTACAAATCAAGGGTTTCAAGGGCCGAGAAGATATTGAAATTTTCTTCGATTAATAGGTAAGTTTTCATTTCCTAACACTTTTTCTTTGGGGCAATATCTTCACAAATCTGAGTAACAAGGATCGGGCTTGGAAATATGCAAAACTCATAAATCCAAAAGATTGAAATTGTATTATTCGTAGTCTTTGTGGAAATACATATATTGGGGGTATTTTCTGACGAAAAGAACACCTAGCTTGTATTACTAGGAATGACAAAAGATCTGGCTTGGAAATTGCAATTATGGTTTCTGGATGTTTATAATAATATGATGTCTTCTATAAAGTTGCTTTCAAGTTTCTAGTTTCTAGTTTCTTCTATCAAGGAAGTTATAGTCTTTGTTAGCTGATAATATTGGAGTTAATTAATAAATTAAGTATTTAGTACATTGTTTTCGAACCTTATAGTTAATAAATCACCTCCACATTGTTTTCCATGTATTAACCTATTTTTTGAGATTTTCTGGAATGTTATTTTATTTATTGACTGCATCGGGTTGATGTGTCCGCATCTGGACAGCATCGCGCCGCATCGTCATATGGCCCCCCCTACAGCATTGGGTCAGCATCCCGCATTTCAAAGCACTGAAAAATATAAAAGATGGAATTTGGAGAAATTTATTAATAGCTGGAAATAACTAAGAAATTCTAAAAAAGGGAAATATAAAAGTAGAGCAAATGATGAAACAAATTCATAAATCATCAAAATTGTATAGGAACATGTTCATACATTCATTTACTAAAGAAATGTAATTTTATATATTTATTTTTAATTTTTTTATTTACCGAGTTTGTAACTACTGCTCAGCTCGAAGTCCAAGTTACTTGGCATAGCCAAAGTTGATCTGCCAAGTCCTAGAACATTGCTATATATATACTCTTCAAGGTTGGGAGCATGATCCCTATAAGGTTGGGATCGAGATTCCTAACATTTAAGGATCTCGATCCCTCACAAGTGCATTGCATGGTCAACTCTCTGAACCATAGGGATCTTCTATCCTTTCACTATGACTGGATCTTGATCTCTATCTCGTGCCAGATCTTCCTCCTGATTCCAATAGCTATGTTCCTCACAAAAAATGGTCCTCTGGTTCGCAAGCTTTATTGCAAGAACTGCATTTGCCTTGCGTTTCTACTCTTAAAAATCAGTTCGTTCGTAATTCCTAATGAACTATGCATCTTTACATAAAAAATGAATGATCTATCGTCATCCTCTTCTCCTACAAGAAATCCTAGGCACTTGCAATGAATAAGTCCAAGGGCGGATTCTGCCCTCATCTAAGGATTTGAGTGATCAACTGAGCCTATATATATTTTTTGGTTAAATAGTGTGCATTTAATATAGGTAGCACAAAAGATTGCATCGTAGCATTGTAACTCTTGCAGGATTCTTTTGCTTCCATCCAGGTCCATGGGGCCGGTCACTGTGCTATTTTTGTATTTTAGCACTTTTTCGTCTATGGTGTGTCATGCCCTGAGTTATTGAAGGCTAACATTTTGAGGCTCAATGATAAATTAGTAATGACCAATATAAAGACTTGCATGAAACGATCAACATGACATTGAGGTCCTGATGGATAAGTGCATTGTATTCACAGCTCAAAACTATCGGATGATGCTTGGTTAAAAGACAAGTGTATTGTACAGTAATCTTCTCTTCTAGATTATTGGCGAGGGTCGGCATAAAACCTAGCCTAGGTCAAACTTCCACAAATGTTATATTATTCTAATTTTTTTAAGATCTATTCCACTAAAATTTGTAATTTTTCCCGAACACTATGGATTTAACATATCCTTATTTTATTATTCTTTCAGTCTGAATCTTTTCAAGCTTTTTTTTCCTGCTGAAGTTTTCTCATACTTGGTATTTGGCCTGAGAGTACACCTTGGTTTGAGTTTCATCTTATTGGCTTTCTTTACTTTTGTTAAGCTTACAGCTTACCATTTCTGACGCTTGTTTCACTGCAGGTGTCTAGGTTGATCTATACTAATTCAGGAGTTGCCATATTAGCATTAGCTGCTAATGCCGTCCACAAGCTTTGGAAGTGGCAGCGTAATGATCGTAACACAACGGGGAAGGTAAAACGAAGCATCTAATTGTGCAAGCTCTTAAATTTCAATAAAGTTTGCTAAATGATGTGCTTGATTACATAAACTTCCAGTCTTACTTACCCAAAAAAAACTTCCACAGTCTGTTAAAATAAGTACTTGATTGTGTAGGCGACTGCCAGTGTGGCACCACAGTTATGGCAACCATCTAGTGGCATATTGATGACCAATGAGAATGCTGAGACAAACCCTGAAGAAGCTCTACCCTGCTTTGCCCTGTCAAAGAATGACTCTTATGTAATGTCAGCATCTGGAGGGAAAATCTCTCTCTTCAATATGATGACATTTAAGGTCCCTCTCTCTCTCACACACACAAACACACACAAAATATGGTGACATTTATCTGTTCCTTTTGGATATGATGTTTATTTGATTGCAACTTGGTGTATTCAGACGATGACGACCTTCATGGCCCCTCCACCAGCAGCTACATTTCTTGCATTCCATCCTCAGGATAATAACATCATTGCCATCGGGATGGATGATTCTTCGATTCAGATTTACAATGTCCGAATTGATGAGGTACGTCTTTCACTTACAAGAACAAATAAATATGATACATCTCCCTCTCTCACTGGGCAGTTTTAGTCTGCCTATCTTACATTTTGTAAGATGATTGCTAAATGCATGATAATTTTCTGAGAACATCGGTTTTTCAACCTTATGTACCATGTGCAATTTCTCCACAGGTCAAAAGCAAGCTCAAAGGCCATCAGAAGAGAATTACTGGTCTTGCCTTTTCCCATGCCTTAAATGTGCTTGTCTCTTCAGGTGCTGATGCTCAGGTATGTCAATTTTATCAAGAAATGAAGCATGATATAGCGATAAATGTATGCTTAAGTTTTGATGAGGATTTATTTGGGTTAACCAGGAGAGAATTTTGTGCTCTGCGACTTGTACGGAAGCTACGATAACACATTTACAATTAAATTCTTGGAATGTTTAATAACTGGCATTTACTTTGCAGCTGTGTGTGTGGAGCACCGATGGTTGGGAGAAGCAGGCCGGTAAATTTCTGCAGATTCCAACAGGGCGAGTGCCTGCTTCTCATGCAGAGACACGTGTCCAATTTCATCAAGATCAGATACACTTCCTTGCTGTACATGAGACCCAGATTGCCATTTATGAAGCATCTAAACTTGAGTGTCTCAAGCAGGTAGGCCATGTGTATACTGTCTCTGAGAATTACGTCATACCTGCATTTATATGAAGACCTATGCTTGTGTAGTTTGCATGTGGAAATAAATGTGAGATGTAGCCAAGGTTGTTTGTGTTTCCATCTATTTGTATGCTTTTGATATTAGTTCTCTGGGACATCAATGCTTGTTCCCGTCTGTCTCTTGACATGTGCATGCAAATAAGATTGCAAGAAGATGATGTCAGTTGCATGTATATTATCAAACAACTGTATATGGGCACCCATATGATACTGTATTTTGTGATGAAACATATGATCTGTATTTTATGATGAAAAGATCCATTGTTTTAACTTGTATCTTCACAGTGGGTGCCAAGGGAATCGAGTGCCCCTATCACACATGCTACGTACTCTTGCGATAGCCAGTTGATATACACAAGCTTTGTTGATGGGAGTGTGGGTGTATTCAGTGCAGCTACCCTCAGATTAAGATGCCGGATCAACCCAACTGCTTATCTGCCTGCCAATCTCAGGTATAAAATTCACAATTCTACCTTGCATGCTATTGATAAAAAGATAACACACAAGCTGATAGATCCCTTTTGGTGCATAATCTCTGATTTGGATGGAGACCACCTAAGCACTTGCATTAGTTCTTGTATTATGGACTCTATGATGTACATGGAGATGGTTGTATTCTCTCTCAACAATCTCACATGCGAACAAACACATGCATGTGATCTGCATTCTACAATGTACAATTAGATAGTTACTTTCTCCCTCCCCCACTATCTTACATGGATGTGGTTACTTGTTTGCAGCTCGAATACTTATCCACTTGTTATTGCTGCTCACCCCTCAGAGCCCAACCAGTTTGCACTAGGGCTTACAGATGGTGGGGTCCATGTTCTCGAGCCATTGGAGTCCGAAGGGAAATGGGGCACTGTGCCCCCAGCAGAGAATGGGCCTGGGCCCAGCATCCCTAGCGGTCCCAGTGCTGCCCCCCCCCAATCAGAGCAGCCTCCAAGGTGATGACTTCTAACTCAATTTAGGCCCACTTGTTCAGAGAGAGAAAGGGAAAGCATTCGGGTTTCTCTCTCCTGCGTGGCTCTTTTTATTTGACATGAGCTGCGAGGGCTTAGGATTGTTTAGGAATATACAGAGATGCAGCACCAACGAACTATGGGGTCTCTTTGCTTTATATGAAATCTTTTGCAGGAGGCTCCCATCCTTTTCACGGTAAGTTATGATGAGTGTGGAGACAGAGAGATGGAGAGATTTGGGGGGGTTTTGATTAGGCTCATCACCTGTCACTACAAAATTTGAGAGATAATAAGAGTTAGGGTTTGGTGGAGGGTCTCTCAGTTGTCAACCTAGAGCTTTGCTTATTGTATCCGAGGCATTTTATGATTCGTTTGTTCAATTTTCATTTCACACATGATTCTCTCCGTCGCTGCTGTTTATATTTGCATTTCACTGCTGAATATGTTTTCCACAAGGCAAAGTGTGCTGAAGTGCCCGGGGCGGATTGAAGGTTTGGTGGCTTTTATAGACATTTACATCTCTCTCTCTCTCTCACTCTCTCGCTCTCTCTCGCTCATTTTTCTTGCATAATATATGATAAGCAATCGGTTGGCCTGGTCCTGGAGTAGTGTGTTTAATACATGTTTAAAGTGAGAGACATGACATCCGTGATCTGGATTTTGTGCACCCTGAGATATATGAGATGGATAGCTGAAAAGCTTGTGTAGCCTTTGATAATTAGTAACCTTTTATCAAACCTTGTGTAAACTTGAGAATGACGCATTTGATTCAGAAAAATGAAGCACCGCTCTAGGTTTTACCGTTTCCTATTTCTCTTTTAAGAATGTTGAAAGTGCATAAACATCGAAATCCTTTGCTACGTAGTTCTAGTTTGCATGTTTATTAGGGGTTATTATGAATGTACTCTACGCATACAGTTAACGAGTTGGATACGAGACTGCTTTCTAGTCTGATTAAACTATATTCTCTTTACTTGCTTTTTTAGCAGTGATCAGGGTTTTAAAAAATGACGATCTGGATTAGAATCGCCTGATTCATATCGGGTTTGATGCATGGGTGACCATGATTAATGGATCCTTGGGAATGCCTCTTGGATATCTATTATTTTATTACTATTTCCTATTGATTTCCAAAGTGGCTGAATATCGTTGGTCTCTAATAGACACGGCCACCTAATTTGTTTTTTAAAACACTGGTGGTGATAATATGTTTAGGGGTTATCACCATTCGATCCATGTTAGGGAAAAACATGATCCCACTTGTATTGATGGTACGGTATGAGGAAGTGTCATGTCGTGAATCTAGATAAAAAGAAGATTGCCTAGTTGGTAAAAAATCCATCAATTCAGGTTTTGGAATCACTGATTTGGTAGGTATTTGAGCTTGGGATTTGAGCCTGTTTCTTTACAAAACAGGGAATTGGTCTGCTTGTCAGTGGCTCGAGTAAATCCTGTTTATGGAGTTGGTGATCTGTGTAAAAGAATGGGCGCTTTTGGTTGTGTCGAGTTTTTTATTCTCCGATAAATCATCGGTCTTAATTGAGTATCACCAATCTAGGTCGGGAATTAACAATTTGCGTCTGTTCCATCACGTAATACTGGGTTTTAAATAGAAAAACATAGGTTCTCATTTTTTTTAATGTAGAGGCCCTCATTATTTTAGAATCTACAATAAGCAGCAACAAAAATAGAGGCCGTTGGGAACATTATAAGCGGCAATCTTTTCGAGTTACCCTGGAAAGGAAAAAGATGACGTCCATCTTTAAATTTAAGTCCCTTTTGATCAAATCATTCTCACCTCACGTGACTTTGCGAAGACAAAAATGACTTTGGTTTATCTTTTAATAAAGGAAAAAGTTTATATAAGGATGCAACCTCATAATGTAGAACTATGGATACACCTTAAGAAAAGGTAGTTTTAATGTTGAAAAACCCTTTGATTAATCATCTCGACATCAATACGTATGACCATAAAAAATAAAAAGATTTTTTTTCAGAAAGTGTATTTTACAACATATTATCTACATCGTCTATTTTCAAGATTTTCATATGTTTATAGATTGATTTTAACCATTTTTTAAATTTAAAATTTTATAATTAGATATAAAAATAGATTTTGAGATAACCTTAAGAACATTTTACATCAAAATTATATACCATAATAAAATTTGAAGGTACACCTTACTTGTACAACTACAGATGCATCTGTATGCCAATTGCACCCTTTAATAAATGAAAGCAAAAATCAAATAAGAAAGTTTATATAAGGTTACAACCTTATAATATAGAAGGAAGGTGCACATCAAAAATTCAGTAGACAAGAGCAATCCAAAGTGAGAAAATTTTCCAATTAAGCATCTCGAACTCGAGATATATGTTATAAAAAGAAAAAAGAATTTAAAGTCTTAAAAATAGTTTATCTTCTAAATTGTTATTTAGCATGTGTATTTTTAAGATTTTAAAGTGTTTATAATTTCATGAAATTTACATTGTTTTTTTAATTTTAAATTTCTTAATAAAGGTTAAATATGGGTTTTTATGTCATCGTAAGGTTTTTGATACCAAAACTACATCTCTGACAATGTTTAAAAGTGTGTCTTATTTGTATAATACAAGGTGGGGCACCTTATACAAACCTCAGCCATTAAACAGTCAGCTCTCACAATGAGGTTGTTAAATCTAAAAGCAAAAATCTAATGTAAGGTTGCAACCTTATATGAACCCTACCCTTAGAAAATGAATTGGTTGTGTTATTCATGTAACTCTTTCATTAGAGGGTGTGGTCTGTATAAGGGCGACGTCCTAAACAGTCAAAGTATGGCGCACCTTCAAATGGTACGGAAATATGTTGTTTCAGTATTAGAAACCTTTATGATGGCATAAAAACTTATTTTTTTCTCTAATTATAAAATTTAAAATTTAAAAATAATATATAGATCTAGCAGATTTATGAATAGTTGAAAATCTTGAAAATTGATGCTCTAGATAATATATTACACGCTGTATTATTTTTAAGACTGAAAATTTATTTTTTCTCATGTTCATACATCTTGAGGTCCAGGTCATTTGGACCCAACCCATTGGGTCCAAAACATAGACCTGGACCTAAATCTGGTTTGGGTTGACCCACCAGGGCACCCGACCCAAATGCCACCCTTAGTTTATGCTTATTTTGGGTTATAAACTCACGACGAGGCTGCTTTTGAATATGTTTTTAATGAAATCCGAGAGGAGGTACAGGAGTGAAAAATCTCTTACAAATTAACTAAAATTGTTGAAATAGCAACAACTTAATGAAATTTTTTATATTTGGCCACGTTTGGGATATAAAAACCCTAGGGATGGCAATGCACCCAATCAGACCTGAGACCTGATGGGTAGACCCAACCTCAAGTCCAGATACAATACCTGGACCCGAATATTATTCGGGTCTGGGTCCGAGTCCTGCCGGACCCGGACCTGAACCCTAACCCAATCCAAATAATATGGGTGTATGTGGGTATTCATTAATGTTGTCGATACGTTTGTTTCTTATGAAAAGTATAGAATGAGACCATTTATCTTTGGTACAAGGTGGTCACAATTGATCTTGACCACTGGATGTGAAATTGGGTGGTTACATTTATTCCATTGCTCAAGCTCAAAATTCAAAAGAAATTTTCTAGAACTTTGTGATACACCTAAGCTATCAAATTTCACATCAGATGGTTGTAATTAATTGTGATCATCTTGTACTAAAGGTAAATGATCTCATTGTATAAAATTCCTTTAAGTTGTTATGTAAAATAGTAAGGAATGTGGGTATTTATAAATGTCATGCAATACTGTAAATGTTGTCAATATAGGTATATGATGGAAAAAAATGACATAAAAAAGAAAAAGAAAACAAATAATCTTCCTAGTCATAGCCCATATGTCAAGTGGTAGTGAACCCGACAAGACGTGGGACCCGATAGGTACGCCCCGATCTGGTCCGGGTATGAGTCAAATTTTGGACCTGTAAGATCCGACCTGATCCGTTGCCGCCCCTAAATCACACCCTTTCAAATCCCTTATAGAATGGAACCCCAGTTTACACTTCTTCCACGTGGTGTGATGGTCTTACTTTCAAGAAGCAAGGGCGTCCTCTTCAACAATGTACTCTACCTCCTCTCCACACTCCAACATTCTAACTTCCATCATCGAACTTCGTGCTCATATTTTTATTCCCTATTTTAATCCTTAATTATAATTTCTGGACATGAGAAAGACACAACCTCAAAAAATATTGTTCTTAAAGTAGGAGGTGGTGAGTTCTGGTTGCAAATTGATATGGTAAATGCTTGGGCACTATGTCTAGTAAATAAATTGTATTATGCAATCTCCATCGTGCAACTAATTTGGACGGTGGATATTTTTTGCCGGCCTGCCTGTAGAAAAACCGAGTCCTTATCTCCATTGTTGGTTCTCTACGACGAATTATCTATTTTGCGTACTGAACTTGGGAAGTGCCACACAAGATTCGCATTTCTAGACTCTCCCTTCCAATTTTTTCCATTTCCTTACTTATGTTGGTTTCTATTGATACAAGCGAGAACCTAGAAACTTCATAAGCGAGAATGGAAAACACTTGAAAATTTATACCTTGCTTTCTTTGTACAATGGTTGGTTGTTCAAGGGTGGAAAAGGGCCATGCTCGGCCAAGGCCGGGGCCGGATCTAGGCAAAAAAAACCAAAGGAAAAATATCTTTGTACGCCCTATTTTTAAGTTTCATTGCTTACCAGATTGAATGTTTCAAAACATATCTTGCGGCATAGAGATCCCATGTATTATAGCTTTTAACCTTTTAGACCAACTTTACAACATATTTACAAACAAAAGTTGAAAAGACATCTTTTTTTTTATTCCTTTATAAACCCCATTTTCTCTTTCTTCCCCTGTTTCTCCCCAAACCTCTCTCCATTTTTTTGTTTTAATATTGAAAATATCTTTTGAAAAAATATATTTTTTTTTAATATTAAAAAAAAATAAAGAAAGGTTTGGCGAGAAACAAGATAAAAGATAGAGAGAGAAGGGGGTTTAAAAAAGAATAGAAAAAAAGATGTATTTTAAACTTTTGTTTGGGCTAAAAAATGGGATAAAATTAATCTAGGGTTAGAAGATATAATATATGGGATCTCTATGCCGCAAGATATATTTTAATATCAGTCTATTGAGAAATCAAACGTAAAAAGAGGGTGTACATAGATATTTCCCCAAAAAAAAATAAAGCAATAAAAAAATGAAGCAAAAATAAAAATAAAAAAGTGAAAAATAGTGTGTTGGGACAACACTAGCCCTAGCCTGACCTCCGACAACATTTTGTGTCTCAAACCGTACTTGTTTAGGGCCGGGTCACCTAGGCGGGACCAGACCGCCTAGCCCATTGCCAACCCATGTTGGGGTGTCAAACCTATAGATTTAACTCGTACCTTTCTACTTTTGGTGAATGACTCCTTAATGTATGAAGATGTAAAGACCAGGACGTTTACCATATGGACCACTTATATCCTTCTTTTTTCTTTTTTTTTTTGACAAGATAATAAACTTTTATTGATAATAATAAAAATCATTACAATTACAATAATAGAGAATCACTAATCATAATCTAAGAACCATTCACCTCATGTTTCACTAAGAAATCAGCTACATTATTACCCTCCTTGTAAACATGATGGATATCAACTCGCAAACCAGATAATAAATCTATGATTTCTATCCAAAGAGATCTGAGTGACCAAGGAGGCCTCCAAATAATCTTGCGTCAGTTTATGACATTGAGAGAATCCCCTTCCACAGCACACCACTCTCCTAAAAATCTCCTGTAATACCTTTAAACCAAACAACAAAGCAGATAATTCAGCCTTATTAGTCGTAGAATGACACAAGGACAGAAGTAGCAGCAAAGAACAACACCATCAAATCTTTGAAAAATACCACCAACTCCAATAGGCTTAGGATTTCCAAAAGAGCTATCATAAAAAATCAATTTGATGCAACACTAATAGGTGGTGGGATCGATCTTCCCACTAGTGAAATAAATATGGAAGATTGTCACATCACATTTGCCAAGTTCAACACAACATCCATACACCATCACCCTTTTTTGTCACTGAAAGCCACAACTAAGTAGTGTGTATAGTCTTGTCCTGAACTTGTTGTATATCTGCTATTTTATATTCAAAAGGCCTCCTATTTCATTATGGCCAAACTTCCCATAGTAATGCAACTCTCATAACATCCCATAAAACTTTCACTTTCTTTGGCACACCTGCAAAACCTAACTATTCCATAATGTTCATCTGACATTGTGGTAAAAGCATAGCAACACTACACATCTGCAAAGCCCATCTCAAAACAGAACTTGTAAATTCGTAATGAAGAAACACCATTCTCTTCATCCTTTGGCACAACATACAAACAATTACTAAAATATTCTCTCGCTTTCTGAGATTATCTACAGCTAGAGATATGCCTTGCAAGATAACCCACATAAAAACTTTAACCTTCTGAGGAACATGTCATTTCCAAATCTTGCTAAGTTCCATATTATTCCAACGAGTTAGATCATGAAAAAATAATCTACATGTGGATTTAGTGGAGAATACGCCATCATTTCTTCTTCCTAGATTACCTCATCCTCACTCTCTCTGGAAATGTAAGTGATTGAGCTCCTACAAAAGTTCCGCCAGCTACTTATGGAATCAAGCATTCTATTGTACACGCACTGAATATTCCATACTACGCCTAATTCTTGTCTCATATAGGCCATGCTCATCATTGCATCAGGATTTGAACTTTAGAAAATAATTGCAGAAATCTAATTTTCAAAGGCCTATCACACATCCATTTATTAGACCAAAAACTAATCCTTTCACCATTCCCCACAACCCAACAACTATACTTCACCACAATGCCTCGATAGCTTAAAATCCCTTTGACAAATTATAGGCCCCATTCTACCTCAGTCTCAACTATGGATCTCTACTATATTTGGCTAACCAAATGATATTTCTTACCTCCATCTACAGTTTCCCACAAAAAATTCTTCATCCTTATTTCTATCTACTTGATAATACAATTCGACATCATAAACAAGGTCATCTGGTAAATGGGTAGATTAACCAATGAAAAAGTAATCAGAGTAACACGGCCTCCCGAGGACAAATATTTAGACTTCTATAAGTCCAATTTAACCTGGTACATTTTAATAATGGGGTCCCAAACACACATTGGCAATCTAGAATATGAAATTGGCAATCCAAGATATTTGATTAGAAAGGTTTCCACTTCACATCCTACCCAAGCAACAAAAGGGGACACCGAAGTTGCAAAAGAGGACACCAGAGTTGCAAAAGAGGACACTAACAATTGATGCTTTTTGGAAATTGACTTTTAACCCCAATACAAGCTCACAATATCTCAAGAAAGTGACCACATTGTAAACTTCATCAATATGTACATCACAAAAAAAATATCGTATCATTTGTATATTATAAATAGGTAATTATTGGGCTTGCAGAAGAAACTTGAAAATCATGAACCCTTCATGCCTCTGAAATAATATTAAACATTAAACTGAAAGCCTCCTCAATCAGGGTGAATAAGAAAGGGACCAACGAATCTCCTTGTCTCAGACCACAATATGCCTTGAAAAAACCTTTTGGAATCCCATCTCTAAGAATTGAGAAATGAGATGTCGATAAGCATCCTATAATCCAAGACCTCCACTTAATATAGAAACCCATTCTCCTCATAATCTCACTCAAGATCCCCCATTCTATCCTATCATAAGCCTTATCCATATCAAATTTTAACATTAATCCAGGCACTCTGGAAGACACCCTAGAATGGATACATTCTTGGGCAACTAAGATACTATTAGTGATCAACCTTTTATGAATGAAAATAAATTGGGGACCAGAGATTAGCATAGGAAGCAGTTTTTTCAATCGCCCTGCCAAAATCTTCGCAATAATCTTATAAAAGCTCGTTAAAAGACTTATAAGACGAAGATCATTCAAGCCAACAATAGAATCTTTCTTAGGTATTAATGTAATAAATATGGAGTGAATGCACTTATCCACAAAACTAGACTCCCATAATTCTAATACGATAGCTATTAGTTCACTCTCAATCTCCCCAAAACTTTTGGAAAAAAAGAAGAGAGGAAAACCATTAGGGCTAGGTGTTTTGTCATCTGGCATGGAGAAAACAACCACCTTAAGTTCTTCCAAACTAATTGGTTTTTCCAGATCATTAGCTTCCCAGCCATTCAAAACCTTAAATGGAACCCCATTTAAACATACCCCAAAAAACATTTCACAGGAAAAAGACTTTTGAAAATGCTGAATAAGTTTGTCTTCGTAACCCACAACATCATCTTCATAAATATCATCAAATTGTATACCAAATATATCATTAAGTTTTCTTCTTACATTTGCTATTGCATGAAAATAAGCAGTGTTCAAATCTCCATCTTTTAACCACTTTACTTCGGACATTTGCTTCCAATATACTTTTATTCATTCTTTTCCAACAACAACTCTTTAGAAATAACCCCATTGTTACTAATAGATTGCTCCACAGCTTCAATGTTCAACAAGGTTTCATCAATCTTATTTTTTAGATAAAAACAATATTCTTTTTCCATTCAATTAGCTTATGCTTAACAATCAACAATTTTTTATGCATCATATACCCACTTCTACCAACCACCATTGTATTCTCCTAGGTCTGCTTAATGAGATTCCAAACATTTATTTCCGTAAGCTAAGCTACATCCATTTGAAAAGCCTAGGCCCAAAAACATCATTGAAGGTATTCAGGAAAATAAGGTGATGATCTGAAGATAGCTTTGAGATAGTACTTACACTAACCAAGGGGAAATGATTTTTCCAATTGACTGACACAGAAAACCTATCTAGATTACTCTGGACCAACCAGATTAGGCTATTATTGGACCACATATAGTGCCTACTATTAACTAGTAAATCCATAAGAGTATTTCTCAGAATAACTCATTGAACAACCACACATAAATAGTATATAGAGTATTCAAAGAAGTTTCACCAGGGCCCCTCATACAAGTATAATCTTGCCCTACACACTGGTAACTTAAAATTTTTAACTACTGTTGATAAATCATTCAAGAATAACTTTTTTTGGAAACCCACATTTAGACCACACACACACACACACACACACACACACATATATATATATATATATATATATATATAATAACAACCATCTAAATATTGAAAAAGGACTCTAAAAAACAACCCCTAGAAAACGATCATGTTTAATAATATCAAGACATAACAAAACAGTGGGGTCCCATTAACATCCATAGGCCACCAGACGCACCAGCAGAGTCCATACCACAAAATTGAACATCCTTTGAACCCCAAATACATCTAATACAAAAAAGAGAAGGGCTAGGTAACTTATTTTCTTGTAATATAACTATATCAAATCTAAATTTCTGAATAAAAATACAAACCTCATTTATGCCATCTTTGTTACCTCAGCCCTCTCATGCTCCAGCTTAAGATCTTCATGAACCACCTGAGGAAGAAATCCATTTGGCAATATCCTCCACACTGACAGACAAATCAGAAGAATTTTCAGGCTGCATTGAATCACTGATGCCGCTATGAAAAACAATAGAGCCATTAGTCTTCAGGGACTTTAAGAACACCCTTCGAGCGGCTGATCTGGCTAATGAACGAGATGGTTTATCAACCACGTTATCTTTTCCTTTCCCTGAATCCTTTGTAGCATTTCTCTGATCTTTATTTTTCTTAGCTAAGGTTGCCTCCCTCCATTTCTTCTCTTCCTTCTTACTCTCCCTAACATGTTCTTTGATGGCTTGATAAATCATCAACAAAGATGTATTAAAGAATGCCCCCATACCCTCTATCATGTTTCTGAACCTTCCCTGAGAAAAATCATCTGCTTCATTAGCCATAGGAACCTGATCCACACAGCATGGCATGAATTTGGTTGATCTTCTGGCTCACCGACATCACATTGAGTGGAGAAATGTCTAAAATATCTTCATCCTCAACAACCATATCCACTTGATTCCCCTGAGTAGGATTTGTTGTTGTCAAACCCTCATCCTGCTCCAGGATAATCACACTGTCCTCCAATTTATCTGGTAACTCTCTACTTCCAGACGCACCCAATCTTCCCCTCTTCATCACTAAGTGAAAGGGAAGAAAACGATCTTACACCATCTTTTAGATATGATTTCAAAAGCCAAAATAGATGATCAATGGAGACCAAAAGACTCATTTGTTCTCCTGAATATTTGCTATACGTTTGAAGGGGATGAGGGTTCATTTCCAAAACTTGCATGCATCCCCATCAAAGCACATTCTTTCCCGAAGTCCACCTGGTTCCTCAGGCCCTTCAATCGGATCCAAAAAACTTCTTTCTAAATCTCTATCTCGAAATTCACCTCCTAAAATATGTGTCAAAATAGATGAAATATCTGAGATATCCAAAATATGCTCCATTGGGACCACCATTTCACCTAACAAAAAAGATGATTTTTTTATACCACATCCTTGGTTTAGATTAGCTTTAAAATTTCCCTCCTCTATTTGCGAGCAATTGGAAACTATCGTATTAGATGATGTGGTAGATTTAGCTACCAAAATAGTCTCTCCACTATCTTTACATTTCAGTTTCCAAATCTTCTTAGTTTGAATTGTTGAACGAAAAGAATTTGAATTAAACTTCTTCTGACGTGCACGTGGCTCAAATGTAGCCGACATATTACTGCAACTATCTCGAGACGAGGCATGACAGAATTTTGCTGCACTTTGTTGCAGAGATCATTAGATGTCACAAAGCGATGAGGCCTTTTGTTAAGTACTTGAACCCATTCATCAACATTATTTGAAACTATTGGACTCACCTTCATTGTGATACCCCCTTCTTGAATATCATAATGCCTACTTCCTTCTACTAACATCTACCAATAAATCATCTTTTCCTGTATATAATCTGATAGGGTTTGGCCGAGGAGCGAACTTATGACATATTGGATCCTTTTAAAAATCCCAATCAATAGAATGAAACTCTCCATATCGAGTGGCTAGGTCTTGAAAAACACCAAGGTTCCAAGCATGAACCAAAATACCCCAAAACCTAACCCACACCAAGTTCTTAGGAATGAAGGAAATATGAGTGGAAGATTTCCATTTATCAACGGTCAGCTATCTCCTTCCAACTCTCCAATGGCTAATACGAATAGCTTTGGATACATCTTCTTCAAAAAAATGCAACTTTGTTTCTTCTTAAAATCTTAGTCACCGACTCATAGGATAGTATCCACGCCCATCTTGCCCAGTGGCTTAACCCAAAGATGTCCACCAAAGGTGGAGAAAAACATCCAACTATTATTGAAGAAGGTTTATGTAAATTATCTAATAAAACTGATTTGTTAACCTTGATAGTAGGGCAAGAAAGGTCAAGCTTATCTGATCCAATACTCTCCCGTACACCATTCTCCTTTCTTCCTCCTTTCTTCCTCCTTTCTTCTTCTACTAACCTAATACCATTGGGGGCCTATTTCCAAGCTCAAACGCTTTCTTCCTCCTTTCTTCTTCTACTAACCTAATACCATTGGGGGCCTATTTCCAAGCTCAAAATAGACCAATTTAGATTTGGTTCAAAATAAACCGATTTGTTCACATGGTACAACTCACCCTCAAGCTAAAGGGAATTTTATATGAATATATAGAAGACCTCGAAAATACGAGTTCTCTTGTCTTGGAAGCCAACCTTGTGCACAAGAAGGTCCACAAGCTCATTCGTGTTGAAAAACCCATTTGTGAATTGGTGGCGTTATTAGAATACATAGAGGAAACCTGGCCGGAAAATCCCATTTTCCCAATGATCCCCTATGAGAAGGCTCGAGCTCGATTATGAGCAAACTTCATTTGATTAGAAGATAATATTTGTAATTTGTGGTTGTGCGATATATTGAAGGTCTTAAGACTCTTAAATCTAGATATGCAAGTTTCTCAATTGAATTTGTGGATTAGACTAGTACTAAGTATTTTCTCTTAATGAGTAGTGTCTTGTCGAATTAATCAATGAGACAAAGATAATATAAAATTTTGGGATCGATAAATCCCCTTAAGCTTATGCCTTGCCCTTGGGGAAAGTAAGCATATAATATCAATTTCTTTTTGGGACAGGTTATGGATATGAATAAAGGTAATTCAGAAGTATTGAGGTTAAAGAAAATCCCCAAGTTGGTGTTCTGCTCATGAAAGTAAGTGTACAATTTTCTTGTGCTGTTGCACCAAATCTTTTCTATTAAGTAAATAAATATGTCCTAATCCATTGATAACAACATTTAAAGAAAAAGTTCAATTATGCTAGTTTCTAGGTTTAAAACAGTACAGTATGCTAACAACTCCCGTAAAAAACCTGGTTAATGGTTCACGACAATATTCTTTCTCTCAAAGTAGATCAAAACTTATGGTTGTGATATATGTTTTGATAGATTTTAAGCACAAGAAAGACACATATCAATCATTTAGGTACTTGCATATCTACATGTATGTCTTCTTATTAAACTACAGTTAAGAGGTAGACAAGTGTTTCAAGAACAAATAGGATCTTATCTTTGGAGAAGTATAGTATGTCACATTTGAAAAGAACTCATGGTAGAATTCATTTTTTTTAGGATAGAAGGGGTACATGAAAGGTACACACGAATTTTTAAGAGCACATAAGAGGTTGTACAAACTAATTTGAGGGTTATTATATAATAATTCATATATTATATTGAATTATTGATAACCGACTTGTTAAGTGTGGGGCTATGGCTCTGAGGAGAGGTTTTGAAGTTATTGGGAATATTTGTTGCAAATACAATAGAGTCTTAAATGTGGTGATTACTGGACTACTTCTTCATTGCAAAAGTTGAACAAAGTTTTTCCCTGAGATTGAAGATGACGTTTTATAAATAGTATGAGATAGATGGTTTAATCTCCATCAAGTCATTATCACTATTGGTATTTCAGGATAGTCTATGGTGGATGAACTAAGAGAGCTAAGATTTGGAAATGACTTGTTCTTCAAGCATATTTTTGGGTTTTAGGCATATGGAATGTGCTAATTATGGATTAATAGAGGAAAAGAGGGAGAGTTATGGTCAATATTTGCATACTGTGTAAGAATGATGAAGAAGATGGGGATCACTTTTTTCTAGTGTATCTATTTTCTCAAAAGATTTGGAGTTGGGCCCGCATTAAGTTGGGTTTTGGGGAGGTATTCTAATATCATGGATCACCTAAATCTTGCTAATCTCCCAGAAATAGGCAAAAATCATTTGGAAAGCTTTTTAAGCAGCTATTCCATGGGAGATTTGGAAAAAATAAATAGATGGGTTTTCATTGGCTAATTTTTTAGTGAGGACATTATTAGAAGTAGGATCATGCAAACCCTATTCAGCTAGCGGCGACCAATAAGTACTGTTCGGGTATCTCTAAAGTGGATCTTCGCTTGAACTTGGACAATGTGGTTAAATTAAAAGTAGTGAGAAGATGAATACTTGAAGATGGAGACCACGACTTCAAGGTTCACTCTAGGTAAACTTTGATGGAAGCTCTTAAGATAACCCTGGCCTAGAAGCAGTTGAGGGTTTAATTAGAGATTATTGGGGATCTTTCATATTCAGGTATGTGACAATGTGTAGATACGCCATTTTAATTCTGACAAATTATG
The DNA here is from genome assembly GCF_054954075.1 of Amborella trichopoda. Lineage (NCBI taxonomy): Eukaryota > Viridiplantae > Streptophyta > Magnoliopsida > Amborellales > Amborellaceae > Amborella > Amborella trichopoda. Next base: position 29,307,795 of record NC_142348.1, on the reverse strand, counting down.
TGGTTTCCTCAACCCTTAGGATCGTATTATCCTAGTAAATCCAAATCTATAGCCCACACAACCTACCATGTGACCCAGAACCATTTTGCCTACCCAGAACCCTGCAGATACCCTGTTTTGACCCAAAGTCATGCAAACGCCATGTTTTACTAAAAAAATCACCAAAAATAGTAAAATAACTCTTTTTAACTCAAAATTTCTCTGGGAGCTTCATAACAACCTGCACTATTAACTTGACCAAAGAAAATTTAGTTTCAGACATTTTGGGTATAGGCGACACTGCCAGTGTCGCCCAGCCTAGATTGGGAGACACTATTGGTATCGTCCACCAGTGTAGGCGACGCCTCCAATGTTGCCCGGGTGACACCACTGGTGTCACCCAGCCAATTTGATAAAAAATTGGCAGGACAACTCATTGGTCAATCATGGGCAAAAAGTTTCCATTTTGGGTAATCTTGATCTAGGCGACAGTGCCCAGCCCAGACTGCCCAAAAATGGTAGTTTCCGCACAAGAATGATCCCCTGCCATTCTAGGCTAATTTTCCCTCATTTTGGCCAATTTTGGCTGGGCAATGCTGCTAATGTTGCTAAGAGCCAGGACCTCAGATAAGCAGTCCATGGTTGGTAACTGACTGGTGATGGAAAGTTTCCCCTTTTCCAAACAATTTCATTTTATAAAACCTCATTTCGTGGCCATTTAGGGAGAGGAAGATTCAAACCCTTGCCCCTTTGCTCAGAGAAAGTTAAGCCTAAAAACCTAACCTAAAGACCCTAGCCCCTTTGCTCAGAGAAAGTTAAGCCTAAAACCCTAACCTAAAGACCGTATCCCGAAGCTTGAGAAACCTTAAGCCATGAAAGGATAGGTCCAAGAATCCTGACCATCTTTAGTCATCTCTAGGGCACAACAACCCTTTAAAATCAGAGATCTTCTGGTCAACTTCTAAATTAGAGAAGCAAAGAGGACGCTGATTCTGATACGAGCAAGCCCTCGAAGGCTCAGGGGTCCCTGGCCATCCGGCCCGGTTTGGTATTATTCTCTTACCCTTTCTTTCTTCTTCTTCTTAATGTTTTGATTTTATTTTGATTAATTTTGGTCAGTTTTTTGCTTTGAACTTGTGTTTTAATGTTTTGGATCATGCTGGCTTTGCCATAGATCTGAGAGAAGATCTGCTCGTTTCTAGGCAGATCTAGCCTCAAATATGAATTCGATTTTTCCCACATTCTCTATCAACGTCTTTTAAAATCATTTTGTGGCATTCAAATCTGAAGGATCTTCTTTTGAATATCGCTCTGATTTGCATCGTAAACAATTTGCCGCCCACCGTGGGGCCTTTCGAGCTTGATCCGAGCTCCGAAACACAATTTTTATTTCACTGTTTTTACTGTTTTCAGTCACAAAAAATCGGCTGTGACCAGGACCCAAGGTTTTGGTGCTGTGAAACCCTGTATGTCCTAGGCGACACCGGCAGTGTCACCTAGGTCCAGGGTGACATGCCCCCCTGTCACCAAGATCCGGAGGTCCCAAAACATTTATGGGACCCCCGAGTCATTTTCCAGGACCCTTTTTATGTCTGATCATCAATTTTCAATTAAAAATAATTTTTAAAAAAATACCAAAAAAATATTCTTCTTAGTACAGGTCTGTTTTATCTATACTTTTCTGTTTGATTTTAGTTTAATTAATTTTATTAGAAATCATGATTTTCCTGTCTTTTCATGTTTAGGTTAACGTTGATTCATCAGATTTCATAAAAAAAATAAAAAATTGGGGTGACACCACCCGTGTTGCCCAACTGTGTGTGTGACACCACCAGTGCCGCTTGGGCGACACCACCCGTGCTGCGTGGGCAACACCACTTTTGTCGCTCAATTTCAAAGGTCCCGGAAAAATTATAGGACCCCACAACCCTATTCCAGGAACTTTTTTGTTACTATTCATCAATTCTTGGGTCAAAATAATTTTTTCTAAAAAAATACAAAAAATATTTTGCTTAAAGATAGGTCAGTTCTATTTGTGCTTTCTGATTTTATTTTAATTTGTTAATTTTGATTGAAATCATGTTTTCCCTGCTTTCGCCATTCTTAGTTTAACTGTATTTCATCAAAATTAAAAGATAAAAAAAAAAAAAAATACATCGAGGGTTGCTTGCACCCTTCTTGAATCGTGTCCCATTCGAGTCACCCTCGACTTGGCTCGTGCTAGACTTAGCACGAACTGTCCTTGGTCTCATTGTTTCGACTGTCCCTTCTTAGGGGCTGCTTACCCCCCCATCTATATTGTACTTCGAGTGCGCATCGCTAGGCATGACTAGTGCCAAGCACACACTTTATTTCTTCATTGCATTGTGTGCTTGACAATTGTTTTTTATTGCGTTCTTCTTTACACACTCCAGCACACACCGGACCGGGAATGCCCAGGAAACCAATAAAAAAATATTTCGAATACCCCCCAAAATCCCCATTAACGATGTGAGGGGAACCTAGCCTTAAGAGTCGAGGGGGGTTGAGATTCGCGTAACTTTAACTTTGAGCGCCCCTCCGTAATCCTTGCCTCAAATCAACTCCGCGTATAGTAGGACCTGGTGAAAATCCTATAACAGGAGGCCAAGACTTATGTGGGGACCTATATCAGCCTAGCCACAGTTCAATAGTTAGGAACCACTCTCAAGCCAAGCTTACCTATAATCTAAGTCAAATGTTTTTGTGTGTTGTGCTTGCTTATTTATGTTGGTTAATCAGTTCGGACCCTCTTTTGGTCCGAGCAGATCCCTCTCGATTCAAGTTCAGGCTTGTACCAAGCTTAGCCCAAGTCCGAACCAGGTTTCGCCTTGGTCCGAACTTAGGCCCCCTTCTTGGTCCAAGCCTAGGCGAGCCGAGATTGGCACCGTTCTACGTCTAGATTCTAGTCTAGTCTTAGCCTAGGTCTCAATTATGGCTTTGCCCCTAGAGTCAGGCTAAGTCTGCCTTAAGTCGTCGAGTCTAGATCTTACCAACTCTAGATTCTAGAACCCCACCAAAATCAATCACCATGTCAGTCACTCAAGGCGACTATGATGATTGCTCCACGGTAGACTTTAAGCCTAACCTGCCCAAACCTAGAAGCCAGTATGATGTGATCCCTTGGGATTATCAACATAACTCAAGTCAATCCATTATCCAATGCCTAGGTCTTCAATTAAAGGCAGAGTCCCAAGGGTCCACTCCTAATCCTGAAATCTGTGTGGTCCGAAAAGTCGACTCTACCCAAAAAACTATGAATCGTCAAGGGGTTCGACAGGGCGTCGTCCTACAGGGGCTTTTAGGCAACCAAAGTAGAAGCCGAGCGAGGGAAGAAGTTCACGCCGTATCTAATGCCCATTCCCAGAACTCGCACCGAGATAACTCTGGGGCACAACGATCTTAAAACCAAGACCCACCTAGGTCTTGGGAATCTAACCTAGCCTCGAGCCACCATAATATAGCTCGTGTTGACCTGAACATTGTACAAAGCATAGGTGTCACGCCCCAAGAATTTACAATACTGATATTCCTGAGATGTGACAGTCAAAACATATATACAATTCTTTTTAGGACAAATTTACAATGGCGAATTCTTACAAAGTAACAAAAGAAAGTTTAAGCACAACTACACCATCTTCCAGAGTTGATCTTGACGAGCACTCAAAATGAAACCGCAGTTATCCTGAAAAAAATGTTTACCATAATTTGATGAGTTTGGTTACTCAGTAAGTGATCATTATAATCCTAAAAATAATCATGGTTGAAAGATATCAATATTTTAAAAAAGGAGATCTATTAACAGAAATGCATCAACAGTTTCACTTTAAAAAATGCATGATTAAGTATAATTCGAATAATTGAAATGCGTATAACATTTTAACGTCAGTGCATAATTCAAAAGATTTCACAAAAGACCCTACTGGCATCCCAAGTAGGTCACCTATATACCCCATCAGCATCCTAATAGGTCCACTTAATACCTATCGGTGTCCCAGATAGGTCCACTTAATCCCTGCAGGTCCACTTATACCTCATCGGCGTACCAGATGAGTCCACTTAATCCCTACCGACGTATCGAACAGGTCCACTTATACCTCACCGGCGAACCGGATGAGTCCACTTGCATACTTAAAGTATTTCTAAATCTTTTTAAACATTCGAAAGCAGCAATATCATGTTTATTGAAAGTTTAGGATTGTTACAATAGGTCTCAATTTAGACTGAATCTTAGGCGAGATGGGCATCCAAGCTGCCCTTAAAGTGTAGTTGACCTAGGTTATATTGTTCATGCCTCATCTTACGGGTCCATCCCAACCAATTTAGTGGTATAGGTCAACCCCTAGCACAACCGAGTCAGCTAATTCTTCAATTGATCTCTCTAGTTCATCCGGTCCAACAAACCGTGCAATTTCTGCAACCGGTGGCTATACCTATGGGTCAGTACGCCCCTCAGGTACAAATGTATCAAACCGCCCCGGTGAATGTAGATCATCAATCTCAGGCCCATGTAGGCCAACATGTACCCTTTCTTGACTCATCAGTCTATGCTTGGGAACCCACCGACCGATGGGCCTACTATCATGCCAAATACCCAACACTAAGGCATCATAAAAGCAATGCAGGATATGCTTGTAAGAATGGGCATGTACGAAATTCTACCCCCGAAGCCCTATATTCATGAGACCCTTGGAGGCATGGAAGACCTTCCCCTAGGATTTGTCATCCCAGAATTTAGAAACAAGTTTAATGGGAAGAGCGACCTCGATACTCACGTCAACGCATACCTCCTCTCCATTTGAGCTTTGCGAGATAAGCCTAACCAATTGAAGGCCATATTTTAGCAAACATTGACCGGCGAGGCCTTAAACTGGCATCGGAGAATAATGTCTGCTCAACCACACATCACTCTAGACGAAATGTTCAACCTATTCGTCTCTCACTATCGCCGGTTGACACCAAGATCTCTCTTCTTGAGCAAGCTCAGTGCAACGAAACAAAACCCAGGAGAATGCTTTGAGGATTTCATCGGTCGATTCTGCGAGGCGGCGATGCGGGTCATAGAATGTCCACTTTTGGACCCAGCCAAAATCTCCACAACTTTAGAGAATGCCACTCCTGAATATAGTACTTTCTTTAGCCAAGGTCTTATCCCCCACTCCTTCGACTCCATGATTGAGCTTGTGGCACGACATGAAAGGCCAAGAGGGACACCCCTCAACACCATGCCCGTCAAAAAACCAATAACAACACCCCTAAATAAGAACAAAAACAATAACAAGGGGAATGCTTCTGTTCAGGTTAATGAGATTGTCGTTAATGGGCCGGTTCAAGGTCAACCCCTCAGCACAACAATCGGAACCAAAACCGAAGGAGTCAGCTTAGAGCCAACGCTCAAAATAATAACCAAAAGTGAGAGGATAATTTCACCCCTCTCAAAAACCCATTAGAAAAAGTGTTGGAATTACTCCTGGCTAAAACTATGGTTTATCTCCCGCCACCATCTGGACCACCATTTCAAGTCATGGATAAGAGCAAGTGGTGCAAATGGCATCAAAACCATGCTCAAGATAATCAAAACTGCTTGTATTTGAAACAGGTGATTCAAGGGTTAATCAATAGGGGGGACATCACTGTCACACCTAAAAATCAACGTGTCGAAGAGCCTAATCAAAAGATGGGTATCTTCACAAATGCTCTCCCTAAAAATATGGTCACAACGATCAAAACTTCGGGATTTCAAGACAACTCAAGAGAGAATGTCATCATTCACATGATTGAGAGTGGAGACGAAGAATATGATCCCAGTCATTCATATTTGTTTGTGATCATCACTTTAAAGAGTCCGAAGAAGATTTTTTTTTTTAAGAGGAAACCTTTCACCTCCAAACCTCGATAACCTTCCCAAATGGGACCAATATGGCGAAGATGATACGTTAGAAATCGATATGCTCAGAATCAATGAAAAGGCATCATCTCCCAAACAACGGGCCAACACCCCGAAATCTCCCATTACTCTCGCTAGGGTTGACCCTATCGAGCTTTAGGCTAGCGACGTTGATTCCCTAACTCAAAGAGGTCGAGTGTTCAAACCCATTCAATTGATAGCCGATACTCTTGATGAAAGAATGAGAAACACCTAAAACGCCAAACAACTAGCAGGGGTTGCAGATCACAAACCGAATAAATAAATTCAAGGATTCGCAACCACCTATGATCTACCGGCTCATGTCAAGAGAATCCAGGCTCAAATCTCCATCTTGAAGCTGCTTGCCAATTCACTAGCACATAGAGCCCAGATCGAAAAGGTTATCGCCAAGACACACATCCTGAGCAACACACAGCTAGATGAGTTGTGTGGAATGATCGACCAACTGATGGTACCAATGTCAATCGTGTTCACAGACGGTGACATCCCAGCCAGCATCAACCGCTTTCATGTCCAACCTCTGCACGTCACCATTTTCATGCAAGGATATGAGATACGAAGAGTGCTTGTGGATAATGGGGCATCCTTAAACATTTGCCTTATGAAAACAATGAAGTAGATTAGAAAAAGCCCCGATGACTTCGAGCCATGTCAACTAACTATCGTTGCATACTACGAGACCAAAAGACAAGCTGAAGGCAGTATGCCTCTCACACTCAATCTCGGCCCTATTGCCCAAGTGATAAAGTTTTATGTCTTAGACATAAAACCTTCATTCAACATGTTGCTAGGAAGACCGTGGCTGCATGAAAACCTCGTGGTCGCCTCTACACTTCATCAATGCCTCAAATTTCTGACTAAAAATGGCATTGCAAAGGTATGTGTTGAACCCCTTTCTTTTCTCAATCTTAGTATAGGTAACAGGAAGCTAGCGGTAGGGGTCGAGCTTGGAGAAGTCCCATTTGCTTCCTTCGAGCATGCTGATTGTGCCACCTTACGCCTAAAGGTCGGCGACCGCATTCCCCAAATCTTGCATACTTCTGCATCGATGGATGACATTATCTAATGTCAAAATCGATATGATTTCGGGTCGCTCGAGGCTTCTCCCAAGGCTTCCAACTAGGCCAAGGCTTGGGAAGTCATGAGCAAGGCATAAAAGAGGCGATTTCATAATTACCCAAAGCCAAAACTGAAAGTGGGGATCGAAGAGGACTCAGATGTTCTCTCACCTTATTTCAAAGCCGGATGAAGCCTTTAAGCCATCCGGGCTTTGTATTTGGAGGCATTCAAAGCCTCGACCCTCTCGATTCCCGTCCTTCAAAACGGTCAAAGGTGATCCTTGAATCTAAAGAATAATTCCTCTTCCACACCTCAACACACACAAGAACTAAGGATTGAAGACCTTTTTGCTGACTTGGATTTGGAGGTATACACAATTGGCTTGGACACAACCAAGCGTGCTTATCCGTCTATTCAAACCCAGGGACGAAATTAGTCAATCACTCTCTTGTCTTGAGAATCGCTGGAAGCATACCAGCGACACCTTCAAGTCTTGGTGCCAAAAAATGGATCGGTGCAGGGTGGCCATCTAGCCGCCCTATGCGTCCAGTCCCCAACACATCTCTCGCGAGTCCCATAAAGGACTCCCCTTGTGTCATTTCAAAATCCGTCGAAAATTCAAAACATGTTAAATTGATAATAATGAAAAAGAATTTTAAAAAATGACGAACACCCAAGATAGCCAAATAATGGTGCACAATACCCAAGATGGCGAATTGGACGACCAATATAAAGATCAAGAGAGCCAAGAGTCTGAAGAAATCCCTCAACCTGAGGAACTCACTTCATATGTTAAGCAATTCAGGAAGAGGTTCGATGGTGACCCAACGGCTATCATCGAAGAGACGATCGACGTAAATCTAGAAACTGAGAGGGACTCAAGGTTAACCAAGATTGGAACCTCCCTATCTCTTGAGGAGCGGGAAAATATGATTTCCTTTCTCAAGGAATATTGCGATGTCTTTGCTTGGTCATACGTTGATATGCTAGGTTTAGATCCCACATTAGTGCAACATCACCTAATATTCAACGAAGGATCAAAGTCAGTTTCCTGTTACCAAATATAGATGCGTTGGTTGACAACACTACGAGACACGAAATGTTGTCGTTCATGGATGGCTTTTCGGGTTACAACCAGATCCTCATGGCAGAAGAAGACCAGACCAAAGTGCAATTCATAACGCAATGGGGAACCTACTGCTACTGTGTCATGCCATTTGCCTAAAAATAGCTGGGGAAACTTATCAACGGGCAATGACTAGCATCTTCCATGACTTAATTCACATCATCATGAAAGGCTATGTCGACGACATCCAGGTTCGATCCGCTCACCAACTTGAGAACCATTTTTGAAAGACTCCGAAAACATTAACTCAAACTCAATCCACAAAAATATGCCTTTGGAGTTGAATCTGGCAAATTACTAAGCTTTATAGTAAGCCAAAGGGGCATTGAGGTGGACTCGTCCAAAATACGAGCCATCACTGAAATGCCCCCTCCCCGGAACATCAGAGAAATCTGTGAGCTTTAAGGTCACGTACAATCCATAAGGCGTTTTATTTCACAATTAGAGGACAAGTGTGCGCCATTCAATAGACTCCTTAAGAAAGATACCCCATTCATATGGGACAATGAACGCTAAGAGGCGTCCGACCAAATTAAGGAGTACCTAACCAAACCTCCCATCCTAAGTCCTCCTAATCCAGACAAACTCATATTCCTATACATATCTGTGAAAGACAAGACCATGGGGGCAATATTAGGACAATACAACGACCATGGAAAGGAACAAATGATGTACTACATCAGCAAAACCATGGTCAACTATGAGACAAAATACATAGACGTGGAGAAGCATTGCTTAACACTTGTGTGGTCCATGTAAAAATTAAGACGCTATATCTTATCTCATACAGTCAAGCTCATCTAAAAAATAGACCCACTCAAGTACCTATTGGAGAGACCAATCCTTAATAGTTTAGCAAAATGGAGAATGCTATTGAGCGAGTTTGAGATCGAACATGTCACTTAAAAATCTATCAAAGGACAAGCCATTGCTAACCACTTAGCAAAACACACACTGTCAGATAACACTTCCATTAACACGGATCTCCCTGATGAGAACCTCTTCACAATTGAGGACTCAATTTGGGAGCTATACTTCGACGGTGTAAGGAATGAATACAGGCAGGTGTAGGTATCATACTATGCTCACCTGAGAAGATTTTAATGCGAACAACTATCAGATTGAATTTCTCATGTACCAATAACATTGCTGAATATGAAGCCTTGATAGCCGGGCTCGAGAACGCTATGGGAATGAAAATCCAGCAAATGTGAGTAATTGGTGACTCCTTGCTCATCATAAACCAAGTTTAAGGGATTTGGAAGGTGAAAGAAGAAAAACTCAAATCCTATCAAGAAAAGGTGGAAAAGATGATCCTATATTTTAAGAAAATCACCTTTCATCACATATTTAAGGAAAATAATCAGTTTGTCGACACCCTTGTGATTGTTGCTTCAATGATTGATATTGAGAAATCATCACGCTGCCATTTTACATCAGGAACAAACATAACCCTTCCCCACCAAGGATCAAAAAAGAAATAGAGTAAGAAAATGAGAATGATGGGGAAGTGTCTCTCGTGGAGTCAGATGCGTTAGTTAGGGCAAACCATGGTTCCACGATGTTTTTTCCCTACTGAAAGATGGTTTATACCCTGAAGGAGCCACCAAAAAGGATAAAGAAGCCCTTCAAAGGTTTTCTATGGGATTCTTAGTAAGAGGTGATCTCTTGTTCAAGAAGTCCTTCGAAGACATCATTCTGGTCAAGTCAAAGACCAGGTCCGAAGGCTCATTCTTAGTTCATCCTTGATTCAGTTCATGTCCACATCCGGTCTGAGTTTCAAAACCCTCTAGGTCCAAGCCCAGACTTGCACCCAGCTCAGTCTAGGTTCGAACCAGGCTCACACCTTGGTTCGAACCTAGACCCACCATTGGTCCGAGCCAAGACTCGTGCACCCATCTAGTCTAGATCTTAGTCTAGGTTCTAGCATAGGTCAAAGCTTAGAGTTGCCTCTAAAGCTAAATTAGGCTTACCCTAGTTCTGGGTCTGAACCAAAACCCATTGAGTTTAGCAAGTCTTGGTTCCAATCTAGTCTTAGCCTAGATTGTCGTTAACGGACCAGCTCAAGATTCAGCCACTCAGCACAACAATCAGAACCATAACTGAAGGGGTCAGCCTAAAGCTAACACTCGAAATAATAACCAAAGGCAAGAAGATAATTTCACTCCTCTCAAAGACCCACTGGAAAAAGTGCTAGAATTGCTTATGGCTAGAAACATGGTTTATCTCTCGCCACCAACTGAACCACCATTTCAAGTCACGGATAAAAGCAAGTGGTGCAAATGGCATCAAAACATTGCCCATGACACCCAAAACTGCATATATTTGAAACGGGTGATTCAAGGGTTAATCAATAGGGGGGACATTATTGTTGCACCTAGAAATTAACCCGTCGAAGAGCCTAATCAAAAGATGGGTATTTTCACAAACCCTCTCCCTAAGAATATGGTTACAACGACTGAAAAACTGGGAGCTCAAGACAACGCAAAAGAGAACGTTGTCATTCACATGATTGAGAGTGGAGACGAAGAAGATGAAACCAGCCAAATCATATTTTCTTGTGATCATCACTTTCAAAAGCCCGAAGATGATCTTTTGAGCCTTTTGAGAGGAACCCCTTCATCTCCGAACCTCGACAACCTGCCCAAATGGGATCAATATCGCGAAGATGATATGCTAGAAATAGATATGGTCAGGACCAATGAAAAGGTATCATCTTCCAAACAAGGGGCTAACACCTCACAATCTCCCATTACTCTTGCTAGGGCCGACCATATTGAGCTTTAGGCTGGCGAGGTTGATTCCTTAACCCAAAGAGGCTGAGTGTTCAAACACATTCAACTGATGGCTGACACTCACAATGAAAGAATGTTTTTGCCAAACAACCAACAAGAGCCACCGATCACCAGCCGAATAAAGAAACTCAAAAATCTGCAACCACCTACGATCTACCAGATCATCTCGAGAAGATCCAGGCTCAAATCTCCATCTTGGAGCTACTTGCCAACTCACCAGCATACAGAGCCCAGATCGAAAGGGTTCTCGCTAAGACACACATCCTGAGCAACACACAACCGTATGAATTATGTGGAATGATCAACCAACTAATGACACCAATGTCAATCATGTCCACGGACGATGACAACCCGACTAGCTTCAACCGCTTTCATGTCCAACCTCTGCACATCATTGTTTTCATGCAAGGATATGAAATACGCAGAGTGCTTATTGATAATGGGGCATCCCTAAACATATGCCCTATGAAAACGGTGAAGCAGATAGGCAAAAGCCCAGATGACTTCGAGTCGTGTCAACTAACTATCGCTGCGTACGATGGGACCAAGAGACAAGCTGAAGGCATACTACCTCTCACACTTAAGATCGGCCCAGTCGTCCAAGTGATAATGTTTTATGTCGTAGACATAAAACCTTCATTCAACATGCTTCTAAGAAGATCGTGGCTGCACGAAAACCTTGTGGTCGCCTCTACGCTCCATCAATACCTCAAATTTCCAACGAAAAATGGCGTCGCGAAGGTATGCACTGAACCCCTGTTTTTCTCAATCCTAGCATACATAACGGGAAGCTAGCCGTAGGGGTCGAGATTGGAGAAATCCCACTCGCTTCCTTCAAGCAAGCTGATTGTGTTACCTTACGCCTAGAGGCCGGCGACCCTGTTCCTCAAATTTTGCAAACTTCTGGATCGATGGAGGACATTATCCAATGTCAACATCGATACGATTTCAGGTCCTTTGAAGCTTGGCACATGCTCCTCTCCCAAGGCTTCCAACCAGGCCAAGGCTTGGAGAGTCAAGGGCAAGGTGTAACGAAGGTGATTTCTGAATCACCCCAAGCAAAAACTAAAAATGGGGAACGAAGAGGACTCGGGTGTTCTCTCGCTTTATTTCAAAGCCAGATGAAACCTTCAAGTTATCCAAGCTTTGTATCCGGAGGCATTCAAAGCCTTGATCCTCTCGATGCCCATCTTTCAGAACAGCCAAAGGTGATCCTTGATTCCCCAACAGGGAATAAATCTTCTTCCACATCTCAGCATATACAAGAACTGGGAATTGAAGACCTTTTTGCTAACCTGAACTTGAAGGTATGCACAATCGACTCTAACACAGCCAAGCGTGGTCATCTGCCTACTCAAACTTAGGAACAGAATTGGTCGATCACTCCTCTATCTCGAGAATCACTGGAAGCATACCAGTGGCACCTTCAAGTCCCGATGCCAAAAACCGGATAGGCGCAGGGTGCCATCTAACCACCCTGCACGTTCAGTCCCCAACATTTCCCTCACGAGTCCCATTAGGGACACCTCTTGTGACATTTCAAAAACTGTAGAAAATTCAAAACATGATAAACCTGATAATAATGAAAAAGAATTTAAAAAAATAGCGCTCACTCAAGATAGCCCAATAACGGTGCATAATACTTGAGATGATGAATTGGAAGAGCAAGATGAAGAGAGTCAAGAGTTTGAAGAAATCTCTCAACCTGAGGAACTTACTTCTCATGTTCAGAAATTCAAGAAGAGGTTCGATGGTGACCCAACAGCTATCATCGAAGAGACGATTGACGTAAACTTAGGAACCAAGAAGGACCCAAGGTTAACCAAGATTGGAACCTCCTTATCTTCTGAAGAGCGAGAAAAATGTGATTTCCTTTGTCAAAGAATCGCGATGTCTTCGCTTGGTCATACGATGATATGCCAGGGCTAGATCCCACATTAGTGCAACATCACCTAATATTCAACGAAGGGACGAAGCCTGTAAGAATGAAACTCTGACGCCAAAAGACCCACCTTGAGCTCAAAATTAAAGAAGAAATCGACAAACTACTCAAGGCGAAGTTCATTACCCCCGTCGATTACTCGGAATGGTTGGCCAACATAGTTGCCGTACCCAAGAAAGATGGGAAGATCCGAGTGTGTGTCGACTACCGAGACCTCAACAAGGCATGTCCAAAGGACAACTTCCCTTTACCAAGCATAGATGCCTTGGTCGACAACACTGTGGGGCATGAGATGCTATCATTCATGGATGGCTTCTCGTGTTACAACCAAATCCTCATGGCAGAAGAAGACCAAAGCAAGACGTCATTCAGAACACAATGGGGTACCTACTATTATAAAGTCATGCCTTTCGATCTAAAAAACACAAGAGCAACTTATCAATGACTAGCATCTTCCACGATCTAATGCATACCGTTATGGATGACTATATCGACGACATTCTGGTCAAGTCAAAGACCAGGTCTGATAATCTCACCAACTTGAGAACCATTTTTGAAAGACTTCGGAAACATCAACTCAAACTCAATCCACAAAAATGTGTCTTGGGAGTTGAATCTGGTAAATTACTAGGTGTTATAGTAAGCCAAAGGAGCATTGAGGTGGACTCGTCTAAAATATGAGCCATCACTGAAATGCCCCCTCCCCGGAACATCAGAGAAATCTGTGGGTTTCAAGGTCACATACAAGCCATAAGGCGTTTCATTTCACAACTGGCTGATAAGTACGCACCATTCAATAAACTCCTTAATAAGGACACCCCATTCGTACGGGATAATGAATGCCATGAAGCATTCGATCAAATCAAGGAGTACCTCACCAAGCCTTCCATCCTTAGTCCTCCAAGTCTAGATAAACCCCTATTCTTATACATATCAGTGAAAGACAAGACCATGGGGGTAATGTTAGGACCATATAACAACCATGAAAAAGAACAAACAATATACTATATCTACAAAACCATGGTCGACTATGAGACAAGATACACAGATGTGGAGAAACACTACTAACACTTGTGTGGGCCATGCAGAGACTAAGACATTATGTCTTATCTCATTCAGTCAAGCTCATATAAAAAATTGACCCACTCAACTACCTATTGGAGAGGCCAATCCTCAACGGACATTTGGCAAAGTGGAGAATGCTATTGAGTTAGTTCGAGATCGAGTATGTCACTCAAAAATATATCAAAGGACAAGTCATTGCTGACTACTTAGCTGAACACACACTGCCAGACAATATTCCCGTTAGCACAGATCTCCTGATGAGAACCTCTTCATAATTGAGGACTCGATTTGGGAGCTATACTTCGACGGTGCAAAGAACAAACACCGGTCAGGTGTAGGAGTCATACTATGCTCATCTGAGAAGATTTTAATGCCAACAGCCATCAGATTGAACTTCCCATGTACTAATAACGTTGCTGATTACAAAGCCTTGATAGTCAGGCTTGAGAATGCCATAGGAATGAAAATCCAGCAAGTACGAGTGATTGGTGACTCTTTACTCGTCATAAATCAAGTTCAAGGGATTTGGTGAGTGAAAGAAGAAAAGCTCAAACCCTATCAAGAAAAGGTGGAAAAGATGATTCCATACTTTAAGAAAATCACCTTTCAGCACGTAACTAGGGAAAATAATCGGTTCGCCGATACCCTTGTGACCCTTGCTTCAATGGTTGATATTCCTTTAGAAATCACCATGCTGTCATTCTACATCAGAAACAAACATGACCCTTCCCCACCAAGGCTCGAAAAAGAAATAGAGCAAGAAAAGGAGAACGATGGGGAAGTGTCTCTCATGGCTTCAGAGGCGCTAGTTAAGGCACAACCGTAGTTCCACAATGTTTTGTCCTTGTTAAAAGATGATTTGTACCCCGAAGGAGAAAGGATAAAGAAGTCATTCGAAGGTTTTCTATGGGATTCTTAGTAAGAGGTGATCTCTCATTCAAAAACTCCTTCAATGGCATCATTTTACAGTGCCTCGATCAGCAAAAAATCGACCTAGTACTGACAGAGTTACACAATGACGAAGGTTATTCTGGGGCAGCTGCCTTAGCTTAGAAAATCAGGCGTCAAGATTATTACTGGACCATTATGGCCGAAGATTGTTGGAAGTTCGTTAAGAGGTGTCCCAAATGTCAACTTTATGGAGACCTCATCCATGCACCGTCCGTACTACTCAACTCAACACCGCCCATATGGCCCTTTGCCATGTGGGGTCTTGATATCATCAGAATGATCTCACCGAAAGCCTCAAATGACCACCATTTTATATTAACAGCTACATAGTACTTCACAAAATGGGTAGAGGCCGCATCATTTGTCAAAATTGAAGGACAACATGTTGCCTGTTTCATAAAGGACAACATTGTATTAGGATTCGGAGTTCCTGAGTCCATCATTACTAACAATGGATCCAACTTCAAAATGAAAAGGTCACCAAGGTATGCAAAAATTTTGGGATAACGAAAAAATTCTCCACACCTTACTACCCTCAAGGAAATGAACAAGCAGAGGCCACGAACAAAGAACTTCTCAAGGTTATAGACAAAATAATAGAAGGTGGTAGAGATTGGCACGAAAAGCTAAATGATGCGCTATGGGCCTACCGGACAACCGAAAAGACTCCTACTGACATGACCCCATACTCATTGGTGTATGGTATGCAAGCAGTGCTACCTATTGAGGTTGAGATACCATCGCTCCGAGTACTTATTCATAAAAATTCAGATGAGGAACAAAAGATCGAAGCACGAATTGCTGTCCTCATTAATTTGGATGAAAAACGACTACGAGCAATAAAATATCGTTGCTTACCAGCGTAGAACCGAGAGGGCATACCAAAGAAAAGTTCTTCCTCGACAATTCAAAGAAGGAGACATGGTACTCAAGAAAATCTTCTACACTCTTGCAAATCCACACCCTTTAGGCAAGTTCAAACCTAATTGGGAGGGGCCATTCGTGGTTACCCGAGTGCATTCAGGTAATTCTTATAAGATAAAAAATCATTAGGGGTACGAACTCAACGACCCCGTTAATGCGTGTATCTCAGAAAATACTACCCATAACGGGCTAAAAAACGTGATGAAAACCTGAAAAGGCATCACAAAGAAAAATAAAAACATAATAAAAACAAAAAAATGGACGTGGTGAAACCTGAAAAAGCATCACGGGTAAAAGGAATAAAAAGATCTCATAGAAGGAGCTTTCGATGCAAAACATTCAAGTACAAACAAGTACTTGCAAGTTTCAATAATACTGCACAAGCAGACCCTGAGGATGAAGACTCCTCCTAAACCCTGCAGGTCCCCAACAGAACCAACTCAGAAAGATGTAAGAGGGTGACATGAATGGAAAACAGAAGTGATTTCGACGAACCCTGAAAAACGTCGAGGACCTCCAAGATGGAAGCCTGACATGAATCTTTAGGGCTCTTCATGGCTCCACGAAGCAGAGGATGAAAGCTCCAAAGGTAAAAAGACAACTTCGTGATTTTTGAGTTCTCACGATCCCACAAGGGAATCCTTTCATCATCTTTGGGTAGAATATAACAAAGAAAATGACCACCAAAGGGGCCACAAGTGGCAAAACTGTAAGGCCCATCCCTTTTAAAAATGTTGTTTCAATTTGATTGTTAAAATCATCCATTTTCAAAGGCTTTCTCCTTTTATAAGGGACTTCCTCCATCACTATAAGAGGCTAAATTGTTAGTCAATCTGACCTCGCTCTCGAATCCTATGCCTGTTATGAAGGCTTGAAACCAGCCAAACACTCCATGGTTGTATGAGTATAACTACCAACTACCACCTATTAAAGATGGGTGAATCTCACCAATGACGAAATTGGCTAGTCTAGGAGCGCTTTTCTCTCGACTGGATCCCCTGAGGCAAAATGAGGTGAGCTCATCCCCGTATGTGCATATGACTGTTCGATAGCCGGAGATTCGAGACAAGAGTTTGTAAGAAATTCAGTTTGAGAAATGTGTGCAAGGAAAGTGTTCTACTATGCTTGAATGAATCAAATGCACACTTACTACAATAATGCCCAATAGGGGCAATAAATAATAATAATAAAAAAACAAGAAGGGGTTTTTTAAACTCCCCATAACAAGGAGAAGGCTGCAAAGGACCTCCCAACAGGGGCAGAATTATCCCAAAAGTAAAATAATATATATATATATATATATATATAATTTATTTATTTATTTATTTATTTATTTATTTACTATTATTTTTTTAGGCAGCACCACTAGTGTTGCCCACATCTCTCATATCACATTTAAATCCCAACTTGTATGGCAATACTCCTAGTGTCGCCCAAGTTTTTTATGTCAAAACCTCTTTGTTTTTATTCCCAAACTTTCAATAAAAAAAAACTTGTTTTTTAGATGGGCGACACCAGCTGTATCGCCCAAACCTGGGCGACACGCCCTGTGTCTCTCAAACGTTTTTTTCAAAAATGCCCCCACTTAATTTTTGGGACTTCCAAGGATCAAACATGGTTTGTCATGGTTTTTTATGATCATTTTCAAGAAATTTTATTAACTTTTAAAATAAAACGCTCCTCAGTGGCATGAGCCTAAACTGCTAACCAATTTTCCAAAAAATTTCAAAAAAATTCAAAAAGAATTAAAACGCTCCTTGGTGGCACGAGCCTAAACTTCCAACCATTTAAAAAAATAAAAAATAAATAAAAAAGACAACGCTCCTCTGTGGCATGAGCCTAAACTGCCAACCAATTTTCCAAAAAATTTCAAAAAAATTCAAAAAAATAAAAATGCTCCGCAGTGGCATGAGCCTAAACTGTCAACCAAGTTTCCAAATTTTCAAAAAATAAAAAAATAAAATAAAAAAGAGAGAACACTCCTTGGTGACATGAACCTAAACTGTTAACCAAAGTCCGATCTAGGGCATAACCACCTTGTTTCAATCGGAAAACGTCAAACTCGTGCGACGTTAAAGTGCCGAGACAGGAAAAACGTCAAACTCGTGCGACTTTAAAGAGCCGAGATAGAAAAAACGTCAAACTCGTGTGACATTAAAGAATCGAGACAGGTAACGTTTAGCCCCGTATGACATAAAATGTCGGATGTGTTCAGGGCACAACCACCCTGTTTAATGTGTTCAGGGCACAACCACCTTGTTCAAACGTCTAACGCCATATGACGCTAAAGGTCAGGTATATCCAGTTCATCGCCAAACTCGTGCAACATAAAAGAGACGAGACAGGTAACATTTAGCCTCGTATGACGTAAAATGTTGGAGGTGTTCAGGGCACAACCACCCTGTTCAATGTGTTCAAGGCACAACCACCTTGTTCAAATGTCTATCCCCGTATGATGTAAAAGGGTTGGGTATATAGTCCATCAATGCATGACACTAAATTTCTTAGAGGGCTCTATGGTTGCAGGAGTTAAAACTGCTAACCAACCTTGTTTTTTAAACATCTTCCTCTTTTTAAAATTTTCACTATATGTTTTGTATTTTCAAAAACTTTAATTTCTTTGTTAAAATCGTGACCTATCTCTGCTTCGAGTTCTATTTCAAATCTCCCCCTACCTTCAAAATTTCTAAAAGGTATTTTAAAACAAAGGAGCTTGGACACTCGTATATGATGATTGCCGCATTTGCCGCATTGCAGCCTCGTCTCTCACTTCGGATTTGGCCGGACAAGTCACTTCCTATAGAATGCCTTTCCCTATAGACATCCTTAGGAAACCCTAAGGAATCAAAGAAAATGCTAGGGTTCAAAATTCAAATTGTGAAAACCCCTGAAGTTAAGTGGCATGCCTAGGAAATCCGACTCGAGTTTCAAGCTTGTGTAACTCATCGACATCTCATGCTAAAAACCCTAGGAAGAAAAATGCCTTAGGTGGGTGAGCTTGGTGAGCGCAATAACTTGGACAGAAAGTTGGCGTGCCCCTTGACCACGTGACTTCAGGAAAAAATTTAAAATGCCTACTTTATCTTTGACATTCACCTACCCCTCGAAGGACAGGGTATGCCAAAGTGTCTACTTCTTTGCCACTCACCTCTCCCCCGAAGGATAGGGAGTGCCAAAGAGGGGCAACTATAGACACCCCATTTTAAATCTGGCACTTTCTGTGGTTTCTTGACCTTTAGGATCATACTTAACCTAGGAAACCCAAATCCATAGTTCACACAACCTATCTTGTGACCCGAAACCAGTCTACCTGCCTGGAACCTGCAGAAACCCTGTTTTGACACAGATTTTTGTAAACACCCTATTTTACCAAAAAAACCACTAAAAATAGCTAATAATTTTGTTTTGACCCAAATGTTTTCTGGTAGCTTCACAAGACGATGAGGAACACACTTGGAAAGAAAATTTTGAATTTGGAGAATTTTTTGTTTATGCAGCACGGAGCATGCTGCCAAGGCGACATGAGCCGTGCTGCCCAGCCTTGGGCTACACAGGGCTTGCCGCCCAAGCGACACGGGGAGTGCCGCCCAGCCATGGACAACACGACCCATCCACCCAGTCCAGATCAATTTTTTCAATTTAACTTGGGCGGCACACACTGTGCCGTCCAGGTGACACGTCCCATGCCACCCAAATCTGCCTCCCTAAAATGTTATCTTTGACTGGGGGGATTTATTTGTTGCGGCAGGATATCCTTCCCAATGCATTTTGACCCCTATAAACCCTCTTTCGTGGCATTTTGAGGAGGAGAGAGATTAAAACCTGGGGACAGCTAGAAAAACTGGAAAGAGCTGCATTAGAGAAAATCTGAGAGAAAAACTCAGAGAGAAAACCTTAACTTAAGCTAAGCCTGAGAATGCTAGTTCTAAGCCATTTTCAGGGCACAACCACCCTATTCAATCAAGACTTGCTGGCCGACATCCGAATCAAAGAGGCAAAAGAAGACTGGCTCTGATACGGATGAGCCCCAGAAGGCTCGGGAGTCCCGAGCCATCCGGCCCTATTCGGTATCATTTCCTTCATTTTACTTCTTCTACTTTATCATTTTTATTTCATTTTGATTTATTCATTTGCTTAAAATCGTATTTTATAATGTCTTGGATCATGCTGGTGCTGCCACAGATCTGAGAGTAGATCTGCACGTTTTTTGGCAGATTTGGCCTCAGATCTGAATTCGGTTGGTCCCACTTTCTTTACCTTTTTATTTCCATTTCATTTTCATTAGTTTAAGGTGTTCAAATCCGAGAGATCTTCATTACTAGATCTGTTAGATTTTGCATCATAAACACACGTAGGCAATTCTTACAAAATAAAAAATTAGGAGGGGTACGAACTGAACAACCCAATTAATACGATGTATCTCAAATAATACTACCCGTAACGGGCTCAAAAGCTTGGTGAAAACTTGAAAAGGCATCACAAATAAATAAATAAATAAATGGACATGGTGAAAACCTGAAAAGGCATCACGAGTAAAGAAAAAGAATAAAAAATCTCTGATTCAAAACCTCAAATACAAATAAGTACCTGCAAGTTACAACAGTATTGAATAAGCAAAACAATCAAGTACAAACAAGCATTTGCAAGTTCCAACAATACAGCACAAGCAAACCCTGAGGATGAAGACTCCTCTTAAGCCCTCCAAGTTCCCAACAGAGCTAACTCAGAAAGATGTGGGAGGGTGACATGAATGGAAAACCGAAGTGACTTCGATGAACCCTAAAAGAACGTCGAGACTTCTCCAAGATCGAAGCCTGACAAGAATCCAAAGAACTCTTCATAGACCCACGAAGCACAGGATGAAAGCTCCAAAGGTAAAATGACAACTTAGAGACTTTTGAGTTCTCACGATCCCACAAGAAAATCCTTTCATCATCTTCGGGTAAAACATAATAAAGAAAATGACTACCAAAATGGCCACAGGTGGCAAAACTATAAGGCCCATCCCTTTTGAAAATTCTTTTTCAATTTAATTGTTAAAACCGTCCATTTTCAAAACCCTTTTGAAAATGACATCCTCCATCACTACAAGAGGTTAAACTATTAATCGATCTGGCTTCGTTCTCGAAGCCAACTTCCTATGTCGGTTATGAAGGCTTGAAACTAGTCAGGCACTCCAAGGTTGTATGAGTATAACTACCAACTACCATACATCGGAGATGGGTGGACCTCGTCGATAACAACATTGGCTAGTTTGGAAGCATTCTCTCTCTCAGCTAGATCCCCTGAGGCAAAATGAGGCAAGCTCATCCCCGCATGTGTATGACAGTTCGATAACCAGAATTTTGGGACAACAATCCTACAACTAGGGTAGCTGAGTTTGTAAAAATTCCATTTGAAACGTGTGTGCAAAGAAAGTGTCCCACTCTACTTCGACGAATCAATTGCACATGTATAGATGAACCAATACCCCATAACAAGGGCAGCAAAAAACAAAAAAGAAAAAAAAAAAATATAGGGGATTCCACAATCCCAGAGGATCAATCAAAATGAGAAATAAAGTTATGGATGTCTCAAGATTTCGACTTTATTCATTCATTGAAAATGAGCTTATTACATGCACTTACACAATCAACTCTGGTCCCGAAACCAAAATTTCTACCGTTCTAACATACTTCAATGAAAATAAAACTACTGAAAAATAAGTGTGATCATGAGTTCAACTTATTCATGTCAAGAAAAAAAAAAAAAAAACTTTGGCTTATTCAGTCTTTGACTTGGGATCAACATTCTTCTCCTTGAGTTCCGCCATGAAGGCCGCCCATCGAGCCAATTCAACTTCAGCATCTTCCAAACTAATATCAGAAACATCCTCATTCGATTTAACCCACTTATTTTAAAAAGAGACATCGTCTTCTCCAGAAGACACGAGATCTCGAGCTGGGACAGAACGTTCATCACGGAGTCTCGAGAACTTTGAACACAACGGAAGAGGGTAAGCATGGTCTCACCAAGAATAGTAGTTGGAGGTGGTCGTGGGCTTGTCTTGCTTGATCAACCCCTTACTAGAAGAATACTTCTTTCCCTTCCACGACAAACCCGCCTTGACCAAAAGGGTGGAAGAGTATAGTCGAAAAGGAAAAATAAGGCGGCAATCGATCGCCTCTCTTGAGGAAATATAATTTTGAGTTTGACGGAACTAGTGATGCACCCTTTAAGAGAAATACCCCTCTTTGAAGTACTACCCCGCCATAATAAGACATGAATACCCCATAGAAGGCAGAAATAGGGGCACATTCTCAAGACCCTTGATCACCCAATCAAAAGACGACAACTCGTCCAAAACCGTCGATAATATTTGAAGTCTCGAGGTCGCGTGGAGTCGTTGACATATGCCACTCCAAGAGCAGCAGATACAGTCGTCGTTGATAAAGGGGGACGAACAATGACAATGTGTTCATAGGCCCAAATCTGCATATAACAGGAGCCAAAAGGACCCCAACAGGTCAGTAGCTAACAATCTAGAACCTTAGAACCATCCGAGGTAGAATGACCTGGGCGACACTACTAGTGTGGCCCAGTCTGACCTGGACGACACCAACAATGTCGCCCACACTAAAGACTCCTAGATCAGTCCGGAATGGTTCCAGTGACTTTTTATGGAAAAAATATGAGATCCAGAGACGAAAACCAAAAGAAAAACTGAGTTGCAAGGGAAAAAATAAAATAAAATTGAGTTTGACAATATACTTGTAGAATCAAGGTACTGCCCTCGATGAATCGGTTGCCTCGCGTGACCCGATCGTAGAGACCCCGATAAATGCCTGCCAACATGGCCTGAATAATGGTGTAACCCACTCGCTCCCAGAAGGCCTGGACTAAAGGAACAAGAGAACTACGAACCGTCTTACGACCACTCGGAAAAAGAAAGGATCCCAACAGCACAAACAGGAAAATATGAATTTGTTTGACCGCCCGAGACCGCTCTCGATTCTAGACTAGCAACTCCATATTGAGCCACTGACTGTGTGAGGAGTAGGCAGCCCCAACAGCCACATACCCATGATGGAATGATCGTTAGTGGCAGTGGAGGGTTGATATGCAATCCCGGCCAAGCTCTAGCCAGAAACCCTGGCAATTTCCTCCAAAGTTGGCATTGTCTCTCCCGTAGGAAGGAAGAAGGTGTTTGTTTGATAGTTGAACTTCTCAGCAAGTGCCTCGCAGAGCGGAAAGTTCACATGGCAAGAGGCCATGTTCAAGATACCTATGATCGAAACTGGAGTAAAAAAGGCCGTGAGCTCGGGCTGTTGCCGAGCGAAAAGAAACCAATCCCTGAACCAGCTCTTAATGACAGGGAAGCCATTGACACGGCAAGGAACTTCCCCCGATTGAAGGCCCTGCGAGATATGGGAGGGAAGACCTTCAGGGAAGTCCCTAACCCTATAAAACAAAGGAAGAACATCCTCCTCTCCTCCATTATCGCCCGCTCAGAAACCTTCCCTTTACCCTTGGAAATAGCATTGTCATTCCTAAGAGCCGTGAAAGCCTAATAGTGAGAACAAGAAAAACTAGTAAGATCAGAGGGAAGATGATGAAGAGGGAAGATGATGAAGATGAGAAGAAGAAAGAAGAGCTTGAAGGCTAAAAGGAGAATGGGAAAAAGGGGGATTTTATGGAAAATAGGAAATCTCACCCAAAACTCATCCTGTAGGTTTCCATTTCGGCTAACAGAAGGTTGAGGCAACCTCAAGACCTTCCAAAACAAGAAACTTGAATGTTGGAGGCCGTTGGTCTGGGCGACACAACTGGTGTCACTCAAGTCTGTACCTTGTTTAGGGTGACACTACTCGTGTCGCCCAGGTGACGCCCCTGGTGTCGCCCAAATCTTCATGAAACAAACTCCCCTACTTAATCCCAACATTTCCAAATAAAAAAATATATTTTTTATGGACGGGCAAAATGCAGGCATGTCACCCAGCCTGTGAGAGCGACACCACTAGTGTTGCTCAAATTTATTTTTGCAAAATTTCCCCTAGTCAAGTCCTAAGACATTTCATGATCAAAACTATGTTCTTGTTGAAATCAACTGTTTTCAAAGGATTTTGAAATGAACTTTTTCAGACGGCTTTTCAAATGCTCCTCGGGGGCATGAGCCTAAATTGCTAACCAAGATTCAAAAAATGTTGAACTCGTGCAACGTAGAAGAGCCGATACAAGAAAACGTCAAACTAGTGCGACATAAAAGGGCCAAGACCGGAAGAGCTTCAAACTAGTGCGACGTAAAAGAGCCGAGGCAGGTAATGTCTAGCCCCATATGACGTAAAAGGGTTGGGCGTATTCCGTCTAGCCCCATATGACGTAAAAGGGTTAGGTGTATTCCGTCTAGCCCCATATGACGTAAAAGGTATCCAGTTCAATGTCTAGCCCCGTATGACGTAAAAGGTCGGGTGTATTCCATCTAGCCTCGTATGGGGGTGTATTCCGTTTAGCCCCGTATGTGGTAAAAGGGTCGGGTGTGTGGTCCATCGCTGCATGACGCTAAACTGCTTAGAGGGCTCTATGGTTGCAGGATTTGAAACTGCTAACCAACCTTGTTTTTTGAATATCTTTCTCTTTTAAAATTTTTTGCTATATGTCTTGTGTTTTCAAAAACTTTAATTTCTTTGTTAAAATCGTGACCTGTCCAAGCTCTGGATTCTATTTTAAAAATTCCCCTTGTTTCAAAATTTCTAAATTTTTTTTTTAAAAACCAATGAGCTTGGACACCATATATGATGATTATCGCGTTGCCACGATTAGTCTCTCTCTTTGGAATCGACTAGACAAGTCTCTTCCTATATAAAGCCTTAAGAAACCCTAAGGGAATCAAAGAAGATGCCAGGGTTAAAAAATTTCAAACTATGAAATCTCTGAAGTTAAGTGGCATGGCCAGAAAATCCAACTCGAGTTTCAAACTTGTGTAACTCATCGACATCTCATATCGAAAATCCTAGGATGAAAATGCCCTAGGTGGGTGAGCTCGGTGAACGCAATGACTTGGAGGGATTAGTTGGTGTACCTTTTGACCACGTGATGTCAGGAAGAAATTTAAAATGTCTGCATTATCTTTGACGTTCACCTACCCCTCGAAGGATAGGGAACGCCAAAGTATCTACTTCTTTGTCAACTGTAGACACACCATTTTAAATCTTACAAATTTTGTGGTTTCCTGAATCTTTTGGACCGCATTATTCTTGTAAACCCAAATCTATAGCCCACTTAGCCTACCCTGTGACCCATAATCATTTTGCCTACCCAAAACCCTGCAGATACCCTATTTTCACCTAGAGTTTGACAAACGCCCTGTTTTACCAAAAAAATCACCAAAAATAGTAAAATAATCTTTTTTGACCCAAATTTTCTCAGGGAGCTTCACAACAGCCTGCACTACAGACTTGACTAAAGAAATTTTAGTTTGGGACATTTTTGGCCTGGGCAACACTGCCAGTGTCACCCATCCCAAACTGGGGCGACACAACTGGGTCGCCCACTAATGTGGGCGACGCCTCCAGTGTCACCTGGGTGACACCACTAGCATCGCCCAGCCCAATTTAATCCAAAATTTGCACGACAACTCACTGGTCATTCCTGGGCAAAACGTTGTCGTTTTGGGTAGTCTTGACCTGGGCGACACTAGTAGTGTCGCCCAACCCAGACTTCCTGAAAATGGTAGTCTTTGCAAAACAATGATCCCCTACAATTTTGGGCCAATTTTCTCTCATTTTGGTCAATTTTGATTGGGCGACACTGCCAGTGTCACCCAGACTCGAGAACCCAGATAGGCAGTCTAGGGTTGGTAACTGGCTAGTGATGTAGAGTTTCCCCTTTTCCAAACAATTTTAGTTTATAAAACCTCATTTTTTTTGCCATTTAGGGAGAAGAAGATTGAAACCCTAGCCCCTTTGCTCAAAGAAAGTAAAGCCTAAAACCCTAACCTAAAGCTTGATAAACCTTAAGCCATGAAAGGATAAGTCCAAACACCTGACCATCTTCAGTCATCTCTAGGGCACAACAACCCTTTAAAATCAGAGACCTTCTAGTCAACTTCAGAATCAGAGAGGCAAAGAGGATGCCGGTTCTGATATAGGCGAGCCCTCGATGGATCAAGGGTCCCGAGCCATCCGGCCCGATTTGGTATTGTTCTCTTACTCTTTCTTTCTTCTTCTTCCTACTATTTTGATTTTATTTTGATTAATTTTGATCAGTTTTCTATTTTGAACTCGTGTTTTAATGTTTTGGATCATGCTGGCTCTGCCACAGATCTGAGAGCAGATCTGCTCGTTTTTTGACAGATCTGGCCTCAAATATGAATTTGATTTTCACCACATTCTCTATCAACTTCTTTGAAAATCAGTTTGTAGTGTTCAGATCTAAAGAGCTTCTTTTAGAGATCTCCCCGATTTTCATTGTAAATACAATGTAACTAATAATGAGGCTTAAATATATATGTGATTATAGGGGCTGAGACCTTTTAAAGGGTTGCAAGTGGGTAAGACACTTTTATTGGAAGGAGGTCGACATAATGTAATTTAATGCTGTAACAAAGAGCATAAAATACTCTCGAAACTCATAAAGGTATGGTTGCAAGTTATAGATTTCATCGGTAGATTTAATATCTCCATCACTCATGTCTATGAGGAGGCAATCATGAGGCAAATCAATAGGCTAAATAGCGGGTTGCACTTTCGAGCTTATCTTTTTGTTCATGATTTAATGTAATATTTGTTTTATCTTACTTTGTTTTGATAATGCAATTCCCTAATTCCAACAAATTAAGCAATTTCTATAAATAAACATTTACACAAAAACACAAGTACCAAGATACATGACTATGCAGATACAAGAGTCACTAAAAAAAAATATCAAAAGAAAAGAATATGCAACTCCAAAAGTCAAATATAATTATTCTTTAACGGCATGACTCATCTCTTGCTAAAAATTACGTGGCTTTATCAATCATATGCGGATTACAACCTTTCATTCAAGTACATCATTTATTCAAGATTTTCATGAAAAATAGTAAAAAGAATAAGATGATGCAATCTTTATAAGGCCTAGCTTAGGCCTCATAAAAAAAAGTAAAGATTTACTTTAAAACCTTTTCTCAAAAACACTTCAAAAAATTCTTATGATGGCTCTAAAATCTATTTTTCTACTGCCAATTATAAAATTTGTAGCCCAAAAAATGATATCTGTGAACACTTGAAAATGGATAATATGTTATAATATACACTATTTTTAGAACTTGGAATCCTGATTTTTTGAAAAACATATTGGTTAAGGTTGAAATGGTGGATTTTAAGGTTTAATAGTTAAGAGAGAGACTGAAACTGTCTTAAGAAATATTGTTTAGGCATTCTTACATTATTTACCCTTAATGGTAATTCTGTCTACTATATATAAATGAGTAATGATCCTATAGGACCCTCCTCCACCCATGTGTGTAGGACCTCAAACGATCACTATCAAAGTTGGCACAGATATCTAAACAAGTTATCACATAGGTGTGAGACTTGATTTTTCTAAAGATCCGAACAAACTTTAATGATGATTTTTTAAGGGTCCTACACACATAAATGAGAGAGGGTCCTAAAGGATCATTTCTCATATATATATATATATATATATATATATATATATATATATATATATATATAGCATATAGTTTGTCCTCTAGTATCTACTTGAAGTACATTGGGACATAAAGTAGTCATAACTTTATAATAAAGTCGATATATTATGGCAATATTTTGGGATCCTATTCTCATATCAAACCCTTGTGTTTTTAGGTTTAAGGATAAAACATTTAAACTATTAGAATCTGTTAAAGATACAGAATAATTAGAAAAACAATTAAAATATATTGGTCCACTAAACAGACTGGATTCCACCATTCCGAGTAGTGAATCAGAAAACCGATTATGCCTTGTATCTCTTAGGCATACAAGGACAGAATTGTTTAGTCATAATCGTGTTAATGGTTTAACTGCTATTTGTATTAAACCAATATGTAGATATTTATAATTCTTATTTTTATGTTCTTGTAATATTTTATTTGATAAGAGTTGAAAGTCTTCCTGGTTCGTAGTAACAGACAAAGTTTGTTCTACTGTTTTTATAGCATAACCTATTTTTAAATTAAATGTTCTTTTTTTATAAATATTAAAGATGGGTACTTTTGGTATATTCCAATTTTGTATTTGGTTTTCAATATCATTTATCACTATTTCTTCTTTGTTCTTAATTCGTAGAGTATTACTAGTTTGACTAACAGCTTTATATGTAAGATTTCTAATAAAATTTTCCATTTGTAGGTTGCGGATGAGTGTTATCTGGACAGTCCTCTTTGACTACCTCTTATATCTGTTTCGACCTCAGCAGCTCTTTTGGCCTTAACGGTATTTAGACTGGGTGTCTGAGCGTCTCTAACCCCATGATATAGTTCTTGGAACAATAGTATTAGATTTTTCTATATTTGTTTGAAATAATATAGTTTGAAATAATATAGTTTGTCCTCTAGTATCTACTTGAAGTACATTGGGACATAAAGTAGTCATAACTTTATAATAAAGTCGATATATTATGGCACTATTTTGGGATCCTATTCTCATATCAAACCCTTGTGTTTTTAGGTTTAAGGATAAAACATTTAAAATATTAGGATCTGTTAAAGATACAGAATAATTAGAAAAACAATTAAAATATATTGGTCCACTACACATACTGGATTCCACCATTTCGAGTAGTGAATCAGAAAACCGATTATGCCTTGTATCTCTTAGGCATACAAGGACAGAATTGTTTAGTTCTAATCGTGTTAATGGTTAACTGTTATTTGTATTAAACCAATATGTAGATATTTATAATTCTTATTTTTATGTTCTTGTAATATTTTATTTGATAAGAGTTGAAAGTCTTTCTGGTTCGTAGTAACAGACAAAGTTTGTTCTACTGTTTTTATAGCATAACCTATTTTTAAATTAAATGTTCCTTTTTTATAAATATTAGAGATGAGTACTTTTGGTATATTCCAATTTTGTATTTGGTTTTAAATATCATTTATCACTATTTCTTCTTTGTTCTTAATTCGTAGAGTATTACTAGTTTGACTAACAGCTTTATCTGTAAGATTTCTAATAAAATTTTCTATTTGTAGGTTGCGGATGAGTGTTATCTGGACAGTCTTCTTTTACTACATCTTATGTCTGTTTCGACCTGAGCGGCTCTTCTGGCCTTAACGGTCTTTAGACTGGATGTCTGAGCGTCTCTAACCCCAACTCTCCGACCAATTTTCTTAAATGGACAATTTTATTAGATTTCTTAAGATGAAGTTGTTTTCAAACTAGTGATTCTCTACAAGATATGAACAGTGAACAAGTGTGAATTGGTATGGCTTTGATACCATAAACGCGCCAAGAACAACCAGTTTAGAATACGACCTACAAATCTATTTTTAAAACTCTATCTTAGGAACATGAACAGAGTATAATTATACTTAATTAATTGTTGTAAGATTCCTATATAATAAAAGAATAAAAATATTATATAGACAATAGAGATTAAAGAAATATCTAAGACAATCCAAGAAGTATGAGTTGAATTCCTAATTTTAATATTGAATACTAATTTAAATTGCATGAAGAATAAACAGAGTGATCATATAAAACCTTATAGAATATTGCAACTCACTGTTTACAATTACAATAACTGGAGAAGATACTCCATTCAGAAGGACAGTAAGAGGGAAGAGAAGGGATATTACAATCACACATCTAAAATTACAAAGTAATAGAGGTTACCAACTGTATATCGCTTATACAGGATTGTTATGAAAGCAAACCTACTGTATGAGAATTTACAGTAGTAAAGAAAGGAGAAAGAGAAAGAGAGATGAGGAAGAGATGACTCAGGGATGTGATGAAGAAGGTCTTCTCGTATGGCGTCCTTGAAATTCGACCTACCTTCTTTGTTGAGGGAAGTGGTATTTATAGATGCAGGGAGGTGCAGATGTGCGACAGGTGGATGGTTGGGATGCTTTTATGGTTCATGCTTATCTTCAGGAAATCTGGCGGTGGTAGGTGAGCTGGCTGATGGTGAAGGAGATGGAGCGTCGATGGCGATGGAGCGTCGATGATGTGGTTGTGAAGATGCTTTATGGATAAGGGTGGGTTGTTGTCGTGGCTCAAAAATGTCGAGGATGTGGTCGTTTCCCATTTGTCTACGAAGGATCTGATGTGACAAATATTTAGTCAAATCAAAACGGAATCTTTGACATTGTAGTTGGGGTCTTTTCGTGATACGTGGCAATCGCTGAGGTGAGGAGTTCCTATGCAAGGGAATATTTACTGTAGTTGGGGTCTTTCAACTAAAAAGAAATATGCTTTTTGCTTTTGGGTCATATCAAAAGAGAATAAAGATAAAGATGAGGTCATATCAGCTGTGGCTGAGGTCTTGTCTTCTGATGAGTCGGGTCTTTGGTTCAACCTTCGGGTTTTTGACTAAAATCTTCGAGGAGAGGATTTCCAGACGGAACAGTTTCTTCTGATGTGGTAGGTATTGTTGAAGGGTCGGCAAAGATTGCAAAGAGTTGTTTTTCAATATCTTCGAGCGTAGCATGGGGATGAGTTTGTTTCATTTTTTGAATATACGAAGAAAATGTATTTAGGGTAACAGTATTATTAACATGAGTATTATAACAGAACTCTGAGGAAGGAGGAATACTCTTGAGTGGAAGAGATTGTGGGTTAGTGCTGAATATATCCCACCATTTAATTTTTACAGTTTTCCCAAGGCGGGGAATGTATTCAAAATTATTTGAAGTATTTTCATTAATATCATATTCCCATTTGACGATCCATGGGATCTGGTATATGGCCATGACATACAAATGGTAGTCGATTTGGTCAGAACAAGTATTATGCTCACAAAATTTAGTTTGGAAGGCTTGAAAGGAATCAGGTATGATTTGGGTAGAAGACCCCCCAAATAAAGAACCAATGACGGATCCAACTGGGGAACCTTTCAAGTATGGGCGTTTTGAATTGAATATACTATGAGTGAGAATTATTTCGATTTTGGTAAAAGAAGACTTTATGCCAAGCTTCAAGATATTCTGCATATCGATAAGATTTATATTGATATTCTGTATTTAATAATTTTTTTTCTTGTGTGGGGTTATTACCCCAATCTTCATATGATAAAAAATTTTTGATTTGTAACTTGCAGTAGGCATATAAATTGGTATTGCCTTGGAAGAAGTGGACAATTGATACTGAACCTGTTTCCATTAAAACAGACTCATATCATTCTCTAGTTTTGATGCCATTAAGAGGACTTAGATGGTTTTGAAAATATAGGGGAGCTAATTTGTTTGAGTTGATATGAACATGTTTGTCATCAATGATAATATCGGCAATGAAAGCATTGTCAATGTATACTGACTTAGTTGAAGAGGAGGATGATTTATATGGGATTTGGGCTGGAGAAAAAGCAGGACTAGATGATGTATTATGCTATGGACTTTGGATAAAATATTCGGGTACATTGGTAGATCGTAAAGGAGATATGGGTTGTAATTGTAAAAACGGTTGGCTGAGCACATGGAGCTCAGCTTGATGCAAAGGAACTAAGTCCATAGGGGTTTTTCCCTGAGATTTTTGAGATGTATTAATATTCATATTCTTATGCTTATAAAAAAGTTGCAATCCGTAAGGGAGTGGCTCTTCAGGTGGAAGAGGTGGTAATGTACGGCCCCCCTGCAAAAATTCACGGGTAAGAAAATCAGGTAAAGAGTTAGAAGCACCGTGAAGATGTTTAATGGAGAAATCAAAAGCAGATAAAATAGCTTGCCAACAGGCAAAGATTTGTTTGGAAACTAGATTTTGAACATCCTTTTGCAGGATATCTTTGGCAGCTTTGCAATCAGTTCGAATAAGAAAATGTTGATTAAGAATATCACTTTGAAATTTGGTAACACAATGAATAATAGCAAGTAATTCTTTTTTGACAATAGATTATTTCTTTTGTGTGGGATTCCATGCTTTCGAGGTAAAGCGAATAAGTTGTTCTTTGGAATCTATAGATTGTTTTAAGATTCTTCCTAATCCGATGTCCGAAGCTTCACATTCAATTATTTTAATGGCAGTTGGATTAGGTAAAGTTAAACAAGGCAATTCTTTAGCTTTCAACTTAAGTCGTTGAACAGCAGTTGTATGAAGATCCGTCCAGGGTGGAAGATTCTTTT
The DNA here is from genome assembly GCF_054954075.1 of Amborella trichopoda. Classification (NCBI taxonomy): domain Eukaryota; kingdom Viridiplantae; phylum Streptophyta; class Magnoliopsida; order Amborellales; family Amborellaceae; genus Amborella; species Amborella trichopoda. The sequence goes on along the minus strand of NC_142348.1, from coordinate 29,275,725 downwards.
TGAGTCTATCATATAACGGTTTTGCATTAAGAGCAAGATTCTTATAAAAATCACTAATATAATTAAGACATCCTAAAAATCTTTGAAGTTCAGTTTTATCGAGGATTTTATCAGGAAATTTATCAGCAAATAAGATAGATCTATCAATAGGAATGATAGTGCATTGATTAATGTTATGGCCTAAAAACCTGATCTTAGTTTGAAATAAATTTATCTTTTTAGCTGAAACAACTAAGCCAACATGTTTTACGGTATTGATAAAAGTATTAAGATGTTTAAAATGCTGATCAATCGAATCAAAAAATATTAAGACATCATCAATGTATACTATCATAAATTTATAATAGGGATTGAATACATCGTTCATGATTTTCTGAAATTCAGAAGGAGTATTTTTAAGACCAAAAGGCATAACATTCCATTCAAATTGGCCGAATGGTACATTAAATGTTGTTTTGTATTTATCTTCCTCTTTAATTTGTATTTGCCAGACACCTGACTCCATATCAAACTTAGAAAAAATGACTGCATGTACAAGTCTGTCTAATAAATCTTTTTTATTCGGAATTGGATATCTAATCCATTGTAAAACTTTATTAAGAGGTTTATAATTAATAACTAAACGAGGAACTCCTCGTTCTTTTTTAGCATTCTTATTTACATAAAAGGCTGAGCAACTCCAAGGAGATTGACTGGGCCTTATAAGTTTTTTCTGTACTAAATCTTTTATTTCTATTTTACATGTTTGTAATAATTCAGTGTTCATTTGAATTGGTCAGGCTTTTGTAGGGATTTTCTTTTCATCAAAATCAGGCTCATATGGTAATCCAATAATATGTTGTTTTCGATTCCAAAATGCATTAGGTAATTCATTACAAATTTATTTTTCAATTAAAGTTTTGAGTGTTTGTATCTTGTGAATTACTTCAGTGGATTGTAATTTGTCACTTATTATTTTATGTTTTATTTCTGTTTGTAAAGAGCATAGGAAATTCTCTTTTTGTTTGATAATTCCTTTTATATTATTTATTTCTTTAATTTTAGGTTTATCTAAAAATTCAAATTGAATAGTAGTATTATCTAGATTTCCTACTAATGACATGTCACTACTGGATTGAGAGTCTGTATCGATAGTTGTAAGAGAATCATATAGTTGTACTATATTAAATAACTGATTTCTGACTACTTCATCTACTATAAAAGTTTCGATTTTCTTTTTCACTTTACATTGGCTTTTATAATAACCAACTTTTCCACATTTATAACAGACGGGTAATTTCCTTTTACCCTTCTTTTTTAATGTAGAATATTTGGGAGCAAAGCGTTTGGTAAATTTGTCTCTTTTCTCTCTATGTTTATATCTCTTAGAATGATATTTTTCCTTTTTTCCTGATTTGTGTTTCTTTTTATGGATTTGATTATTACTTTTGTCTATATGATAACCAAATTGTTAACAAAAATCACCTAATTCTTTTTTACCAGTCATTTGTTGTTTATTTAACTGTTTTTTGAGTTTCATATCTGTGCATAAGGCTAAACCTTCTGCACATATTTCAGCAGATAATTCTCCTAAAGTATATTTAGAGTAAGATATTACACCATTATTTTTATTCTTTAGTCTTTCTTTGACTTTTTCGACAAATAAATAAGGTAATCCAGCTATAAATTTTTCTTTCCAGTGTTCTAGCTGACTATCTTCTCTTAATAATAATAGGGGAAAAAATACATCTTTATACCGTTTATAATGAGATAAGGTAGGACATTTTAAATTAGACAAAAAATTCTCAGATCTTGCAGCTAAGACGGCTGTATTTCCTATAAAATGAAGTGTAATCTTATATATTAATGTATTTACTGCATCACTTTCTGTATAAAGGATGTCTTGATTCTGTTCATTTTTCACAGTCCATTGTCTTGTACTATTTAGTATTGTCTGTTTAACATGTTCTGGGAGCTGGAAATCCCACCATCCTCGAAGCCATCCTGTAAACCCATAGATTATGGCTTTCGCGATTTCTTGGTCATGTGTTCCTACCATTTTGCATGCAGATGCATACATGGTCATATGTCGCATGGTGTTTAAAATTTGATGTTCAGATATTCCATCAATATTCCAGTTTACTAAAGCTCTTCCTGAATAAGAAGAAGTATTGAATATGAAGGTTTCTTCAAATTGTATATCAACTGTTTTATTTATATATATATATATATATATATATATATATATATATATATATATATATATATATATATATATATATATATATATATATATATATATGAGAAATGATCCTATAAGACCCTCCCCCACCCATGTGTATAAGATCCCCAACGATCATCATTAAATTTGACACGGATCTATAAAAAAGTTAAATTTTATACCCATGTGATAATTTTTTTAGAGATCCGTATCAACTTTAATAGTAATCTTTTGAGGTCTTACACAGATAGGCGGAGGAAGTCCTATCGCATTGCGTATGGGAGCTCCGTGCGCCAAAGGTTTCAATGGGGTCGCATTTGAACCGACGGTGGTCATTCAAAAGGGGAATTCGCGCGGGGCATAGACCTGTAACCCTCTCTCCCTCGCGCATGCGTAGCCCTGCAAATCTCCCTCGCGTGAACGCTACCTACTACGTCAAGCCTCTCTCCCTCGCCTGGTATTCAAAAGGGAAAATCTCTCTCTCTCTAGAAACTCAGCAATTATCCAGAGCTCTCTTTCTCTCGCAGCTCACCAAATATCCAGAGCTCTCTCTTTCTAGAAGCTCAGCAAATATCCAAAGCTCTCTCTCTCTCTAGAAGCTCAGCAAATATCCAGAGCTGTCTCTCTAGAAGCTCAGCAAATACCCAGAGCCTCTTTCCTCTTCAAAGTTCAAAGCTCAGCAAATATGCAGGTAGTCTTCGAATCTCTTCTCTCTCTCTCTCTCTCTCATTCATTTGGACGTCCGAGCTAGAAACCCCCAAAAAAAACTTCGTTGAATCTCCATTGAAGCCAATCAATAAAAAAGCTCAGGTATTGTGTATTTTTGGATTTGGGGTTCAATGGAGCTGATTAAGCTGAAATTTTTAACACTTAAGCTGTTTGCATCTGTATTTTTGGGTTTTTTGCTTTGAAAACCCTATGATGGGATCCTAGGTCTGATACATTCAAATTGCATGCATCTCACGGTGATTATTGCGTGTTTTATTTTCTCCCACTAGTATGTATTATATGTGAAATTGGGTAGACCTTGGGTGGCAGGCTTGCGCAATCTGGAGAGTATAAATTTGTCATTTACTCAAATTACTGATAGCGGTTTGAGAAGGCTCTCTGGTAGTATAAACCTTCTTGAGCTCTTAGAAGGGGGGAACGCTCTTTAAGCTCATCAATGTCGATTTTGTGGTTTTTTGAGCTAAAAAAAAAAAGAACCACCACCCAAAAATCCAACAGTGAGAATTTCTTTGAAAAAACCAATGATTTATAAATGAATTAAAATAATTATTTTCTTTTGAATATATATAATGAAGAACCAAGAAAACCCCTCTCTTGCTCGCTGTCACAGAGGTACGAATAGACCGTTGGCGCACGGAGTTCCGACCGTCGGTTCAAATGCAATTTCTGTAAGGCCTAGGCCACATAAAAAAAGTAAAGATTTACTTTAAAACCTTGTCTCAAAAACACTTCAGGCGTAAAAAATTCCCATGGTGACTCTAAAATCTATTTTTCTACTGTCAATTATAAAATTTGTAGCACAAAAAATGATATCCGTGAACACTTTAAAATGGATAATATGTTATAATATATACTACGTTTAGAACTTGGAATCCTGATTTTTTTACAAAAATAATAGTTAAGGTTGTTAAGGTTTAATTGTTAAGAGAGAGACTGAAACTGTCTTAAAAAGTGTTGTGTAGGGCATATTTTCATGTTTTGCCTTCAACAGTAATTATGTCTAATATATATATATATATATATATTAATTTGTAAATCGTTGGTGTGTTAAATGAATGAGTACCAGCGTACTCTGTCCTCTAATTTTATAGGGTTTTGTATTCTATCATGGTATTAGAGCTTTTGATCCTCCACTTCTCTCTACTTCTGTCAACGGGGATGTAATCGGCAAGGGCTTCATTTATCTCTCTCATCTTCTCTACTCTCATTTAGATCTATTTTCTCTCTCTATATTTGTTCGTGGATTTTCTTACTGCAATTAGTATTTATTTTGTCCTCTTTTTTCAAAAGCTTTGCATTGTCCTCATCTCTTGGTCTTTTGCTCCATATCCCATTGGTTTGTCTTCATCTCTTGGTCTTACATATAACATTAGAGGTGTACATTGAATATCATTTGCAAATTGAAAATAATGTCATCTTCTTATCGTTTTTACCTGAAAGGTGTAAACTTCTACCAACTCTATGCCGAACTACTCTCTGCGAAGCCAAACCTGAGTTTGGCAACCTTTGTGCTGAACTGCCCTCGGTTAAGTCAAACCAAAATTCAGCACTCCCACCTACCGAAGTAGGTTCTATCTTCCCTAAAAACTTTGGCAATTGTGGTGCCGAAGTAATCACTATCATTCCTCATAATTGTGTCTCTTCTAGTGAGCACATTATTTCCCAACCTCCAAGTCAAGTAGTTCCTTTTTTTTAACTATGGCCTCTCTAAGCTTTCCATCCTTCATCTCCATTAAACTCAATAGAGACAACTACCTCAAATGGAAAGCCCAAGTTTTAAATTGCATTGAAAGCTTGAATCTTGAAAGTCATATTGATGGGTCAAGTCGGCCACAAAATGAATATATTTATGAGGAATTAAAAGAAAATCAAGGCACCAATCCAAAACCATCAAAGGACCCTAAATTTTTGGAACGACAAATGAAAGATAAAACACTATTGAATTGGTTATTTTCTACTCCCTCTGATGATCTGCTTACTGAAGTGATGCACCTAAAGATAGCTCAAGAAGTGTGGTTGACACTTTACAATACGTATCAAAGGGAAACATTTACCAATTTTCTTCAATTTAAAAACAAAATTGATTAACTTACAAAGGGGTTTTCAATTAGTGACTAAATGGCTAAACAAGTTCAAAACTATATGTGACCACCTTGTTGCAATTGGTAGTCCAATAAATGATCCAGATATGGTCCTCTATATTATCAAAGGTCTTGGTTCAGAGTTTAAGTCCTTTGAGACCTCCCTGATGACTAGACCTCTATTCCCCTCCTTTTCAGAGCTGCGATCTGCTCTCCTCACATATGAAGCTTGGTTTGTATCTTTATCGGTTGTTGAAAGTAATCATCAAGCTTTAGTGAACACATCACCAAGGCACACAGGGTGATATTGTCGAGGACGTGGCTGTTATGAAGGTAGAAGAAGTGGAGATCGTAACCAATATCAATAAGGTATTCTTGGAGCAAATCCATCTTACCATCAACCTCCTCAGTAAAGGAGTATGCCACCTCGAGTAACTTGCCAGTATTGTGGAATACATGAACATATTGCTAAAAACTGTTGGGACAGTAAAACTGCCCTATCGTCCCACGATGTGCTAGAGCATAATTTCAGTAATCTCTCAGCCACTGTCCCAACAGATCGTTCCTGGGTTATGGACTCTGGTGCAACTGTTCATATGATAGATGACAACTTTCAACTTCGAGGTATGATTCCTTACCATGCCCCTTGCATGGTATTTACTAGAGATGGTACTGCCTTACTTATAACCCATATTGGAACTGTGTCTATTTCTACTACTTTTGGTATCCCTAATGTTTTACTTGTTCCCAAACTAAAGAAACAACTCATGTATGTATCTCAATTTGCTAAATAAATTTGCTAAATATTTGAAGTGTTGTTTTGATTTTACTCCTCTTGGTTGTGTTGTGAAGGATCTACAAAGTAGGAAGGTGATTGCTGAGGGTGTATGTGCTTCAAAATGATAAACTTTACGATCTAGCTACAATTACCTCCAAAGCTAGACGATGAGCTTTTATTTTGTGGCATGAGCGCTTAGGTCATCCTAATTTCACTACTGTCAGTCGTCTTGGAAGAGAGTTATCTCTATGGAAGAGAGTTATTTCTACCTAATTTTGTTAATGACCTATCTCATGGTTCATTATGTCTTCTTATTAGTTAGGAAAATAACCTGAGTCTACACTTGACTCATCAAATAAAAAATCTAATAGTCATCTTTATTTAATTCATAGTGATGTTTGGGGTCTAGTCCCAATTACTTCCATATTTTGTTATAGAGTTTATGTTATTTTTGTGAATGAGTATGCTCGATATATTTAGATATATTTCTTGAAACAAAAATATAATGTGTTTAATTGTTTTGTTAAATTTCACACCTATGCTGAGCATTAATTTGCTTGTAAACTCATGGCCTTTAGGTTTGTTGGAGGAGGTGAATTCACCTCTTATGGTTTAAAGAATATTTGAGTCTGCATAGAATCCATCATCAATGCTCATATCCATGCCCTCCAACACAAAATGGTGTTGCTGAGTGCAAGCGTTGTCGTATTGTTGAGAGTAGGCTTTTCATGATGTATGCTAGTGGCCTATTACAATTCCTTTGGCCATAAGGCTTTTCCATTGCTATGTATCTCATTCACAGATTGTCAAGCTCTACATTATCTTTCATATCTCCATTCCAAAAGATTTTTTGTAGTAAACTAGATTACTTTTTTTTTCGTGTCTTTGGTTGTGTACGTTTCCCACATATTCACTCTTCTCAAATAAATAAATTTCATTCTAAGGATCATGAGTGTGGGTTTGTTGGCTACAGCTCAGAATATAAAGGTTATCGATGTTATGACAAACTGTCAAGATGCTTCTTTATTGCAAAATATGTAACATTTGATGATTGCTTCTTTATTGTAAAATATGAAACATTTGATGAAACTAAGTTTTACTTTAAAAACCAGTGTTCGCTAACTAACACAAGTCATGGCATGCCAAATAATGTGTTTGTACTTATTTCACAGCTTTTTTAATTACAGGAAAAAACACACTTGCAAGCTCTTATCTCTTCTGAAGTTATAGATAAACCATCTCAGCCACATCACCCTCATAAGTCATCTCGTTACTCTGATAGGTCTGATCTACAACCTATTTTCTCAGCAAACACTTCACCACCACCTTCCCGCTCTCATACTCCAAACTTGGATGCGTCTCTCACTATACCACATGATTTACCTAAAAGACCTTTAGATGTTTCACCTATACCCCTACGCCGTACGTTTCGCTCATCATAACCTCCTAAGCATCTTTTACACTATCAGGCGTACTCTGCAACCATTCCCTCTCGTGACATTAACTAAGTCCATAAAAACAAAATACCCTATTGAAAACTTTACCTCAAAGAGATTTTCTCCCAATCTTCAAGCATTTGCAACACGAGTTTCTCAAATTCCAAAACCAACCACCTATGCAGAAGCTGCCTCTAACACTGTTGCCTCTGACACTAGGTGACTGATCTCAATGAAAGAAGAGATTGATGCACTTAAAAGGAATCATACTTAGGAATTAGTGTCATTACCTCTAGGCAAAATTGTTGTGGGCTCAAACTACGTGTACAAAGTTATGGTCCAATGAGAATGACTCAGTTGAAAGGTTGAAGTCTAGACTAGTGGTCAAGGGGTTTAGTCAGGAATATAAAATTGATTATGATGAAACCTTCAGTTCAGTTGTGAAGGCGCCCACTATTCGATGCATCCTGGCTCTATCATTTATGTTTAATTGGAAACTCCATCAACTTGATATCAAAAATGCATTCCTTCATGCCGATTTGAAAGAAGAATTGTATATTCAACAATCCAAAGGACTTGAAGATCCCTTACAACCTCATTATGTCTGCAAATTGAAAAGGACTATCTATGGACTCAAGCAAGCTCCTTGGGCATGGTCAGTTGTCTACTCCATCGTGTTGGTTTTCAAAGAAGCAAAGTTGACTGCTCCCTATTTTTAAAAAGATCATCCTCAGGTATTATCCTTCTTCTGTTCTATGTGGATGACATTATTTTTACTGGAATTGATAATCAAGGCATTAAGCATATTAAGAAAAACTTAAAATTGGACTTTGAGATGAAAGTTCTTAGAGAATTGAAATATTGTTTGGGTATTGAAATTCATCGAATAGTGAAAGGCATTGTTCTCACCCAACATAAATGTATTTTTTACTTACTCTCTAAAACATGGATGTTCGGATGCAAGCCTATTTCAACTCAGCTGAAGTAAATAGCAAGTTAAGGACTGAAGAAGGGGAATTGTTATCTAATCATTCCTTGTACGGAAGTGTAGTTGGTAGCTTTCAATATTTCACATTCGCATGCCTTGATATTATTTATGCAGTAAATACAGTATGTCAGGTCATGTAGGCACCCCGATAACTCATTGGGAAGCCACAAAAAGGATTTCGATGTATTTAAAGGGTTTTATACATTATGGTTTATTTTATACTTCCTCTAGTCCACCTGACCTCAAAGCGTACTCTGATGTTTTTTGGGTAGGGTGCCTTTGTTCCTTTGCCTCATCAACTAGTAAACATGTTTACTAAACCTTTGACAAGGCTAAGACACCACGAGTCCACAAACATGCTCTCAATGCACAAGATGTATGCTCGGCTTGAGGGGATGTTAAGAAAGATTGAAACTGTCTTTAGTAATATTGCATAGAGCATTCTTTCATTCCTTACTCTCAAGAGTAATTATGTCTACTCTATATATATATACACTAAGTTGTAAATCGTTGGTGTGTTGAATGAATGAATACAAGTCTCTTTCTCTCTCGGGTTTTCATATTCTATCATTTATGTCCCCAAAACTGAATGAATACAAGTCTCTTTCTCTCTCGGGTTTTCATATTCTATCATTTATGTCCCTAAAACTGCAATTTTGGATGTGTTTGTAGTAAGGCTTTATTTTTTTTCCACGAGGCCTAAGCTTTATTTGAACGAGTTCCAAAAAGGAAATACATAGATGTCTGCATGCAGTACACATGATTACATGAAGGAAAAAATTTATATAAAGTTGCAATTAGAATTAAGGTGTATCTCAAAAATCCATTAAAAAAAATGCTATTTTGATGTTGAAAACCCTTTAATTGATCATCTCGACATCAGGATATATAAATATGAAATAAAAAAAACGATTTTGAGTCCCAATAATAGTACGAGTAATGATCCTATGAGACCCTCTCACACCCATGTGTGTAGGATTTCAAAAGATCATCATTAAATTTAACACAAATTTCTAAAAAACGTTATCAAATGGGTATGAGACGCTATTAAATTTAGCACAGATCTCTAAAAACGTTGTCAAATGGGTATGGGACTTCACTTTTCTAGAGATCTATGCCAAATTTAATAGTGATCCTTTGATGTCCTACAAACATAGGTGTGGGAGGGTCTCAAGGTCATTTTCCTAATAGTGCATCTTGCAACGCATTATCTCGACCGTCCATTTTCAAGATTTTCATGTGTTTCTAGACCATATTTAAAGTTTAAAATTTATACTTAAATGAAAATGGATTCTCGTGCCATCCTAATAATTTTTTATATCTAAATTATACCTTATCTTAAAATTTGAAGGTACGCATTAAGTTAATTGTTTGAGGTTGCAACCTTATGCAAACCACACCATTACATGAATCCCTCTTACTACAGTTATTTATGCTCCCATCGTATACAAACCCAAGTGTGAGTACAAAGTCCACATACTCCGCAGCCATCCAACCCTATCTCGCCTGTGAAATTGTGAACAGAAGAACTACTCTCTCTCCCTCCCCCTGTGAATACAAGAACTGTTCTCTCTCTCCATGTGAATAAAGATACTACTCTCCCCTCTCTCTCTCTCTATGAATAGTAAAACCGCTCTCTCTCCCTCATTGTGATTCATTAGAATGAGCGAGTACTGGTAGTACACATGGTGGGTAGCGTTCAATTGCTGCAAGTTGAGCCACCAACTTCCCCAAATCGCCAACCTCAACCACCAGACCACTCCTCCCTCTCTGCACCCGGCCATTCACCCACCACTCTCTCTCTACAAAGAGGCAAGCAACTCCACGCCCTCCTCTGCAAGCAACCCCAACTCATTTCCCCCCATGACCGTCTCCAACTTCTCTCTCTCTATGCTCGCCATGGCGCTCTTCGAGAGGCCGAGCTCGCCTTTCTCACGACACCACACAACCACAGCAATAGCTCCTTCTCTTGGAACCTCATTATTCGTGCCTTTACGTCGAGTGGCTTCTACTCTGATGTTCTCAATATCTTTGTTGAAATGCTTGAGTCCAATTCACTACCAAATCGATTCACCCTGCCCTTTGTTTTCAAGTCTTGCGCTGTTCTCCAATGCCTTGGCCCTGTTAGAGATATACACACATTGGTTTTCAAGGCCGACTGCCAATTTGATGTCTATGTTTGCAGCTCTTTGATCGACGCCTATGCGAAGTGTGGAAGAGTTTGTGAAGCTCGTCGAGTGTTTGATAGAATGGGTGAAAGGAACATTGTTACTTGGAATTCCATGATTGCCAGTTATGCGAGAAACGGCTTTCTGGAAGAGGCAATGTGTTTGCTTTATGAGATGAGTAGGGAATTTGGGGCTTCTGTGAGTTCTTGGAATTCTCTGATTGCTGGTTGTTCTGAGGCCAATGCTGAGCTTGTGCTTGAATGCTTCGCTTTGATGAGCTCAGCTTCGGTGAAACCCAATCTTAACACGCTCAATACCATCCTCCCTTTGTTACCCACTTTTGCTTCTTTGGACCATTGTCGTGAAATCCATTGTTTTGTGATCAGGAATGGCATCCCAGATCATGGCATTGTGTCTGTGCTTGTCATCCTCTATGCCCACCATTGCTGCATGGACTGTGCATTACGAGTGTTCGAAGACATTCAGTTGAAAAGCACAGCTGTATGGAACACAATGATAGCTGGATTTGTTGATATCAATAGGCTTGACCAAGCTTTCGAAATGGTTAGAGAGATGAAGAGGCTTAGTAGTGAGAGGCCTGATAGGTCGACCCTCACTCTGCTTCTTCCTGAATTGCATCGCCTAGGCACGCAGGCTAGCAAGCTCGGTGACTGCATCCATGCCTATACTTATCGTAATGGTTTGGAGTTGGACACATCAGTGTTCAATGCTTTGGTTGCCATGTATGGAAGGAGCAGGCGCATAGAGATCTCCAGAAAAGTTTTTGAGAGAACTCAAGGGAAGGACATTGTTTCTTGGAACACCATGCTCTCAAATTATGTAAATAGTGGATATTTCAATCAAGCTTTCCACCTCTTCTCCCGAATGCACACTGAGGATGCAAGGCCTGATGAGTTCACAATTCCATCAGTTCTTCAGTCATGTGGACACTTTGCATCAGTCCAAGGAGGTTCCTCTGTCCATGCCTATGCCTTCAAGGGAGGGTTTATAGACGACTTGTGCGTAGAGAACTCCCTCATAGATATGTATGGGAAATGTGGGTTCGTTGAGTTTGCAGAAAAGGTGTTTAGAGAGATGCGACAAAGAGATTTTGTGTCATGGAATGCCATGATCTCTTGTTATGCCGCTAATAAGCATCCCAATGAGACCCTCTCACTCTTTGAAAGCATGCAAAACCAAGGCTGGAGACCAAATGGGGTGACCTTTGTTGCCATCTTATCAGCATGTAGCCGTGGCGGTTTCGTTGATCAGAGCTTGGAGTACTTGGCCTTGATGAGTAGCAAGTATGGCATTGAACCAGATATTGAGCACTATGCTTGTGTGGTCGATGCCTTAGGCCGTTCAGGTCAGCTTGATGAGGCATACGAGCTTATCATGAGTATGCCCATGGAGCCTGACGATTGCGTTTGGGGTGCATTACTTGGTGCCTGTAGAATTCATGAGAACGTTGACCTAGCTGAAATAGCAGCGAGGCATCTGATAGAGTTGCAGCCTGAGCATCCTGGGTATTATGTACTGCTTTCGAATATCTATGCAGATGCTGAGAGGTGGGGAGATGTCGCGAGGGTTAGGGCAGCTATGAAAGAGAGGGGAGTGAAGAAGTACCCTGGTTGTAGTTGGATTGAGTTCGACGATGGTGTCCATATGTTTGTAAATGCAGACAAATCCCATCCACAATTCGCTGAAGTATATTCCACCTTGAATTGGTTGAGTGCACATTTGAGAACCGCAGGTTATGTGCCTGTTATGGACTTTCATTTGCAGGATGCTTAAGAGAACGAAACAATGGATTCCTTTCTTCTTGTACGCTAAAGGCCTCAAATCAATTAACTGCACATTTGAGAATAGTGGGTCTTTATTCCTGTTACAGACTTCAAGTGTGGGGATGTTAAGAGAATGCTGCTATGGAGTCTGTACTTTGTGTAAACTGGTGCCACAATAAAATAATTAGCCTTTACCATTGGTTGATAATGTAGGGACATATACTGGACCATCAATCAAGTGATGGCACATTTGGGACATAATGTGCTGTATCATTGTTATGGACTTTGTCTTGCAGCATGTTAAAGGGTGTGATCCAATGAGTCCAATGAGTAATCCAATTAAATAATTAGACCCCATGGGTGAATGACTAGCAAATGTATGTTATCAGTAGAGGACAAATGCAACTTGCAGATGTTAAATTCAGAAAATATAGACTGCAAAAGAACTAAAACCCAAGTTGTAAAGGCAAAGAAGAAATTGTAAGATGCTCTATGAAAAACTGTCCAAGAAATACATTTTTGGCATGACAACATATTGATATATCTCACTGTCAGTGAAGCCTACTGATAAGGATCCTTCGCTCTCATTCATCAAGGCATAGCCATAGCAAGTTGTGCATCACGCTGAGAAAACATTGTTGACGTTCATAATTGAAAGGCCAGTGGTAGGGGAAACTCTTTGGAAGATGAATATGGCTTCTTCACAGGACATGTAGATCCCCATGGGCTGATGAGAGGTACTGCCACCTCTAATTGTGGTTGAACTGGTTTTCCAGTATTCAAATCAACTTGGCCGAGGTACTCGGGCCTTGGTCAAGGCGATTTACTCGGACAAGTCTGAGTAACTTGCTCTAGTCTAATTCATTTTTTTTAAGAAAAAGAAGATAAAATCCAGTTATATATATTATAAATCCCACATTCTTATCATCAAGCAAGACTTGCCATGTTGGATATTTTTTTCCCCCTAAATAGGCCACTTTGCAAGAGGTCTAGACCTCTATTCAGGTGGGAGGCTAATTTTTTTTTTAAAACTCCAAAAAAAGAACGTTTTTAAAAGCGGGAAAAATTGGCTACTATGGGGATTAGAACCTAGCAGAGTTGAACTTTAGGTGGTATTATTAACCAAAATGACACTTCAATGCATCTAATTTAGATGTGATGTATTAATATAATTAAACTAAAAAAAATATAATGTACAACCAACTTGCCTAAAACTCGCTTCGCCCATAGAGTGAGGCCGAGTTGCCTCGGTTGAGTCTTAGGATCATGACATCGTGTCTGTGCCTCAATCGAGTTTCAGGCAACTCAAACTTGCCCTATGGGCTAGGCGAGTTTTGGGCGAGTTGGTTGGACATCATATTTTATTTAGTTTAATTATATTAATACATCACATCTATATCACATGCGTGGAAATGTCTTTTTGGTTAGTACTACCACCTAAAGTTCAACCCTGCGAGGTTCGAATCCCCATAGTAAGCCACCTTTTCCCACTTTTAAAAAACTCATTTTTTTGGAATTTTAAATCCCCATAATAAGCCACCTTTTCCCACTTTTAAAAAAGTCATTTTTTTGGAGTTTTAAAAAAATCACATGCATTGAAATTTCTTTTTGGTTTAGTACTACCCACCTAAAGTTCAACCCTACCGGGTTCCACCTTTTCTCGCTTTTAAAAACATCCTTTTTTTTATAACCTCGCCCGAATGGAGGTCTAGACCTCTTGCAAAGTGGCCTTTTTACAAGGAAAGCCATAACTAACACAACAATTGTTGCTTGATGATAAGAATGTGAGATTTATAATATATATAATTGGTTTTTATCTTCTGTCACTTGAAAAAAAAAAAAACAAGAAGACTCGGACGAGTTACTCGGACTCACCGCCTCGGCCAGGGCCCGATTACCTTGGCCAAGTCGATTATTTGAACACTGATTTAAACTGAATGTGGGAACCTAGCTATTTAGTTGGTCCTTGAGGACATTGGTGTATTGTTTATTGTTTGAAAAAATAAGTGACTTCATATGTTTACTATAAGAAGATGTCTGTCACTTAAAAAAAAAAAAAAAAAAACAAGACTCGGACGAGTTACTCGGACTCACCGCCTCAGCCAGAGCCCGATTACCTTGGCCAAGTCGATTATTTGAACGCTGATTAAAACTGAATGTGGGAGCCTAGCTATTTAGTTGGTACTTGAGGACATTGGTGTATTGTTTATTGTTTGAAAAAATAAGTGACTTCATATGTATACTATAAGAAGATGTACAAGTATTTGTATAATGAAATCGAACCCCAAACAGGGGCGCAAAAATCTCAATCAGATCCCAGAAAACCAGAGTAAAGCTTTATACAAGAAAGCTTTACACATAGTAACCGTGAAGAAGCATGCATACAGACAGTGAAGGTATTGCTGGCTGGTGAGGGCATCGGCCTTTGAATTCGAATTGTGCCAGGAATGGTTAAAGGATAGGAAAAGGTAGTCCAACGAAGCATCCACTTGATTGAAGAGTTGTTTCAAGTACTGGCCCATCAAATGAAACTCAAGCAGTCGCTTTCAATTTGAAGCGAGGAACCACATCTGCAGTCTTAGAGTTTCAGGCCCTTAATAAGGGTCCTTGCCTGAGCCATTGTGGAATCAATATTTCCAATGAAGCCTAAAAATGATATAAATGCCAGTATTATTTCTAAGCAAGCCCCGAAATCCTGATCTGCTTGAATTGCTTAGGAGGCAACCATCAAAATTCAGTTTAATGAGCCCATGGAGAGCCTTCCAGGTGCTGACTTGATTATGAGCCCAGAAAATCCTATGGTGATGAACCCAAAACATCACAATGGCCTTAAACTTAGTTTTGCGAGGCTTGTATACCCATTTCTCTACCCTGAAAACTTTTTAACTTCCAAAAGAGCAACCACGCCATGAGAATTGGGGGAGAACCCCCCCGGGTAGGGGGGGGAGATGGTTGGACATCACTTAAACGGGCCAAAAATATAATTCCAAAATTGTATTGCCCCTGAGCAGTGTAGGAACAAGGGATCTATGGATTCCTCCTCTTCACCTACTAGTTTTACGGCCATACTCTTCTTTGGAGTTGATTATATCATGATTGCTCTAAACCAGTTAAATGCTTGAAACTTCAGGGGCCCAATAACAAATGGTAGGGACACTGTTTGACAGGATAGAAATAAAGTACATGGAGGAGACTAAGAAGTGCCTTGATGACACCGGGGGCTATGCTAGCTTGTCAAGAACCTGGGGATGTCGAGGTTTCAAGAAACAGAGCCAAAAGGGAGATTTCCATGTCCCTAAATTCTCCCAAACCTATGGAATACTCTCAATGTGAGTGAGAGTGTGCTCTATTTAGGTAACTAGAACAAGGCATGAGTTGGGAGCCAACTCTATTTGGGATGTAGTGGTACCGTCCCTCTAGCCTTGCCGTATGACCAGGCCTTATCTTGGAAAACTGATCCACAGCTTGGGCTAGAAAGGTTTAGTCTATATGATGTGCATTCCCAAAAAAAGGCCCACCAGTGCTCTATCGAAATCGGAATACCCTAGTGGTGAATGCTTAGCTATGAAATATAGATACACCTCTTGCGGTTTGACTGTGTGTCGACACTTGGTAGACACTCACACGCTATAGACACTTGTGGACATGCATACGACACCTCTATTAAGTGTCCGCTACCATGTTTCTTTTTCAGATTTTTTTTTTTTATATTGAGGTATCTTTTTTTTATATATATAAACTTCATTTTTCATTGAAGAATATTTTATTTTAAAACTAATAAATAATTTAAAATAAAAATAAAAAATATTTCTATTCGTTAAATTAGGGTTTCCATAAGCTATTGGTACTATAAATTAAAAATACAATCTATTACAACTACCATGAAACTGTTTAGGGCTTTTACCTCCCTAACTAGTTTCTGCCTTTGCAAGCTATAGACCATTGGTTTCTTCTTTTCCAAACTATAGACTACTGGATATTTATATTTCTTCAACTTTTTTGCTCTTTTATTTTCCTTGTTCCTTGCTCCCTGTAAGATCTTTGTTGTTCCATCTTTTTTGCAATTAATAATATGAATTGCATTATATATTGCCTTGTCCTATCAATTGACTCTATTAGTTTTGAAAGCTTGGATTTTGGATGAATACATTAGGACTCTTTTCAATATCCACACAATAAAGGTGCTACATTTTGATTTAATAATTAGGTAATATTTTGTGGTTTTTTTTTTTTTTTTTTTAATATCATGACAATGCAACCCTGAATTGGTCTTTAAGAAATTTTAATGAATAAAATTTAGATTCACAAAATAACATTTTGGAACTATTAGTTTAATTATATTTATTTTTTGGATGCTTTACTATTGGTATATGACATGAAAATTTGCATGTGTAAATGCATATGTGAACTACACAGGTTTTAAGATATGTATATATAAAAGTATGCATTTATGTAGATATTTATATATTATACATACATGTGTGTGGATGTCATGTTTTCGACACTTTTATCTGTGTCATAAATAGGACCCCCGTATCTGTGTCTATATAACATAGATGCTGAGCCATAAGGAAACCAAGACACTCATGAGTGGAGCGGAACAAGAGGAACCAATATGCTTTTCAGTTGGCTAGGAGGAAACCAATGCACTCCAATGCAGTGGAATGATGGCCTATGAGGGTTAGTGCCTAAAAGCCCCAACACAGTAGGAACACAGTATCCTACACAACATACACACATGATAGTTACATTCGACCAAAGATTGGTCAAAGGCCTAGATGGGTCTTCGTGTGCATGTTGTTAATCATAATTGGTCATAGGTATGTTGGTTTTGTTATACACTATTGTAACTTATTCTAGTTGTAAAGGATAAATATGTAATTTTTGAATTTATTTGGACCCTTATCTAACTCTTAATTGTGCAACCCTTCTCTCAAAAATGAATTGGGCGTCATGTCATTCTTCTTGCGTTCTGTCTATCCATCTCAAACTCTATCACAATTTGTTTTTCACTTTCAAGTAGTCAATGTGATATTCTAACATGTTATTAAAGCTAAGTTCAACTATTAAGGTAAGTCACTGATCAAAGGTATCAAATTATCTCTTGTCTCTATTCTTTGTTAGTCATTATTTAGATTGATCATGTTATTGTCAATATTGATGTGAAACCTTAGATCTATCCCTTTTAATTTAGATTTCTAAAACTTTTTTAACCTTGAATCTTTTCTTCTCTTGAAATCTCTTCTTTACCCTAATTCTCTTCTTTACGTAAATCTCTTCTTTTCATATGCCACGAAAGCATGCATAAAAACCTAGATCTCTCTTACGTGAACCTCATCCTCTCTCTAAATCTCTTATTTACACTAAACTCTTTGTTTTGACATTTGTTTTGTTGGGTAAGTAAAAAATGGTAAAGTCAGTGGAGATTTGGGCGCCTACCTTTTGGTCCTTATCCTTTGGTGAGAATAGAGTCAGAGACCTCATCATGGGGCTCAACAATACTACGGTCAAAACTTTATGACATTTTAGCAAAAAAAAATATAAGTTAATAGAGATTTGGGCTCCTACCCTTTGGTAAGAATGGAGTCAAAGACTTCATCATGAGGCTCGTTGGTACTACCTCCAAAAAGCCCCAGCTCATTCTCAAGTTAAAAAGAAAATTATTGCCATTAGCTTCTACTCATTTGATCCCATGAAATCTTCCGGTCTCCTCAATATTTCTTTACCCAAAAGTTACCATTAAACTTTCTTTTTCCAATTTCACGGAAAGGAGTTGGATTCCTTTCATTAGAAGCATGTGATTGATGGGTCACATTGATGGATCGTGCAAGGCACCACCACAGTTCATCACTAAGGCCTTGTTTGGTTCATAAGTAACAGGTTGCATGCATAAAACTCTTTGCTATGAAAGAGTTTTTCAATCCTAGTTTTTCCTACATTTCATTTTACATGCTTGGAATTCGAGTGTACCTAGTTTCTGATGTTTAGCAACTTGTTTGGTAAACTATCTCATGGAATCTGGATTTTAGTCGTTCATTTGCAATGTTGATGATTGGATATCAACATCCATCCAATAAAGTTGATTTCTTCGAAACAATCAATCTATAGTGTTTTAAAATACGGACAGTTTAGATGAAAAGTTTTGTTCGCTTTATTAAATTATGCGAGCATAATTAACTGATGGTTTAGATAAAAAGTTTAGTTTACTTTATTAAATTAAACGAGCTTCAAGCTTGATTAACTAATCTGAGTATTTTTTTCTCTCACTCTCTCTGTCTTGTAATATTTTTTCTCTCTCCCTACTTTAAAATTCTCAAAATATTATTTGGATTGGATTTATGTAGGAAGTTAGGGGACTGGCTTAGCTGGAAGAGTTCAAGGGCTTCACCAGAAAGTTATTTTGAACATATCCTTTGATTATGGTATTCCATACCTCTACATTTTTTTCAGATAATCGATCGAGGACCTTCCTTGCTAAATATATGACTGAAACCCCACAATAGGCACAGATCAAGCGCTAGTAGCAAAAGAGCAATTACAGTAGCTTGGCCAATGCTTTAGGAGCAACTCATAGAAAGAGCCTAATGGTTTAAAAGGAAGCTGGAAAAATGTTTTTAAAACTCCCAACAAATTGCCATTCTTGCCGTTTTAACATAAAATTAAAGAGCTTAAGATCTTTTGAAGCTTGCCCATTCCTAACAAACCATAAAATCATGGTGTTATAAGTGATTGTGTTTTCAAGGCATTTTATCAAACAATGACTGCTCCGAATGAGAGTCCACACAATTACAGTTCTAGTTTAGCAGAGAATTTGATTTGGGTTCACCCCATTGAGTATAATCTATAAGTGTATAGTCACACCCAATCTTAACTCTTGCAATTCAATTAACGTATAATGGTCCTGTTTCAAGCCATTGGAAACTGATTTAGAATAGAACCAAGAGATTTTTCAGGTCCGTGTATTATACATGTCAATTTTTGGCTTAGAGAAAGTGTCAAAGAGTTTTGTGGCTTCATCTAAAAAAAAATCTAAAATATCCTTTTTCACACACCTTTTCTCTCTCTCTCTCTCTCTCTTCGGCAATCAAGACAATGTGCTCCGGCGATACGAAAACTTGCTCCGACAGTAGACCTTCTGGAGCCAGGGCACTCTTGCGGTTGATTACGTCACTCCGATGGTACAAAAACAAGCTCTGGCATTACAAACATTCGCCCCGGTAGTACACCTTTTGGAGTCACAGCGCTTCGGTAGTGAGGTAGTTCACTCCGGCAGTAGACGAATTTGCTCCGGCATTACGTGATCTCGCTTCGACAGTACACCTTTTGGAGACATTTCGCTTGAATGCGCTCCGGCAGTAGGGTCATTGGAGCCACAACACTCTGACAGTGCATTAGGGCGCTCCGACAGTGTTTTCAGCGCTCCGGCTATAGATGAAGAGGCTCCAGTGGTACACCTAGTTCCTGCAGTGTTATTCTACGCTCCGAAAATACGCAACTTGGGATCGCCAATTGAATTTTTTTGTATGGGAAGGACATTTCCGTCCCAAAAATAACAACTTTTTACCTTGGGGGATTTTGCGAAGAAAAGTTGTGGGAAAAAAAGTTAAGAGGAAAGGTTGACTAGGGGATAAGTTACGTAAATAGTACATTTTGAGGGAATTACGGAAGGATTACGAAACTCATATACCGAATAATCTCATGCCAGTCTAATGCATTTGAGGCAGGAACTTGTGAATTGCACAAAAGGAAGATAAATCCATATTGGAGTTCTAGCTAAAATCAAAGGAATATGTGATCACATTGCTATGATTCAGCATCCTGATACTAACAAAGTATAGTATAATTTGCGTTGAAGGGTATTGGATATCAATCTAAGATTTTTGTTACTAGTGTTTGCTCTATACCACCATAACCCACTTTTGTAAAGTTATGTCATCTACTACTTTAGCATGAAGCTATCTTTCCTATTAAAAGGACAATACAACAATCAAGTATGAATTTCTATGATGTTTTATTTATTAATAACAGTAATTCATCCTCCTAGGAATGGTTTTTGTGCAGCTAGAAGCAGAGTAAGAAATGACAGAGGGCATGGGGGTCATGGTAGATGTGGATTTTATGCTAATACTGCTAGGAATAACATCCTACCTCCACTTAACAACAATAATAATAGGAGTTCTCATAGGAATAGTGGTATATTATGTCAGATGTGTGGAAGGTGTAACCACGTAGCTTCTAACTATTATATAGATATGAATGGAAACCCTGCGATACGAAAGTAACCAGCATACTACTCTAAATATATCTATTAATAGGGCAATGAGTAATGAAAGTGGTTGGAGTTCATATTATCATAGGACAACTGGCTGCATTGAGTACATCTAGGGAGAATCTTGTCATTGCATCACCATCTAAAGTTAGATAGATCTTTGATAGTGGAGCAACCATTTGACAAGAATTTGAAGTGTGTTCTCTTTCCTTGTCCCTTGCTCAAGTAGCGGGTGAGATGGGTCCTCTCACCACATTACACATTTTGGGAGTGCCATCATTCAAGCTTCTAAACATCTTATACATCTCAAAAATGTTTTCCTTGTGCTAAATTTAAATATAATCTTATTTCTATGTCATAGTTGGTTAAAGAGAATCATGTCTTCTTTGTTTATACTCCTAATTGTGTTCTATTGAAGGACCAACTATCCAGGGCCATATTAGCTAGTGATTCATGCATGAAGAGTTGTACAAAGCCGATGATGAATCAAATAAATTCCAAACTCTAGTCATGTCTTATCATGTTAATAAAGATGCCAATGTGTGGCATCATATATTAGGTCATTGTAGTATGAGGTCTTTAAATAAGTTTTGTAAATAAGGACTTATTTCCTTCAATGTTGGTCATCCTTGTGGGTTTATTTTTCATAGTTGTCAATTCGAAAACATGCCAAATGTCCATTCTAATATAGAAACGCTTCTTCTCCATATGAGTTAGTGCATTTTGATATATGGAATCCAGTGCTAACTACATCTCCTTCCAATTCCTCTATTATGTGAAATTTTTTTATGACTTCTCTAGATTTACATGGATTTTCTTTCTTAATAAAAAATCCATTGTGTCTGAGACGTTTAAACGTTTCAAATTGTTGATTGAAAATCACTTCCATAAGCAAATTTGTACTTCCATAGAGATAGAGGGGGGTAGTACTAAGGTGGATGTAATGGTGAACTTATAAAATTTGATGAATCTTAATGCTCTTAAAGCTAGCCTGAATATCAGATGTATTCCACCGCCTATAGAAGCCTTTGATGGAAGTTATCCAGGGAATCCGGGACCAGCTGGTTATGGAGGGGTTCTTAGAGATGGTTATGGCAGGATTGTTTATTCTTATATTGGGCCTTGTGGTAAGGCGTCGGCAAATCATGCAGAATTTTGTGCATTGCTCTAATGCCTGAAGTTGATATCTCAAAGACAAATTGGGGTACCTTGCATAAGTGAAGGAGACTCACTATAAATATGGGTACCATTCAAAACCAGGTTTTAACGTAATGTTTGACATAATAAGATTTTGATTCAAAACCTGGGTTTGTTAACCTATGGAGCGAATTGAGCACTTGGACAATGTGAAGTGTCCGCTAAGTTTGCTATTAGGCAGAGACCGTAATGATCATATAATGTGCATTCATAGGCTAAGATAATACAATCATGCTACATTAAGGCCCAAGAAATAGAGGACCTGGTTCTAGATTTCCTTGAAAATAGTTTACATTTCTTTTTTGAGGATAACATATTAGGAGCCTAGGCGTGCGAGAGAGAAAGAGAGAGACTGATTAATTGAATAAATCAATAATTAAAATAAAAAATATAACCAATTCGTTACAATAAGCAGATAATGAAGACCCAACTAGAGTCAACTACAAGAATTACTCAAAGAGAGAGAGAGAGAGAGAGAGAGAGAGAGAATTCACATGAAAAGGAACTTCAGTTAGCCCACATACAAAAGTCCATGTCTCAATTTCTCATGTTCTGAGAGCTTTGGCTATCTCAGAAGCTGTAGAGATATAGATTGATATCGAACCCTGCAATAAATCCCACACCAACACTAGTTTGCCATGTTGATGTACAAGGAAGGTGCCAAATTAAATCACCCGGTTTTTTATCTTTAGAAAAGTTAAAATCAGCAAGACTAAGGCTATGAATCAAGCCAATGGAAGAGTTAGTTCTCTTCTCTTTTTCTCAAAAAAACTCTATATAAAAAGAAATAACTCTCCAATAAGATAAGCACTCCCCTATTAATTACAAAACAAACCTCACAGAGTGGAAAAAAAAAAGAAGCAAATAACTCTGTTTATCTCCCCCGTGTATATATCTCTCCCCCCACATCAATCTCTCTCTCTCAAACATTAATCTCTCATTTAACTAACATGACCTATAAGTTTCTATTTTTCATATATTTGTCTCTCTAGCTTCATATGGGACCCACCAAGAATAAAGGATGAGATCTACCCCACGTGATTATCTCCTCGTCCTTTCCTTAACAAATAAAATATGCTCCCATCCTAAAGATATTTGAACTTATCCTAAATAAATTTTATTAATTTACTACTCTTGTCCCCATACTAAAACAAAATACACTCTTGTTCCCTCATAACCACAACCAAAGCCCGACGACATAAAATTATTTTCATTCAAGTCCCATGGTTATAAAAAAAATAAAGATAATATCCTAGTAAAAAATAAAAGTCTACCCTATCCTTGAAAATCAATTTTAAAAAAACAAAAGGTAAATAAAAATATTTAATTAGCCTAATCCTTAAGCGTCTCAGGTGCGATTCGCATCACATATAGAATGAGAAGTTCTATAGAAAAGCCATAAAAAATCCAAGCTCAAATCTAATGTTTTAAATGGTAATCGGGGTGAACTGCATTGCCAACGTCCTCAAGTTCAAAGCCACATACACAAGATTAATACCCCTTTGTAATAGACAACCAGTGCCAAAGATTGTAAAGTATCTTGCGTTTCACACCCTACCGACGCAGCCCCTCCCTCAATGATCCTCCTTTTTTTTTTTCCTTCCAAATCTCCCATAATACAGCTCCCCGAAAAATCTTCCAAATCAATATCCCGCAGATTGGCATACTAGGTACACTGAGATGATTAATAATATTAAGGTGGCTTCGAGGCAGCAGTAAAGAACAATCGATAAGGTTGAAAGCCCAACCCCATAAGTTGCTAGCAAAAGAGCAGTGAAGAAAAAGATGATTACCTGTCTCTTTATCGTTCTTACACATTGTAGATACCGCAATCCCGATCGAAAAAACCGTGGAAGACCAAAATTCCCCAAGCATGCCATATGGAAACTTGAACCAATTATAACCTGACCATAACCGACCTTGAACTATGCCTGATACACCCAGACCCGCCTATCAGAGCTTGAAGCACCAAAGAATGCCCTTGAAGATTGAACAAGGTAGATCGGAACCAAGAACTACCAATTTGGAAGCAATAAGGAAGCAGACAGTTCCGACACTATTGGCAAAGGTGCTGGCGTTCTTCCAAATTCCGGCAGACTAGATGTCCAAAACTGACCAAGACAACTCATGCCTTGAGATGCAAGGTGTGGTGCATTGTGTGGCTCGCTCCGGCCATTTTCTGGGGCAAGTTCATAATTTGTGACCCTAAAATTTCTGAGGCTTATAACTTTTGATCCATAAATTCAATTCGAGCGGTTTGTAGACCTTTGGAAAGCTCTCAGGGTCTACTGCAGCTCTCGGGTAGTTTTAGGATAATTCTACTTGGCTTAGGTCATCTACGATCTACTAGGATTTTGTATCGTCTTTTGGTCTCGAAATCAAGGCTTTAGGAATTCCCTAAGCCCGCATTTCGATGGGGTATCTACAAGTATAAATTTTTATGATATTTTATTTATTAACAACAATTATTCATCTCTTAGGATTGCTTTTTGTGAAGGTACAGGCAGAGCGTGGTGATCATGGTAGAGGTGGATTTTATGCAAAAACCATTAGGAGTGGCATCCTATATCCACCTAACAACGATAATAAAGGGAGTTTCAGTCATGAGAGTAGTGGTAAATTTTTGTCGGATCTGTAGAAGGCGTAACCACACAACTTTATATAGATATGATGGGAACCGAAGACTGTGAAATGTAAACGACCAACGTACCGCTCTAAATATAATTATTGATGAGGGTGTAAGTAATGAAAATGGAGTTAATAATATCCGAGGATAACTGGTTGCATTGGATACTTCTATGAAGAATCTTGTTATTGCATCACCATTTAAAGCTAGGTAGATCTTGGATAGTGGAGCACCAAACTATTTGACAGGAAATTCATATATATTCTCTTCCTTTGTTCCTTACTCAAGTAGTGGGTCTGCTATAATTGGAGATGGGTCCTCTCACCAAATCACATATATTGCAAATGTCACCCTTCAGTCTTCTAAAGGTCCCATACATCTCAAAAACATTTTCCTTGTCCCTAATTTCAAAACATAATCTTATTTTTATGTCATAGTTGGCTAGAGAAAATTGTCTTCTATGTTTTTACCCCTAGTTTTGTTTTATTGAAGGACCAACTATCTAGGGCCACATTAGTTAGCAGTTCACATGAAGAATTGTACAAAGTTGATGATGAGCCAAAGAAATTCCAAGCTATAGTCGTGCCTTGTCATGTTCATAGTCGTGCCTTGTCATGTTCATAAAGATGCTATTGTGTGGCATCATATATTGGGTCATTGTAGCATGGAGTATCTAAATAACTTTGGTTTCCTTCAATGTTGATCATCCTTGTGAGTTTCTTTGTCATAGGTGTTAACTAGGAAAACATGCCAAATTGCCATTTATTTTTAATTACAAGTGTTTCTTCTCCATATGATAAGTGTATTATGATGTATGGGGTCTAGTGCCAACTACATTTCCTTCTAATTTCTTCTACTATGTGATTACTTTCTTCTACTATGTGATTACTGTAGACACCCCATTTTAAAATTGGTAAATTTTATGGTTTTTTTGGACCCAGAGGACCATACTATTTCAATAGACCCCTAAACCATAGACCGCCACAATCCACGGCCACATCCTATATTCTACATCCCTATTAGGTCTCTAAGAAAAATAAAATTGACGTCCTTATTTTTGAGAAGGAGGTGGCACATGGGAGACTAGGGACACCTCTTAAAAAGGTGGGACGTGTAGGTTAAAAAGAGGAGAGCTGGGACGTGGGAGGCTAGAAGTTAGAGAGAGAGAGAGAGTTCAGCGAAAGAAAAACCTAACCTAAGAAACCCTAGTTCTAAACTATCTTTAGATCAGAAAACTATTCAACTAGGCTAAGGGTTGGTCAACACTTGAAGAAAGAGAGATAAAGAGGACACCGGTTCTGATACGGGCGAGCCCTCGAAGGCTCGAGAATCCCCGGCCATCTGGTTCAGTTTGGTATCATTTCTTACTCTTTTATTATTTATTTTATGTTTTTATTTTATTTTTAATTAAATTATATTAGTTTTTATTGTTTTTGATTTCGTGTTTCATAGATGGATCAATGCTGGCGTTGCCACTAATCTGATAACAGATCCGCTTGTTTTTGGGCGGATCTAGTGTCAGATCAGAATTCGATTGTCCCTACAATCTCTATCATTTTCTTTTAAAATCAGTTTGTGGTGTTCAGATTTGAGGGATCTTTTTCTGAAGTTCTCTCTAATTTTGCACTATAAACAGTTTGACGCCCACCATGGGGCATTTCGAGCTAGATCCGTGCACGAAAAAAAAAAAAAAAAGAAACAAATTGTCCATAGGAAAACCTTACTTTGATTCCTCCCTATAATTTAGTATTTCTTTTATTTATTTGTATGCTCGTAAGAAAAAAAAATGATTGTTTTTTTTTTTTGTGGCCTTTATTATTCTCGTTGGCATCATTTGAATATCTCTTTGTTACCCAGTTGCCTTCTAGATAGAGCACGTTTATTCTTTTGGTGTATCTTTTGCATCTAAGGGAATTGGATAAAGGTTTGGGCCTAGGTGTTTATCTTATGTTTCCAAGGGGATAAAGGTTTGGGTTTCACGCACGTTTTAAAGTAATATGAATAAAATAACAGTAAGAGAGGCTTTTGAACTTTAATAAGAAAAAGAGGTCGCAAGGACCATGGTCGCGAGGACTCTGCCTTACTGATATGCTTTCGATTCGTCCGTCTACCTCAGCAACAAAAACTGTTGCCTGAGTATATTTTTCAAGCTTGCCGGCTAGACCTTGTGCTTCTAATAACTGCCTTGCGCGCTCACAACCGAGCGTAACAATTACAACTTCTCTCGCGGATCACAAAATTTTTGGTTATTATTTTATTTTTTTTACTACCTCGTTAGTTTTCTGGATTTTTTTTTTTTGGTCTCTATTAAAAAAAAAAAAAAATTTTTTGAGGCCATTTTATTTAAAAAAAAAATTAAAAAAAAAAAAAAAAAAATGTGTTTTGCTCTTTTACTATTATTATTATTTCAAAAAAGTAAAATCTTTTAAGGACTTTTTGCTTCTCCAAAAAAACAAAAAAAGACAAAACAAAACCCTTTATTTCTTTTGTTTTCCTTCTTTTCTTAGTAAAAAAAAAATCAAGAAAATCACTTTTTTTTAGTCTTTGCCATCTCCAAAAATAAACAAAAAAACTCTTTGCTTCAAAAAAAAAAATTTAATTTGAAAAAAAAAAAAGAAAAAAAAATAGGTTAGTTGGTGTGAAAAAGTTGTTTTTATTTTTGTAAGGCCTTTCTTCCTCCAAACCAAAAAAAAAAAAAAAGTAGGTGCTTGAGGCCTTCTTTCTTATCTACTTAAAAATAAAGAAGAGGTGTCTTTAGCCATTTTTATTTTAAAATAAAAAATCATTTTCCTAAGACAAAAAAAAGTCAAATTTTTTGGGCATCTCTGTCTTAAAAATATATATATATTTTAAAGGTAATCTTGCTTTCAAATAAATAAAAAAATTAATGCCTTTCTCATTTCTTAAAAAAAAACAAAAAAAAAAAATTGCTTTGCAAAAAAAAAAAAAAAATCACTTATGTTACAAAATTTTCTTTTTGTAAGTCATTTCGTTTTCACAAAAAAAAAAATTAAAAAAAAAAAAAGAAGAAAAAGAGAGAGAATCTTCACTTAAAAAAAAGAAAAAATTGTCAAAAAAAAATCTCTTTCATTTATTTGCTTCTAATTCGGCATTTGCCGCTTCTTTCTCTCCTCATTAAACAAAATGGGGTTTAAAAAAAAAAATTCCAAGGTCACCTACACTCTCTCTCTAATTGTGACTTGATCGAGTCACCCTCGACTCGGGACGCGCACAACTAGGTACAAGTTGTGCCTGATTCCACTTTCATTTACTCTATACCTTCTTGGGGGTTACTTACCCCCACATCTGAACTATGCTTTTGGTCAGTCCAAAACTCGACCCGAAGCACACCTCACTTGGCACGATTTGCGCCAAGTGCTCACATTTTTCTTGCATTGTGTGCATGCTTGCTTGCTACTTTATTTTTGCTTGCGTGCTTCTTTACACACTCTTACACACACCGGACTGGGAAGGCCCGGGAAACCAACAAATATTTTCGAAAACCCCCAAAATCTGTGGTAACCGCGTGAGGGAAACTTAGCTTTGAGAGTCGAGGTAGTTGGGATTCGTGTAATTTTAAATGTGAGTGCCCTTTCATAATCCTTTGCCTCAAAGCAACTTCGCGTATAGTAGGACCTCGTGAAAATCCTATAACAGGAGGCCAGGACCTATGTGGGGATCTATATCAACCTACCTGCATTTCAATAGTTAGGAACTCACTCTCAAGCCAAGCCTACCTATGATCTAAGTCAAAAGTTTTATGTTTTGTGTTTGCTTATTTTTGTTGGTTAATCTTAGATCTTAGACCGAACCCGCCTTTAGTCCGAGCTGAACCCTCTGGGTCCAAGTCCAGGCTTGTACCTAGCTTAGCCCAGATCCGAACCAAGTTTCACCTTGGTCTAAACATAAATCCCCTCTCGATCCGAGCCGAGGGCACGTTCCTAGTTCATCTTTGATCCAGTCTGGGTCCATACCTGGTTTGATCATCAAAACTCTATGGGTCAAAGTTCAAACATTTACCTAGCCTAACCCAGGTCTGAACTAGGTTCACACCCAGGTTCGAACCGAGGCCCCCTTTTGGTCCAAGCCTAGGGCTTGTGCCTGTCTCAATCTTGATCCAGTTCGAATCCACACCCGCTCTGATCTTCAAAACCCTCTAGGTCCAAGCCTAGGCTTGCACCCAACTCAGTCTAGGTCCAAACCAGCTCACACCTAGATCCGAACTTATACCCACTCTTGGTCCGAGCTGAGACTCATACCCATCTGGTCTAGATCTCAGTCTTGGTTCCAGTATAGGTCTAAGCTTAGAGTTGCTTCTAGAGCTAGACTAGGCTTACCCTAGTTCAGAGTCTGAACCAAAACCTATTGAATTTAACAGGTTTCATCAAGTTTAGTCCTAGCCTAGATCTTATTTAGGGTTTTGCCCCTAGAGTCAGACTAAGTTTACCTTGAGGCGTTGAGTCTAGATCTCACCGAGTCTAGGAATCATGACCCATGATCGTAGCAGAGCAAGGTCTAACCATGTGGCCCCCAGCTCAGTCTAGATCTAGAGAACCTAGTCAATTCGAGAGGCACTGTCACAGTGCTCCTTCACAAATCATCCATAGCACTCGTGTCAGTAAGCCGACTCTCGACCCGCATGGAGCCAAACCTAGTCGTCCAAGCCGCCATCAAGACCACCATTTAGAAGTCACAAGCCAACAGGTTGATAAGGTTCGTAACACCTTGAATAGTCAAGGGGTTAGGCTGGGGGCAATCCGTTAAGGCATAAGGGTTAACCTCAAATCCAGGCTGCACAACAAGAATAAGGCCTCGACCCAAATCTCTCAGTCAGCCGATCTCAGCCTTATGAACCCCCATGGTCAATTAGCAGTCCAACATTCTAGTCTTGGCAATCAACCAGTTAGTGGGCGAGTGGGTTCACAAACAACTAGGGAAAGTCTACCCAAACAACCCATCACTAGTAAATATCAGGGTTTGGACCTGACTTGATATAAAGACAATCATAAGGTGCATGCTTACTTTCAAGATCTGCTGAATAGAGGATACACCATCCAACGTAGTCAATCCAGGAAAGTGAGGTCGGAAGCTTAAGCTATGGGCCAAGTCCAACATTTTGGCTCAAACCAGAATAATCATAAGGCTGTTAGCTTGCCAATCTAACCCACTATGGGCCAGGGGTCTAGTTCTAATCATCACTCGAGCCCAAGACTACCTAGAGGGCAGACTCCCTTTGGCCGTAGTTATTGCATTCTTTCACTATTTCAGTCCAATGTTGGGGCAAGAGAATACCTTAACCCTGGGGATAGATCATCCAATCAAGGTCAGGGTCAGGTAGACCTAGCCGCCCAAGGTCAGAGGTCAAGCCGTCATAGCAACTTGAATCGTCTATCCCAGTTAAGTGGTGATCTTATCCTGTATGCCTCCTAACATGGCCAAGTTGTGCAACCTCTGAGTAATGAGTATACTCTGGCCAAATTCAACTCGGGTGAGTCTACAAACCGACAACTGGCACATCAAGTTCAACATATTCCTCAGGCTCAATCCTTAGGGCAACCCGCTATATGGGCCTCACAGCCAGTTTATACAAGCCACATACCACAAAGTCAAGTTCAACAGATCATACAACCGAGCCATTTCATAGCTATAACGACGGCTCAATTCCCTCGTATGAAACTCCTGCAAGACTCTTTAGGGAAAATGAGAATATGAGATTTCTCAAATTCTAAAGCTTATGTACAAGAAATTTTAGGACACCTAAAAGATCTACTAGTAGGGCTTGTGATACCATAGTTCAAAAACATATTTTTAGGGAAAGAGGATCCTGAGGCACAAATTAATGCCTACTTACTGATGGTTCGCACATTGCGAGACCGACCCAACCAACTTAGCGTCATATTCTTGCTTAACTTATCAAAAGAACCATTGATGTGGCACCGAAGATTCATGAAGGATAACCCTCAAGCAACTCCTGATGAAATGTTCACGCAATTTTCGTCCCGTTCTAGCAGAAGAAGGACAAGACTTGTCACCTTTGGTGAGTTACCTTCCACCAAACAGAAGTCGAGCGAGTCTCCTTCCCTGTTTATAACCAAATTCAGAGAGTCCGCTATGCGAGTTTTTGAAACTCCACTCCCTGAAGCCGTGAAGGTAAGCATGGCATTAGAGAACATGACTCCAAAATATATCATGTTCTTCAATATGGGGGCTATCCCTTACTCATTTGATGTTATACTTGAAAGAATACCGCGATATGAGCGAGCCAAGGAAGATAAAGTCGCAGTCGAAAAACCATTTCAAGAAGGAGAAGTGAACATGATCAAGAAAAGCAACCCGTTTGCAAATCATTCACAAGAAAAGACTAAAATTTATTCTACCACATAGAGAATGCAAACTTCCACACCAAGGGAATTCACTCCCATAGGTACAGCTCATCGAGGAGAATCACAAGTTGTGCTCAAACCTGAAGAACATGCACAAAGGCCTTCGAGCACAAGAAGAAATCAACTGGAAAGTCAGTAGATGAAGAACAAAACGAACATAACCTCACCCAGGAGTTAATGAACAAGGATACTTAAGATCAAAGCAGTGAGGATGACCTTAGCTCTAAGCCCATAACCAAAGAAAGGGTAAAAGAAAAGGATGTTGCATATGAAATTTCACTCCAAGATACACTCCCAAAAGTGGCAAAAGAAATCCTCATCATCAAGAGTCACACTAGGGCATATGAATCCTTCAACTCGTACTTCCAAGTTAATATAATAAATGATTCATACATGTATGGTAACAAATCAAACTTGCAAGAGCAATATGAACTTGAGCATAAGCTCAACCAAGGTTTTGAAGCTATGGATTCCCAAGCTCATGACGGTAAGAAAGACCTTAAGTCTTGCACAACAACTCGTGAGGGGGCAAATGAGCAAGTGCTAAAAGGAAGCTCTTCACCTCAAAACCATGACGACCCACCTAAGTGGGATCAATATGATGAGGACGACATGTGAGAAATTGATGTAATCCAGATCAACGGGAAGGGATCATCTTCCAAACAAGCGGTCAACACCTCAAAATCTCCTATTATACTTCCAAACAAGGGGCCAACACCTCAAATATCAAAAGAAGTCGAACTTTTGGAAATTCTAAGGGGCCCATCTGGGCCACCTTCACCAGACTTCTTCGCCAACTCACCTCTATGGGATGAGGAGCTAAACTTAGAAGATTTAACTGAGTCACCTATCGAGGTGAACCCAGTTATCGATGATGGAGAAGTAAAGAACCTAAATTTGACTCTTCTCAAAGATTTGGCATCTTCACTAGAGTTGATAAAACTCGAACCTCTGGAAATTCTAAAGGGCCCACCTGGGCCACCTTCACAAGGTTTCTTGAATGATCCACCAATCTGGGATCAAGAATTAGATATTGAAAATCTGACCATATTACCTCCTCAAGAGGCAGGCTCTCTAAAAGTCATTAACGACATGAGCATAACTCCGATAACTGGAGCACCACCATATCAAGAGAATTCATCTTGTGAAGAACAAGTTCCCAACAGAAGAAAAAACTCTGCAGGTGCAACCCCATCAAAATATTCAATAGGGGCAAACTCCTCTCATGAAGATGATACAATACGGGCAACTAATGAGATTGAACCCCTATTTGTTGATTCCCAACACGTTATAAGGCCATTTAATTTAATAGAGGAAACTAATGAAATTGAACCCTTCTTCTTTGACTCCCAACATGCTGTAAGGCCATCTAATACCAACTCAACCGCTCCTCTTATGCGAGAGTCTCACATAAACTCAAGCACTAAGAAGGAACCTACTACGAAATTATCCTCCGAAAAACAACACAAAATTTGCAATGAAAAAAATAATTAAAAAGGAGTTGGGTGATCACTCACCCCCTGCAAATAATCAAATGAAGCATTTATGTTTCACACTTCAAAAGGCATTAAACACCTAATGTGTAACATAAAGTACTACATTAACGAGAAAACCCTGATGAGCCTATCCGTCCATACAGAAGACTAAGAGATTAGGAAACTGAGAGTGATTTCTAGTCCGAAAATCACGGTTCAAGTGGAGCAGTTTAAAGGAAACGTTCAACGGAGATTCAACAACCATTGTTAAAGAGATTTTGGATGCCAACCTGGGTCAAGGGAAATAAGATGAAAATCGATATTAGAACCTCCCTGCCACTTGGAAGAGGGAAAGATGATCGAATTCTTACATGATCTTAAGGAGAATTCCAAAAAAAGAAAGAGGGGCACCTTGGACTCTTCTTCCTCCCCCTCTTCCTTTGTCATTGTTTTCTTCTTCAAAATAAAAATTCCGTTGGACTAAAAATCCGAAAGGAACCCCAAGCATTAGAAAAAAGACTACTAGGCGGAACACCTGAAAGGGACCCCATGGCGATGAAAAAGAAGAAGTTCTCTCCTTCATTCTATTCTCCAAAGTCCTCTCTCTCTAAATATCTTCTCTTCCTTCTTCCTGAATCAAAATGGTGTCAAGAGAATAATCAATGAGCATTAGCCTAATGGAACATTGTTAAGGTCCTTGATCATCTAGAGCTTCGAAAGGTGAATGGTGGAGGAACGAAATCGGAAATCCAAAGAGATTCTAAACACCCAAGGGCAGTATCCTATATTTTCAAAACTATGATTTGCTCAAAAGCTCCAAAGAACTCTCCTTTGAATTGAAATACAAGAGCTGAGTTTGAAAGATAAAAAAATACTTGATGATTCCTCGTCCCGAAGATTCAAGCAAGTACCCGATACACTTACATAGGTCCACTAAAGGGTGGTGGTCACAAGTGGTTAAACTGTAAGACCTACATTAAAAGAAAACTACCCCCCAACAGGCGCAGCAAAAATAATAATAGTAATAATAATGAAAAATACTAAAAACTCCACAGTCGTATGAGTATAACTGCCGACTACACCGTCTATCACTGCATGACGTTAAACTACATGGAGGGCTATATGGTTGCAGGAGTTAAAACTGCTAACCAAAATTTGTTTTTCAAAATCTTTATCTTTTCAAATTTTTCATTAAATGTCTTGTGTTTTCAAAAACTTTAATTTCTTTGTTAAAATCGTAACATGTCATTGCTCTAGGTTCTATTTCGAATCTCTCCCTCTTTTCTATAGGTTCTTTGCCACTCACCTGTCCCTCGAAGGATAGGGAGTGCCAAAGAGGGGCAACTGTAGACACCTCATTTTAAAATTGGCAAATTCCATGGTTTTCCTAAACCCATAGGACCACGCTATTTCAGTAGATCCTTAAACCATAGACCACCACAATCCATGGTCCCATCCTATGATCCACACCTATCAAATTCCCAACTTTTAATAGTTATCCATTCTACACTTAGCAAATCCCCAGCTTTTAGTAGTTATATATTCCAAACCTAGCAAATCCCCATGTTTGAGTAGTTATCTATTCTACATCCTTATTAGGTCTCTAAGAAAAATAAAATTAACATCCTTATTTTTTGGAACGAGGTGTCACGTGGGACACTAGAGACACCTCTTAAAAAGGTGGGACGTGTAGGTTAAAAAGAGGAGAGATGGGACGTAGGAGGCTAGAAGTTAAAGAGAGAGAGCCCAGAGAAAGAAATCCTAACCTAAGAAACCCTAGTTCTAAGCTATCTTAAGATAAGAAAAACCATTCAAGCAACCTAAGGCCTGGTCAACACTTGGAGAAAGAGAGACAAAGAGGACACCGGTTCTGATACAGGCGAGCGCTTGAAGACTCGGGAGTCCCGGGCCATCTGGTTTGACTTGGTATCATTTCTTACTCTTTTATTATTTATTTTCTGCTTTTATATCATTTTAATTAGATTAGATTAGGTTTTATTGTTTCTTATTTCGTGTTTCATATTCAGATTAATGCTAGTGCTGCCACTGATCTGAGAACATATCCGCTCGTTTCTGGGCGGATCTGGCCTCATATCAGAATTCGATTTTCCCTACATTCTCTACCATCTTTTTAAAATCAGTTTGTGGTGTTCAGATCTGAGGGACCTTCCTCTGAAGATCTCTCTAATTTTGTACTATAAACAATTATATTTTTATTCCTTCTCTAGATTTACATGAATTTTATTTCTTAATAAAAAATACAATGTGTTTGAGACGTTTAAACGTTTGAAATTGTTTGTTGAAAACCACTTCCACAAGCAAATTTTATACCTCCATAGTAAACGGAGTTACGAAAAAGAAGCATAAATGTATAAATAAAGTTGGATTGTCTGTTATATTTTCTAATAGAGTTCCACTTCCTGATCATCCACATAATGACGCAAGTGTTATAATTATCCTTATGTTTGTTGATGATATTATAATTATAGATAATTCATATGTGTTGATTGCTAATGGGAAGAGATTTCTTACTAATAAATTATTTTGGAGGACTAAGATATTTTCTTCATATGGATGTAGAACGAAATGTTAACAAAATTAAATTGTCTCGACAAACCTTCAATTTGTCAAAAAATTAACGTGGGGAATTGTAGGCATTCTGGAACCCCTTTTGCCAAAATAAATGACTAAGTATGAAGGAACGGAAACTATTAAGTGCATAGTTATCAAGAACGTACCAAGCAAGTACTCCAACAGGTTGACCATTGACCAGTGCCTTATCGGTATGGTTCACAGTAAAAACTAGATTTGGTCGAAAATGGGTTAAAACCAATTTTGATCAGTTTTGGCCTATTAGACTAGCAAATTTTAACTGCCTCAACCATCTAATGAAATCTGGAAAA
The DNA here is from genome assembly GCF_054954075.1 of Amborella trichopoda. Classification (NCBI taxonomy): domain Eukaryota; kingdom Viridiplantae; phylum Streptophyta; class Magnoliopsida; order Amborellales; family Amborellaceae; genus Amborella; species Amborella trichopoda. Next base: position 29,240,708 of record NC_142348.1, on the reverse strand, counting down.
TATTTTAAAAGTATTTCATATTTTTCGAATATGATATTTATTTTTCTTTCATTTTTTCAAAACATCCGGTCCAACTGGTTTCACTAATAGTTTGACCAATTTTGATTGGACCAAACCCCTCACTAATTTAGTGGCTGCTCTTAAGAGAACTAGAAACATACAAAGAGTATTGTAAGGTCTTTCAGTATCTCATACTAACATAACCATATATATCATATGTAGTAAATCATGTTGGGAATCCCATCCTGTGGGGGAGGTACACCAATGGAATTATTTATTTGTTAAATGGACAATTTGGAAAAATAGAAGAGGGTGACTTGTTAACCAAGTCCTCATCCCACACAAATAGGATATCATGTATGGTTTTGGTATGGGAAGATATTTCTCTTATCTCTTTTGTAAAAGAGAGATTGTGATGGACCTCCTTTTAGGAGGTTATGGATAAACTTCCATATATGATTGTTATCCCTTGGCCCATACATAAAAGGGAATATGTGAGGGGTGATTAACAATATTGGTTGGTTTGACCAAAGCCATATCTCTTGAGCCATTCTTTTAGCAGAATCTTCTTGGTGTATCAGAGATACATGAAACCTTTTTTTGTAGAAAAGAAGAAGAAGAGAGAGAAAGTAAAGAGGGTGTTTTCCTTTTATGAATAGAGAAGAGGAAGAGAGAGTTATCACTCTTCTTAGAGAGAAGAAGAAGATGAAAGATAGTCAGTGAATCATTTTCTTAAATTTTTTTATTGTGAGAGAAAGGAGGTAGAAGAGAGGGAAATAAGAGAACGAGAGAATATTTTTTTTTAGAGAGAGAAAGACTCTAGAAAGAAAATAAATCTTTGAGATCAGACAGGAAAATCTTAGAGAGAAGTCTTTAGATGAAATCATGATCCCAAGAAATGTTGTTTCTTGGAAGACTATTGTAACTTGTGAGTGTAATAGTGGATTCTTTTTTATCTCCTATAAACGTAGCCTAAAAAAGTAAATCACATAAATCTGATGCCAATAATATTTATTTTTTTATATGCTTTATTGCATGTTTTCTCACTCATACATACACACATTGACTTTGATATATTTTGTGTCTCTATATTTCTTGGTTCCGCTGCATGCATCCGCAATCGTGCGAGAGGACTCTAAGTTGGTGAGCCCAATAAATCAAGTATGTCCATTTATGCATACCCCCCTTCATCTCATATGGAAGCCTTACATGGTAAATTCAGATACATGAAAGGAATAGTGAGCCATTGCACAGTCTATCATAAAATGATGTGAAGAATATGTAAAATGAATCAATAATGGAATATTCATAGTCTACCATAAAAATGATGTGAGGAATTTGTAAAATGAATCAATAATGGAATATTCATATGCTGGTTGCACTGGTGACATATTAAAGAAGGCCAGTATTTGAATTTTGTGTTTATCTTTGAGAAAACTTAATATCTTGGAGAAAAACCGAAAGATAGTAGCTGGTCAAGTACTAAAGTTGAATCTCGGTTGTTAGGAATTATATAAGAGAACTTATGGATCCACAATTTGATTACTACATTAGGAACTAACCAAAAATAATGACCACATTGGGCATAAAAGTTCAAATATCCACATTGTTTTGTAATAACATGTGTGCCTTAGCTTTGGCAACTAATCTAGAATTTCATGATAGGTGTAAGCATATTTACATTAATTATCATTTCATGAGGGAAAAGATTGAAGCTGAAGAAATTGAGAGAGAGCGTTGATCATAATCGGTCTGGGGTATATTAGTAATCTTATATACTATTGTAATTTATTCTTGTATTTTTAGTTAATATATATTATAAAGGACAAATATATAATTTTTAAATTTATTTATAATCTTATCTAACCTTTAATTAATTAGAATTAGAAGCAATATAAATATACATCTTTGAATGCAGCCCCTCACTCAAGCATGGATTAGGGGTCACGTCACTCCCCTCACTCAAGCCTGGATTCGGCGTCACGTCACTCTTCTTTGACCTCCTTTCTATCCATTTCTACATGTGGTACAATTCATTCTTCTCTCTCGATATTCAAGGTAATGCTTTAATACATGTCTGAGATGAACTTTCCTTACAAGAAGATACTTGAAACCAATGGTTTAAAAACCGGATCGGTGATCCGGATCGGGCTTTTCAAAAACCGATCCGGATCGGCGAATCGGCGATCCGGATCGGAATCGGGTGAATCGGTCAGAATAAAGCTTCAAAAAAATCCAAAAAAATTATTAAAATTCATTATAAATATTGGTTTTTAGGAATTCAATAAAAAATGAGGGTACTCCATTAAGAATTTTCATGTTTTTGAATGAATATGCAAATATTGATATGTTCTTTCCCTGCATGAACCGCCGTTCAGCATTTAATTTACAGTATTTCGTGCTCATCCCTACACTGTTGCTATTGGGACTCGATATGTGAATAATATGGTTGGGATAGGGTGGCCTCGGAATCATCATCTCTCTCGTTTCCTCTTTGAATAATATGGATTAAAAAAAAAAAAAAACAAATTTTCAAAAAAATCTATCATGGATTAAAAAAAAAATCACAAATTTTCAAAAAATTCTATCATGGATTACAAAAAAAAATTCGATCATGGATTAAACAAAAAAAATCACAAATTTTCAAAAAATTCAATCATGGATTACATAAAATTCGATTATGGATTACATAAAATTCGATCATGGATTACAAAAAAAAACAAACAAAAAAAACAAAAAATTCAATCGTGGATTACAAAAAAAGAAAAAAATAGTTCGATCATGGATTACAAAAAATTCAATCATGGATTACAAAAAACTCTATCATGGGTTACAAAAAAAGCAAAAAACAAAAAATTCAATCATGGATTAAAAAAAAACAAACAAACATTTCAATCATGGATTACAAAAAAAAAACAAACATTTCGATCATATATTACAAAACATTCGATCATGGATTACAAAAAATTCTATCATGGGTTACAAAAAAAAAAAAAAAAACAAAAAAATCGATCATGGATTACAAGAAAAGAAAACAAACATTTCGATCATGGATTACAAAAAATTCTATTATGGGTTACAAAAAACCAAAAAATTCGATCATGGATTACAAAAAAAATCTATCATGGATTACCAAAAAAAAAAAAAAAAAAAAAAAAAAAAAAAAAAAAAAAAAAAAAAAAAAAAAAAAAAAAATCCGTACGGAATCGCCGATTCACTGTTCGGACTCGCCGATTCCGTACAGTGAATCGGCGATTCACTGTACAGAATCGTCCGGTTCTCTCTAGAACCGGACAATTTCCGATTTTCGGGGCGATCCGGTTCCTTTTTCACTATTTCCGAGTCGAACCGGGCGAGTCCGGTTCGACTCGGCGTTTTTTAAAACGCTGCTTGAAACACTCCTATATGGTTATCTTGGCATCGTACTATAAATTTGTCTTTAGGAGATGCACCTAGAATCTAGGGCTACTTATGAACTTATGAATTATCATTTCTATATCTTGATTAGCTGTGATGGACCAATCATAAGCCATTTACATAGTTTTATTGGGTTTGTTCGAGCGCTAGATGAGGCCAAATGTAGGGGTGGCAACCGGTCGGGTCGACCCAAAAATAAAAAAATGTATATTTGAAAATATTTAAATATTATGGTATATATATATATATATCATAAATAAAAATATAGTTACATTTAATTAAATATTATTAAAATAATAACCCTATTTGGGTTGAGTCCACGAAGACTCGGACCCGAGTAGTGTTCAGGTCCAAACATTTGGACTCAGACCTGTTGGGTCCAATTTTTGGACCCATACCCGGACCCGAGTCGGGTCTAGTCATCGAGTCTTGGGTCGGGTCCGAGACCGGGTCCATTGCCACCCCTAGTCATATGGTAGTCATAGAGGGTTTAAGTTCCAGCACAATCTTTACAAGTTTTCCCAAAGTGACTTTTAAGGGTTTTAGAGGAGAATAACAACGATTCTATCTTCTCTACTTAATCAGCTAATTTATAGGATGCGATTTTTTGTTTTAAAATAAGGCTATTATTGAAATAATAACTTTTGTTTTGAAATTAGTTATTATGTTTCTTTTGAAGCAAGGTTTAAAAAACAAATTGGTGATCCGGATTGGCCACCTCAAAAATCGTATTGGATCGTTGGATCGACAATCCAAATCGAAGGATCAGTGATCTGGATTGGAGAATCAATCGATGTTCACGGGAGCTACAATAATTTTAAAGATAAAAAAAAAAATTAAATTTTCTTTGAAACGTTATAAAACTGTTTAAAGATCAAAAAAATTTTAAAATTTTTTTTGAAAATAAAATCAGTAGTTTGGGTTAGAATCGGTCTGGTCTTGCTATGATACTTCCTCGATAAAACCGTTTAAGATAAAAAACTTTTTCAAAAGTTTTTTGAATAAAACCGGTTTAGAATCCGTCTGGTTTTGCTCTGACAGATCTAGTCGGTTCAGCGGAAGCGGGTTCCCGATCGAGAGGGTCACATTTTTACCCCATGAAAGGAGCCGTAGAGTTTTAACACCCAAAAGAACTCCACATACTTAAAAATGATTAACTGTTTTGTGCGGGCAATGCCTGCACAGAAACTGCGCCCGAAAAATTTGGATGGTGGGGGCTTGTGCGCGCATTGCGTGCATGCCCAGGGAGAAACCACGTCAAAAAATAGGTGGAAAAATGTCACATACTAATTTGAATAAGGTTTCTATGTCCATGTAGAAATGAGTCCCCTCTTAGAATTTTATTTTTGAGATTCATTTTTGGACTTAATTTTTAAGGACATATGTTACACCCCAAGAATTTACAATACTATTATTCTTGAGATGTGACAGTCAAAACATATATACATCTCTTGATAGGACAAATTTACAGTGGCGAATTCTTACAAAGTAACAAAAGAAAGCTTAGGCACAACTACAATATCTTCCAAAGTTGATCATGACGAGCACTTAAAATGAAACCGCAGTTATCCTGAAAATTTTTTACCATAGTTTGATGAGTTTGGCTACTCAGTAAGTGATCATCATAATCCAAAAAATAATCATCGATGAAAGATAAAAACAAACTTTCAAAATCGAGGTCAATTAAAACAATGAGAGCACAAGCATTTATAGATAACAATTTCACTTTCAGAAATGCACAATTAAACATAATCCAAATGATTGAAATGCATATAACATTTTAACGGCAGTGCATAACTCAAAGGATTTCACAAAATACCCTACTGGCGTCCCAAGTGGTCACTTATATACCCCATCAGTGTCCTGATGGGTCCACTTAATCTCTATCGGCGTCCCAGATAGGTCCACTTAATCCCTACAGGTCCACTTATACCTCACCGGCATACCAGATGAGTCCATTTAATCCCTGCCGGTGTCCCGGATAGGTCCACTTAAACCTCACTGGCGAACCGGATGAGTCCACTTGCATACTTAAAATATTTCTAAATCTCTTTGAAGAATTGAAAGCAGCAATATCATGTACTCAACATATCACTGAAATCATTAATATGAATTTCACTGAAACCATTAATAACAGTCACTTTCAATAACATTTCAAAAATAACCAATCAAATATTTTGGGCTCAAATTTAGAAAGGTAGCAGTACGTAAAGACATTTTAGCATAATTGGCAGTTTAATATGTATAGAAAAACTCTTATAGAATTCAAGAATACAGAATTATCACAATTTACGAGATGTCAATTCGCAATTAAACATTTCACAACAATGCTATAATCAATTGCAAAAATATGAGTTTTTAAATAATAAAGCAGTCATTGCACATGAAATTTACAATGTCTAAATATTCAAAAACAGTAGAAAGAAATCTCACAATTTTACAAACAGCAGAAATATCACATTTATTTCTAATAATTTTATTTCTAAAATTTTCTAACAATAGACAAGAAAAATAAAAAAATAAATGTATTTCTAAGAATTTACAGCATTTAAAATTCCTAATATTATAATTTTATTAAAAATATTATTTTTCAAAATAATGAGGTCACTTGCGCATAAAATTTATTGTGCCTAAAATTCATAATAATAAGCAGAAATAATTATTTCATTTTATTTTTTAAAAAGAACAGATTCTTTTTCAAGATAATGAAGTCACTTACCTAAAATATTTAAGAGGGAGCTTCTGATAAAAATTCGGCTAGAGAGAGAAATGTCAAAATTTTCTAGGGTGGGAATCCTCGCCTCTCGTATTTAAATTCTTAGGATACTATATTATATTCTGTTATTAAGTTACACCTCACACGTGAGGTGTAACCATTTAAATTACACTTTAAACGCTTAAAGCTCACATCCTTTAGTGGACGTGGCAAGAGCAGCAAAAGCTTTAAACCAAAAGCTTTTGAAATTAGTGATGGTCCCTAAGGACCATCATGCTCATATGAACCATTACTTATTAAAAGTTTCCCCTTTTTTCTTTTTTTTTGAAATTTTAGAATTATTACATTCTTCCCTCCTTAAGGAAATTTAGTTCTCTAAATTTGTGTACCTGATTACTGAAAAAGATAGGGATATTTTTCTCTAATATCGTCTTCTCGTTCCCAAGTCGACTCTTCTCTTGAATAGTACTGCCATAATATACGGACCAAAGGAATCTCCTTGTTGCGCAACACTTCTATCCAGTATCAAAATTGGTTCCTCAATGAATGATAGGTTCTTCTTGATCGGTAAAGGTTCATATTTCAAGATATGGGATGGGTCAGGCTGATATTTTCGCAGTGACGATACATGGAAGGCATTATGGACGTTTGCCAATTCGGGTGGTAAGGCAAGTCTATAAGCGACACCTTTGATTCTTTCCAGGATTTCAAATGGTCCGATGTAACGTGGGTTGAGCTTTCCTTTCTTGTTGAATCTCATAATGCCTTTTATTAGTGAGATCTTTAGGAAAACTCGATCACCTTCCTCAAATTCAAGATCTTTCCTTCGGTTATCGGCATAACTCTTTTGCCGACTCTGAGTTGTCTTGAGCCTTTCTCGAATTAATGCTATATTATCTGTGGTTATCTGGACAATTTCTGGCCCCAAAAGCTTCCTTTCACCAACCTCGTCCCAACAGATGGGTGACCTGCATTTCCTTCCATACAGGGCTTCATATGGTGCTATCTGGATACTGACTTGGAAGCTATTATTATAAGCAAACTAAATCATGGGTAAATGGTTATCCTAGCTTCCTGTAAAGTCAATGACACAGGCCCTCAGCATATCTTCCAAAGTTTGGATGGTCCTCTCTGATTATTCTTCAGTTTGGGGATGAAAGGCAGTGCTAAAGGTGAGTCTCATCCCCATGGCTGACTGTAGCCTAGCCCAAAATTTAGAAGTAAACCGAGTATCCCTGTCTGATACAATACTGACCGAAACTCCATGCAACCGCACTATTTTCTTAATGTACAACTGGGCCAGTCGATCCAAAGTGTACGTTGTGCGAATTAGCAGAAAATAGGCAGCTTTGGTCACCCGGTCTACAATGACCCAAATGCTACCATGTTTTGAATTTGTTGTAGGCAAGACAGAGACAAAATCCATAGAGATGTGCTCCCACTTCCACTCTAGCACGGGTAAAGGCTGCAACAACCCAGTGGACCTTTGATGCTCATCTTTTACTTGCTGGCATGTTAGGCACTTAGACACAAATAACGCTACCTCTTTTTTCATATTATTTCACCAAAAGGTTTTCTTCAGGTCCTGATACATTTTAATACTTCCGGGATGTATCGTATAACGAGAGTGATGTGCTTCTTCCAATAAAGTTTTCTTCACACTCTCATCATTTGAGACACAAATCTGATCTTTGAATCTTAGCAAATCCTCACTACATATAGAGAATTCGTCTCGCTTTCCTTGCTTCACCTCTTTTACAATTGTTATAAGCTGAGGGTCTTTCTTTTGTGCCGATTGAATCTATGGGATTAATTGGGGTTCTGCCTTAATGTTGGCAATCATACTTACCACACCATTAATGGACGGAGCCAGATGTCAATCCACTATTTCCTCTAACAATCTCATTTCTTGGATCATTAAATGAGCTAAGACTCCCGTAGATTTCTACTTAGAGCGTCGGCCACAACGTTAGCTTTTCCTGAATGATAATGGATTATACAATCATAATCTTTTAAGAAATCCATCCATCTTATCTGCCGCATATTTAAATCCATCTGAGAGAAGAGGTATTTCAAGCTCTTATGATCTGTGTATATTTCGAATTGCTCACCATATAGATAATGCCTCCACATTTTCAAAGCGAATACTATTGCAGCCAGTTCCAAGTCATGAATTGGATATTTTTTCTCATATTCTTTCAACTGTCTGGATGCATATGCCACTACTTTCCCATATTGCATTAATACACAGCCCAAGCTTTTATGTGAAGCATCACTATAAATCACAAATCCCCTACTCCTCTCAAGAATAGTTAAAATAGGTGCTGAAGTTAATCGAACTTTTAGTTCTTGAAAACTCTCGTCACATTCACTTGTCCACTCAAATTTGATATTTTTCTGTGTCAATCGAGTCAATGGGGTTGCGATTCGAGAAAATCCTTCTACAACTTTCTGTAATATCTTGTCAATCTCAAAAAGCTTCGAACTTCAGTTATATTTCTTGGTTGTTTCCAATTAACAACGGCTTAAACCTTTGAAAGATCAACTGATAAACCTTTCTTTGATATGACATGTCCTAAAAATGTCACTTGATCAAGCCAAAATTCATATTACTAAGTTTGGCATACAATTTCTTTTCTCTTAATATTTGCAATACCATTCTTACATGCTGCTCATGTTCCTTCTGATTCTTGGAATAAATTAAAATGTCATCGATGAATACCACAATAAATTTATCCAAAAAGGGCTTAAAGATCCGATTCATCAAATCCATAAATGCAGCTGGTGCATTGGTTAATCCAAAAGGCATGACTAAAAATTCATAATGGTCATACCTTGTTCTGAAAGCTGTCTTGAGAACATCTTCACTTTTAATCTTAAGCTAATGGTATCCAGATCTAAGATCAATTTTAAAAACCTTGTAATTGATCAAATAAATCATCAATTCTAGGTAGATACTTCTTTTTCACTGTCACTTGGTTCCAGTGTCTATAATGGATACACAATCTTATAGTCCCATCTTTCTTTTTAACAAACAATACCGGAGCACGTCAAAGGGACACACTAGGCTTGATAAAACCTTTATCTAATAATTCTTCCAATTGTTGTTTTAGTTCCTTAAGTTCTGCAGGTGCCTTAGAAATTGGGGCTACCCTTGACAATAATTCAATAGAGAATTCAATTTCCCTGTCAGGCAGTAATCATGGAATTTCTTTCTAAAAAATGTCGAAAAATTCTCGGATAACCGGAGTGGTATCTAAATTTATCTCTTCCTTCCTATCTTCTTTGATATAGGCAAAAAAGCCTTGACACCCTTTTCGAATGAGGCGATTAGCTTGAATACAGGAGATTAAATATGATGGGGAATCCTCTTTGATACCATTGAAGTAAAATACTGGTTGATTCGGAATACCAAAAGTAACCATTTTCTTATAACAATCAATACTTGCATGGTATACAGAAAGCCAATTCATGCCTAAGATTACATCAAAATCTTGAATTTCTAGGAGTATTAAATCAACCAACAGTTCATTTTCTTCTATCTTTATTACATATGATTTGTACACTATATTGGTGTCAATTAAATTTCCCATCAGTGTGGTTACCTCTAGAATGTATTTTAATTGTTCTGGTTCTACCTTTAAGTGGCATGCAAAATGTGGTGACACAAATGAATGAGTAGATCCAGGATCAATCAAAATATGAGCTGCTTTTTGGAAGATAATAAGAGTACCTTGGATCACTGATTTTGAGACCTGAGCCTCGTGCTCGGTGATCGCAAATACTCTTTCCTTCATCTGAGGCTTTTGAGCTATCTCTCCCTGCTTTGGAAGCTGTTGCATCTGTAAGCTAGGACATTGTCTAATCTGGTGCCCCAATTTTTCACATTTAAAATCGGCTTCGGTATTGCAATAACAAGGGCTGGATCCATGGTTTTTCCCACATTTTTTACATGGGGCCTTGGCTTCTTGTTTGCCCTTTCAAACTGTTGTTGATTAGATGGTATGGGTCTAACATGGCTTTTTTTATTTTTCGTCTTTTGGTAATCTTCGAAATCTTTTTCAACAATTAAGGCTCGATCCACTATTTCAGCATAATTTCTCAATTTTAAGACTGATATTCTGCTTCTAATAGCTGGTCTGAGACCCATTTCAAATTTCTTCACCTTTCTTGCCTCATTGTTAATCATATGTGCTGCAAACCTGGCCAATTCAGTGAACTTGGCCTCGTATTGTACTACTGTCCGATTTCCTTGGATTAATTCCAGAAATTCCATTTCTTTTTTGTCTCGAATAAAATCTGGGAAGTACTTTTCATTAAATGCCTCTATAAATACTTCCCAAGTCAAATGTTTATTTTCATTGGCCAATACTCCTTTTGTCATTCGCCACCAATGTTGTGTTTCTCCTTCTAACATAAAAACTGCCAAGGCCACCTTCCTATCATCAGGACATTCCATTACCTCGAATACTTTCTCCAATTGCATAATCCATCCCTCGGCTGCCAGTGGGTTTACAACACCCTTAAAAGAATGTGGGTTCAATTTCTTAAATTGTTCAATATCACTCCCACCATTTCCCGTAACTGACTGCTTGGGTGGATTGTTGTTTTCCATCTGACGTTGCATTAGAGCAACCATATTTTTCAAGGCTTTGTAAATTCCTTCCATAATAGCTTCATCTATTCTGGATCTTGACTTCGTCCCGGTCTGTACACGCAATAAATATTATTTTAAGTATATTCTTTTTAAATTTTTTAAGAATCTTAAACCTATTGCTCTGATACCATATTTGTCACACCCCAAGAATTTACAGTATTGTTATTCCTGAGATGTGACAGTCAAAACATATATACATCTCTTGATAGGACAAATTTACAGTGGTGAATTCTTACAAAGCAACAAAAAAAAGCTTAGGCATAACTACAATATCTTCCAAAGTTGATCCTGACGAGCACTTAAAATGAAACCGTAGTTATCCTGAAAAATGTTTACCATAGTTTGATGAGTTTGGCTACTCAGCAAGTGATCATCATAATCCTAAAAATAATCATCGATGAAAGATATAAACAAACTTTCAAAATAGAGTTCAATTAAAAACAATGCGAGTACAAGCATTTATAGATAACAATTTCACTTTTAGAAATGCACAATTAAACATAATCCAAATGATTGAAATGCATATAACATTTTAACGGCAGTGCATAATTCAAAGGATTTCACAAAATACCCTACTGGCGTTTCAAGTAGGTGACCTATATACCCCAACAGCGTCCTGATGGGTCCACTTAATCCCTATCGGCGTCCTAGATAGGTCCACTTATACCTCACCGGCGTACCGAATGAGTCCACTTAATCCCTACCGGCGTCTCGGATAGGTCCACTTAAACCTCACCGGCGAACCGGATGAGTCCACTTGCATACTTAAAGTATTTCTAAATCTCTTTAAACATTCGAAAACAGCAATATCATGTACTCAACATATCACTGAAATCATTAATATGAATTTCACTGAAACCATTAATAACAGTCACTTTCAATAACATTTCAAAAATAACCAATCAAATATTTTGGGCTCAAATTTAAAAAGGTAGCTGTTCATAAAGACATTCTAGCATAATTGCCAGTTTAATATGTATAGAAAAAGTCTTATAGAATTTCAAGAATACAGAATTATCACAATTTATGAGATGTCAATTCGCAAATAAACATTTCACAACAATGCTAAAATCAATTGTAAAAATATCAATTTTTAAATAATAAGGCAGTCATTGCACATGAAATTTACAATGTCTAAATATTCAAAAACAGTAGAAATAAATCTCACAATTTTACTAACAGCAGAAATATCACATTTATTTCTAATAATTTTATTTCTAAAATTTTCTAACAATAGACATGAAAAATAAATAAATAAATTTATTTCTAAGAATTTACAGCATTTAAAATTCCTAATATTATAATTTTATTAAAAATATTCTTTTTCAAAATAATGAGGTCACTTGCACATAAAATTTATCGTGCCTAAAATTCATGATAATAAGCAGAAATAATTATTTCATTTTATTTTTTAAAAAGAGCGGATTATTTTTCAAGATAATGAAGTCACTTACCTAAAATATTTGAGAGGGAGCTTCCGATAAAAATTCAGCTAGAGAGAGATCTCAAAATTTTCTAAGATGAGAGTCCTCGTCTCTCATATTTAAATTCTTAGGATGCTATATTATATTCTTTTATTAGGTTACACCTCACACATGAGGTGTAACCGTTAAATTACACTTTAAACGCTTAAAGCCCACGTCCTTTAAACGCTTAGTGGACGTGTCAGGAGTAGCAAAAGCTTTAAATTAAAAGCTTTTGTAATTAGTGGTGGTCCCTAAGGACCATCATGCTCATACAAACCATCACTTATTAAATTTTTTTTTTTTTTTTAGAAATTTTAAAATTATTGCAACATATGATCTCTAACATAGAGATCATGAGTAAGAAAAAATAAATAAATTTTAAAATTTAAAATAATAATTTTACAAAGAAGCTATATGAGTTATTAGTTTCAATTACTTATTTACATCGGTCAGCTTTATGCATCGGGGGCCAACAAATGTAGGAATGTGTCCTGTAACTCATGAAACAATTTTCTTAATTTTAAGCTATCATGTAGGACCTATTTTCCAGGGCTGCCACGTGGCATACTTTTCATGGGAGGAAAGCAGGTATGAACCACCCTAATGGAACTTCTAAGAAATATAATTCCAAAACCAGTTAGAAGTTATTATATGAAATCAATTTTATTGTAAAACAGTCCTATAAAATCTAACATCTGGAATAGTATAAGGTCCCTAATTAAGCTAGCATATTACTATTTTGGAATCTTGTTAAATTTGAAATTCTCACATAAGCTTCTAAACATCCATTTCTTTTGTGTTTACAAATTCGACTTTTATTTTTTTTACCAAGGTTCAAGAATTTCATTAAATTTTAAAGGGATATTACATCGTTAGAAATAGTAAAAGAAGAGAAAGAAACACCCTTTTTTACCAATGCATAAGTGATGTCATTAGCTTCGAGGTAGACGTGGGTGAAAGAGACAAAAAAACAATCCACCACATCCAAAATTTGCAACAAAAGCAAACACAATTCCCATGGACGCTCTGCTCCGTTTTTGCACCACCGAATAACATTTAAGAAGTCCCCTTCAATTAAAAAATTAAAACATAAATTCTTCTCAATGAAAGTTTAGACACCCCTAAACAAAACAATGAATTTTACATTTATTTTCTCAGTTATATCTTGTGCATGACTACAGGCCTTGCGTTCTCGCCTCCCTAGGGTTGGCAACACTGACATTTCTTTTATAGTTATTTCAATATAAAAGGGACAAAAAGTTTATGCTAAGTGTCAATTTTGTACTATCGAAGTGGGGTGCACCTCAAAACCCATCCAAAAAGCTTGTTTGGAAATCTCACCAATAGGTCATCTGATTTCAAGATGTACGATGTGAAAAAAAAAAAAAAAAAAAATTTAAAGTATTAAAAATAGCATATCTTGTAACATATTATTAGGATCATATACTTTTAAGTGTTTGTATATTTGCTTGATCGGCACATTCTTTAAAGCTTTACATTTAATAATTAAGAGTGAAATAGATTTTGAGGCCATTGTCAAAGTTTTCGACACCAAAACTCTATCTTTCAACAAGATTCCAAGGTACAACTTACTTTGATTGTTTAAAGTGGGAAGTTCATAAAAACCTCACCTATATAAAAGTGCTTGTCAAAGTGCTTGTCAAAAGAAAGAAAAAAGGAACGTCAGAAAAGAAAAAATTAGAAAACCATTATTTTGCTTGGATTTCTCTTGTCAAGTAATCAAAAACATGTTCCTTATTGTTCGAGGCATGAAAACTTAAAAGGTGAGGTTTGTATATAAGGCATTAAACTAAAGAGAAAGTTTTTATGTTCCTCCTACAACATAGAAGTTTCATGTTCCCCTTTATCCAACCGTCCATTTCTTAATGGAGGGCTAAGATTGTCCCAATCACAATGTCACGTCTCTACACTGTTTTATTTTTAATTTTTTTTTAAACTGTTTTGATACCAAAATTTGGACAGTCATTCCTATATTAAACTCGCACTAACGAAAAATATAAAAAACAATATTTTCAATAAAATAAAATGACCAAAATACCCCTGAAAGCTTCATAGGGTATTTTGGTCATTATTTTTATCGAAAATTTATTGTTAATATTTTTTATAGGTGCGCCCCAATAAGAAGATGGCACGTACCAAATTTCATTTTAAAAAACATTGTATTAAAAAAATTAAAAATAAAATACTTTGAAACGTTAGATCTAAGATCAAACGGTGAGTGACTCTCTTGATAAAAAATGGATGGCTAGATGGTAAGGGGAACATAGAACTTTTATGTTGTAGGGCAAACATAAAAAGCTTTCCCTAAACTAAATAATCAAAGTAAGGCACACCTCTATACTATGCCAAAAAATTGCAGTTTTCATGTCAGGAAACCTTGCAATGGCACGGAAATCAATTGTCACTTCTAATTATGAAATTTGAATCACATAAATCTATAAATAATTGAAATTTTTGAAAATGGACAATCAAGGTAATACGCAACCAGATGTGTTGGTTTCACACTTTGAAATCCTTTCTTTTTTCTTTTTCATATAACATCTCAGGTCGATATGATCAATCAACCTCGTGATTTTCCAAAATTGAAACACCTTTTCAATAGATTTTTTAAGTGTGCTTTATTTTCAATAATATGAGGTTGACACCTTCTATAACCTTTTTCAAACTTAAGCATGAAGAGAAGCATTTAGAATAGGGAAATTTCATTTTACCGTGATAAATTTGACATTTATTGTTTTCCCTCAAAATTTGAAATTCTCACATTACCCATGATCTCATTGACAATCTTTACCAAATTACCTAAGACTAAGCTTCCCATCACTAGCGAAGAGTTCAGACTAGCAGAGAGAGAGATGGCTCAATGGCTTCATAGTGGAGCTGTCTTGAGTTGCCCTGATTGTCCTCTTTCTATGCGGGTGTACCTCATGTGTATCTATGTGTGTGGGCGTGCGCTTTCAAATTGCAAATGAACAGCTGCATTTTTCTGACGAACTCTAATGCTAGGTTAGACCCAGGAGTGCAGTAGTGGATTTCGGTGCTGTGAAAATATTGGATATCCTGCTACCATCGCATGGAGAAGCACATAATTTTTTCCAACTCTTATTTAAAAAAAGGTTGCCAAACATGTTTTTGTGCAACTTACCCTGGTTATACAAAATGTGATTTTGGATACCCTTGGATCTAAAGGACCCATGAGTTCTTATAGATTGCTTGTAATAATTTCTTCAACGGCGAGTATGCCTATAGGGGAAACGATGAGAACGCTTGGGCACGTCGCTGCAATTTTTCCTGGTGCAAGGATTGCCTTTCTTCTTTGATTTTAACTCCAGTTTGTTGTACTAAAATTTCAGAGTCAGAATGTGTAAGACCATTGAGAAAAAAAATTTTAAATCTAAAAAATAGTGTACCTTACAACACATTTATTTAAACCGTTTATTTTCAAATTTTCATGTGTTTATAGATTTACTTGATTTGAACTATTTTTGGAGTTTAAATTTATATAATTAAAAAATAAATAAATTCTCAAGCCATCCCAAGAATTTTTTACATCTAAATTATATCTTCTCATAAATTTATAGATGTGCCTTTCTTTGATTATTTAAAGTTGCAACCTTATGCAAACCACACCCTATATATAATGTCCAAGTTGGGTCGACCTGAACCTGAAACCGACCCGAATGCCACTTGAGTCCAGCCTATTGGACCTGGACCCGGACCCGGACCTGCCCCACAGGGGTCCTAGGCAAGGAGATATGAATGACTGCTATATTTGCAGCAGTGACTTTTGCGAGCGTAATACGGTCGCAAGAGAAGTATCTTGCCGTTCAAGCAGTAAAGCCTTCTCTCAAATTTCCCTTTAACCCTATTTATCCCATTGACTTTCTTTCTTGCCGAAACAAGTGAGGGACGGATATTTTAAAGGCCGGCTCTTGATCCCACAACTGTTCAGCCAACACCAGTTCTCAGTCTAGAGATACACAAATGCCCATCATTTTGGACTCGAAAAGGTTAAAATTAGACTTCTAAATTGCCCAAAGCACCGTAAGAACAACCAAATGTCATCAACTCGTCGGGGATCTTCATCTCAAAGTGTCATCGGCATACTATAGTGGGCAATTCGAGGGGAGGGGGAGAACCCTTTGACGAGGCTGCTGTACAGGTTAAAAATAGACTAGCTGAAAACCATCAAGACTAGGTGCCTTCTCATGTCCCAACTTACAAATAGCCCTACGGATCTCTAATCAAGAGAGGGTTGTGGCGAAGGGTCTCATCAAAAATACTATCACCCTCTTTAGGCCATGAGATCAAGTCGGGCCTTCTCTTGTTGTTTGTTATTTTGTGAAAGAAATTTATGTTAACCCTAGATCTTTGATACCAATACATTTATTGTTTTTATCGGGCCAAAGGGCCCTCAATTCCTCCAGACATCAAATTTCGCAATCTCCTGGAGAAGGGGTTCCTATGTCACGTGAAAGGTTATAAATATAGTTGTAACATTCGCACTAGAAAGCTAATTTAGAATTTTTTAATCATATTTATGCAGCCCTTAAGGTTTTTCCCAAACAAGCTAACCTACCCCTTTTGAGAAATAAAGGTTTTCAGCCCCTTGCCCTTGGAGCTGGTTTACGCTTCACTAAGAGGGTAACTAATTTATATGTCTAGAGGGTGACAATGTTATTAGAATCCCAATCTAGGTCTTAACAAAACAGTGGCCTGAACCACTTGCTGCGTTCAGCAAGCAAGAGATAAGAAATACTTGGTGTAAACTCAATTTCGCCTATAAGACAAGCAGTGCTGTTAGTAAGGATGCCAATTAACTCTGTTTCCAGCTTCAAGCACAAAGGAGGATCAAATCCTTGCATGTTATGACAGAATGTCGCTAAAAAGCTTTCCTCAACAACACTTCTAACATCAATGCGAAAAAACACGAAAAACATGCTGGAATGATCCCTTAATTCATGACACATGCATTGAATCCTAGCTCCCACCAAGGGTGGCAACATATGGATTGAATCGTAGCTCCCACCAAGGGTGGGAACATATGCATTGAATCGTAGCTCCCACCAAGGGTGGCAATGGACCTAAACCCGATGCAAGAACTAAGGGGTAGACCCGACCCAGCTTCAAGCATGGGTCCAAAAATTGGACCCAGCAGTTTGGTTCTGGGTCTTAATCTTGGACCCAAACACTATCCGGGTCCAAGTCTGGAAGTCTGGTAATACTTTTTGAGGCCCCAATATATGAAATATATTTAAATATAGTTAATTAAATACATAGATATTTTAATTTTTGGTCGTGTCCGAGTCCAAGTCCAAGTCCCACACTATATTTTCTGATCCGGATTTGGATCTAGTGAATCAAGTCCGGCCCGACACGACCCGTTCCCGCTGCCACCCCAAGCTCCCACGGAATGTGTCGAACCCCAAAGATGAGCTCAAGAAAGTAGCACCACAAGCCACATGGACAGCACTGGCTGCATTCATTATAATTTTCATTCATTCAAATTAGGTTTTTTCTTACTGAGTGGCAAAAATAAAAGATTGGCTTCAAATGAGGGGCTAAATGGCTAAAGGGTGTCACAACAACGGGAAGGCGTATTTGTTTGCCAGAAGATAAACGTTCCCACGAACCAAAAAGTTCTTTTTTCAGGGAAGTGGAATGTTATCTTTATGGAATGCTAAAGAAGTTCTAAGTACATCTGTTTGATAATCTAAATGTTGAAGTTTGGATACCTGTATTTGACAACTTACTCTCATGTAAGTATATTATATTATATGTTAACTATTATTGAAATATTTAATAATAGTGAATAGCGATCACCAAGTGCAGTAATCAACAAAAAAGTTCGGAGAGTTTGGGTTCTTAGGGCCCCCAATGGAACTTCAACTTTCCTATTCTAAAAGAAAAAGGGAACTTTGTGGTAATATTTAGATTCCTTTTACTATATAGCAGTTCTCGCGCAGCCAAACGTGGAACGCTATCTTTATGAACCCAAACGTTCCTGCAAATAAACATGCCCTTAAAGTAAACTATTGAAAGAAAACACAAAGCAAACACCACACAAATGCAGACATACAAAGCAAACACCACACAAATGCAGACATTTATAGAAATGCATACAGAGGTCACATGAATACATATATACATACATAACATTCGCTATTAAGGACCACGCAAATACAGACCAATATACATTTGCCTGTTATTTGATCCATGTAGATGTTCCTTCACTAAACAATAACCACTCTTCTTACTCATGCATCACACTTTTCTCGGTGAGTCTGTGTGTACTTTGAAGTGCCGATTCTCATCCTTCTTCCGCCACAAATAGACAATAGATGAAGCGATCAACAAGCCACCTGCACCTCCAAGCACAAGCCCCAAAAGAACTCCTCTACGCCTTTTGTCATTTCTTGATGAAAAACTAGCACTTGTGGAACCTGCATAAAGGAAAAACTCAAAACGAGAGAAGAGAAAACATGACATCATTAGCAATCGGATATGGTTGTGGAACTCATTGACAACCTTGTTGATAAATGCGCATCGCAGATACTAAAGGTCCATATGTTCCTTGAAATGGAATGCAGCAAGTTCCCTTTCCAGCCCAGAAAAAGTGGATCTCTAGGACATTGTTCGTTACATTTGCATCGAATGTTTTGACAATGGCTCTGTAAGCACCTTTTGCTTCAGCCTTGATGTCAAAGTCTTTCAGAACTCTCTCTCCCTGCATTTTTTTTCAATAATTTAGGAACTAACTGGGACTTTCTCAGTAACTGCATTAGCGCAAGTATGCAAGAGAGAGAGTGAGAGAGAGAGAGAGAGAGAGAGAGTCCATACCTGTATGTAGACATCAAATATGCGCCTTCCCAGCCCTTTCCAGGATACTGAATCATCCATAACTATCTCTGCAAAGTGAAGTTCTACGTAGTATTTCCCATTAATCAGGCTAGTCCCATAGTACCTCAATGAACTTTGTGAAATTCTTGCTGTCTTATATAGCTCTGACTCTAAGGTACCCATGATTTGGGAGTCGGTAGATGCAATAAACTTTGGGCCATTAGGATTGGAGATGAAGATACCTGTATTACTCACTGACCAAACCTGCTCTGTGCTTGTGTAGAAGGAGGCAGACCCAAGTGTCTCAGAGTCATCAGAATAAACAATGCCTGTAGCAGATGTCTGCTCTGGGCCTCCACAATTTACCGAAAATGATTTATCTGCATTAATAATCCACAATTTACCAAAAATGATTTATCTGCAGTAAGAAAGCTATGTAAAGACTGGAACTGATTATCCATGAAAACAAATTAACAAGAAGTCTTTTTCCCTTTCTTTAAGGTAAATAACTCCAAATCTAGAAATGTGAGGATAAATATTAAGGTAAGTAAACTTTGTGCCACATGCAGACCAAAGAGTCGCAACAGGGTGCAACTAAATGTAGGAGAGAGATGAGAGAGTACGAGCAAGAGGGAGAACAGTAGCTCTTTCAGAGATGGAACAAATGAGAGAACACAATAAACAATCCTTTCTCCTGCACAGTATCCCATATTTTTTTTTTTTTGAGAATGTACAATATCCCATCTTTTCCACAGCACAATGGCCGTCGCATAGTTACTGGAATCTCTCAACCAATGTCGCAATTCCGACTCGGAATCCCGTTTCCGTGATTCTGACAAAGAATCTTCAAGGAATCCATTTCCATAAAGTCAGGAATATCGATTCCTTATTTTAAGAATCATGATTCCAACAATTACAGAATCTTGATTCTGCAATTGTTGAATCTTGATTCTGCACTTGTTGAATCTGAACTCCACATATAATGATATTCGATTCAATTGTTTTCGAATCCATATTCCTGAACATCAAGTACGCAGTTGGTGTATGTAAGAAATCACGAATTTATCAAACACCAAATCGCTTCCACCGCCATAGAATCTAGATCTGAGTTTTTTGGAATTGTGATATCACAAAATGAAATACTAATGTTCTACGTGCACAAATATGTGACTTATGGCCTACTTCAAATATTTATGGATTTCGATTTCAGTTACTTGGAAACCAGACCGGATACGATTGTCTCCTATAGTTCATCTGTGACCCGAATAATAGATTTAGGTTTGATTCGGATCACATTTCTAATAGTGCTAGGAGTGGCTCGGATCATGTTCTAATAATGCAAGGATTGGCAGCCTTTTTTGAAAATGTAATTGGTAAAGAGTTCTACATTCAAATAGGAGTACAACTACTTTGAACTATAATAACGAAATCAAAAATCACAATTTAAATATACATGAGATAATATTTGTATCTTTTGTAGACATTTCCCTAGTGGACTACGAGTGTCTATAAATTGAACAGACTTTTGATACTATGTATGATGCTCAATAGTCAATCGACTTAAAATCTAAGGAGCCCTTCTTCAGGTCTTAGATACCTCTTATCTCAATTGCTTGATGAAGTTCTAAGTTGTTAAGACGTGAGATGTCGTTGATGTAGGAATCTTGAGTCTTCTAAGGGGGTTGGAACTCGACCCCATAGAGTTACAAATCTTGATTGCTAGGTGGGTCAAAACTTGATTTCAAACTGATATGAATCTCGATTTCAAATTGGTATGAATCCCAATTCCAAATATGTCAGAAACTCAATTCCAAAGATGTTGGACTCTCAATTCTATATATGAAGGAATCTCAATTTCATATGGGTTGATTCCAAATAGGTTGGAAACTCGATTCCAAGGAGGTCGAAATCTCGACTCCATATATGTAAAGATCTCGATTACATTTGGGTCGAGTCTCGATTCCTATAGAGTGGGAATCTCATTTCCCACAATTCTCCTTATACAAACGTTCATTTTGAAACAAGAATCTTCCAGCTAGTTGCGAATCTGTGATACCTGTTCCGAAAACGATTCAAAATCTTAGGCATTTCCAACGACCATGGGTCGTCAGCTTCATGCCTAAATAAGCCACCCTCCCCACCACAAATTTCTCACGGCAACACATTCCACCCTCTGCTTCCAAAGCTTTCCCCCATCTGCTCCAACCCTAACAAACTGAGCAGACCAACTATTCTTCTCTTACAAAGACAACTTGAAAACCCAGACCTTCAGCCCAAGCCCTACCACTTCTGAAGCACCACAACAAAGCCACAAGCTGCATACTCTATATAGTCACAGCTCCAAAATCCTTAAAGAGCATTCTCCAAAGAATGCAAAAACCAAAGCCACTCGAAAAATGAATCCCAATCCACAGCCCCTTGTTTCATACTCAAACAAACAAACATTCCATTCAAACCTTCCCCCTCTTATTAGTGATAGCACACTGCTTCGATGGTAAGCATGGTACCTCTCCGACGATTAAGAAGGGTACTGCTCTGGCGATTAAGCAGTATGTCACTCCAATAGTTAAGCAGCATTCCCCTCTAGTAGTTACGCAGCATACCACTCCGGCAGTTAAGCAGCTGATTACTCCTATGGTTACTCTAGCGGTAAAGCATCACACCACTCCAGCAATGAAGAAAGACGACAGACCAGAGCCGACAGTAAAGCAGACGCATAAACCATAGAAGAATATTTTGATGGCGGCTCATTTTACACCGACAGAGCTTCCATGGAGTTTTAAAAGACCATCTGCTGAATATGCTTCCACCCTCACTCATTCACAAAGGTCAAGAATGCACACACCCTCAGGAGGGTCGAGAAGGTTCTAAATAATTATGCAATACAGAAGATGTAGAAGGCTCAAATGCAAGGTGATGTGCCTCGTGCGGAAATGTGGATGGGATTTACTATTCGAAAGGCTCGAGGCAAGCCCAAGTCGAGGGCCAAGGTAGGCCGAAACAGAACCAACTCTGGGATGTTCGCAAGATTCCCTCAAGAACAACGGGAAATTTTCCAAAATAATCTATTCTTCCCACTATCTATTAGGGAAGATAATGAGGACCTCATTGATACTGCATCCCGCAATGTGGTACAGGCCCAGTAAGAATAGGACCAAGATGACCTATTGCCCAAGAGTTAAAGATAGGTTGGGATTGGACAACTTTTCATCCATGTCATACACGGAAGAGCATCCACCAGCAGAGAAAGAAACTAAGAAGGGAAAAAAGAAGTCAAAAAGGATAAAAAGGAAGCCGCTCGGAGAAACCAGAGGCAATTCCATTCATCCCAAACCTATGTCGCACGGAGCATAGCAAGGGCTCATAAAAAGCATATGTTAACTAATAATGAACAACTAGAGCTCCAAGAGCTGGAGGATGGCAGAGCTCAGCCCGCTTGTTCTTTCCAATCAGAATGCGACTCGGTGAAAAATTACCAGGTCGAGGAGGGACCACCCCAGTGGCCAATGTAATGATGGCTGGGGAAATAAGCGATATGCAAGCTGCACCCGGTGAGGTCAACTGCCTGAGAGCCCTTTTCCCTCAAAGGGAATTAGAATTCCTAGAACGAAATGCCGAGCTTGAAGCTTTAAAGCAAGCTCGCGTTCCTCAAACAACGTCAGAAGGTGCATCCAATCAAGTATCACCTAACCAGGGTAGGGGCATGCCACTGTCACCAGCACCACCAACAATTCCTCTGGCACCTAGGATAGTCTCACAAGCTACCGCAGCCTCAGACTGGCAATGACGCCCGAGGTCATCAGAGACTTGGTGATGGATAGCTTCACTTGCCAGGGATGCGCCCTTGGACACATATCAAATGCCATGCCTCTCGTATAGATGAAATCCCCTTTCCCCCAAGGTATCAGAGACCTAAGTTTCCCAAATTTGATGGCCATGGGTCTCGTCATCAACATATAGTGCATTTCATAGCAGTTTGCGTTGATACAACCAATAATGACCACCTTCTCATGCATCAATTCGTCCAGTCGCTTTCTGGACCTGCATTCACGTGGTAATCATGATTGCAACTGGGTTTGAAACTTCCATGGCGAAAGATGCAGGAGGTTTTCTGAAACGTTTCCATAGCGGGGAACGTGATGTATACTTGTCTGAACTCTTGAAAACAAAACGAAAAGTACATGAACCAATACAGCAGTACATTGCTCATGGAGGAACCTCAGAGTATGATAGTCGACTCCGCTGCCCGAACAACAGGAAGTTCACATGTGCATAAAAAACGTATCCCGACATCGTACAATCTCTACGCCTCAAATCTGCTAACATTCAGCGAGCTTGTATATAAATGCAGTATCCTCGAGAGCTTAATGGAGGGGTTAGGGTATACACCTAAACCCTTAACCTTTACGAGAGATGGCGAGAAGGGAAAGTCTAAGGGTAGTCAATCCAAATAGGCCATGACCACCACAATTGTGACCAAAAACAATAAGGGAAAGAACTACCCACCTGCAAAGGGTTTGGGTATTCAAAGCAAAGTACCCAATCTGCCCCTCAGGCAGATAGGACACCTGGGAATCCACAATGTGTGTTGCTGAAAGAAAGGCTCAATAAGGAATATTCCTTTGATAAAAGAGGATGTCCCAGAGATCTTGGAAAAACTCACCTCAGATATGATGGAGTTGCCACCACCCAGGCACCCTGACCAAGGAGGGCGCAAGGATCAGTCCAATTACTATATCTTTCATAGGGTGCATGGGCATGTCACCGAAAATTGTTTTTCCCTTAAAGATGCCATCAAAGAGCTCATAAAGTAGAGGAGGCTCAAGCTTGGGCCACAACCTACCCCAGATGCTGGCAATGCATCTGCTAACCCAATGTTTACGACAAGTGAAGAACCAACTCTCCAGTCGTCAAATGGGAGGTCAATTTATGAAATCGGCTTTAGGCTCACCTGTGATGATATATTTTATATATATCAAGAAACTGTCACAGGCGGTCTTATTATCCCACCAAGGCAACGTAGGGCCCCAGCAACAAGCAACGCCCAAGAAAGGGATACTGTTCTTGTGATAGGGGCCTAGATTATGTTGCAGCGCCCAAGAAAGGGATATTGTTCTTATCATAGGGCCCTAGCTCATGATCTATTTCACTGTTGGGTGGCTAGAGCCAGAATATGGCAAGGGCCATCTGAGGTCCCTATATTGCAAAAGGTTAAGGGATGCCCTTACCCCGAGATATTCAAATTATGCTCTGAATACTTGGAGATCCTCAATTCTTCAGTAACCACCAATGATATATCTGAAGGTGGATGGACCACATACATAAGCAAGAAGGAAAAGATGCGCATGCAACAGGAGGGATTGGAAAGGGCAGGCTTGCCTATTATGGAGGAAGCATTATGCACCACTCCTAAGAATTTACAGATCTCCCCTAGTCGAAAATGAAAGGCCTCTCCTACATCAAGAGGGAAGAAGCAGCGTCAAAATAGAAGGAAGGTGCAAATCCTCAAATCTGATGAGGAGGAGCAACTTCCTACTATACCGCCTCTTCCGACTCTTAAGGACTTTATCTCGAAATCACTCTTGGGTGACGAATCAGATGAAGAACCCCAAAAGACAAATAGGGTGACATTGCTGCTTGTCACATGGTGTGGCTAACTGAAATCGAGACAGAATCTCAGGTCCTCGAACTCAGACTGACGTTAGGAAAGAAACTCACTGAAATATAACCCCAACACCTAAGTGGCGATCATCGTTGAAGAAGTACAGCCAGAGGTTTCAAATACTTCTATCAGTCCTCGACGAGTGGCGGGAACTAGCTGAGAGGGCAATAAATATAATGTGGTGGCACATCTGGAGAAGATCCCAGCCACTTTGAGCATATACGACGCCCTCATGCTATCAAAAGATCTCATGACTGCACTTATCCAGGCTCTATCTTCCCTTGAAGACTTTTAGGCACAGGTCAGTCAAGTGGAGTTCGATCCCGCTTTTCTCTTGAAAGCCATATCAGTCACGTTCTCAGATACAGATTTGCAATTAAGGACATGGTCTCATGATAAGCCCCTTCTTGTATCCGGCTATCTTCGCGGAACTCATACTACGACAAGGATTATGTTGGACAGTGGGCCAGCCATTAACCTACTACCCTTAAAAACATTCTGGGCATAAGGGTTGGATACAAACAACCTTCAATCCAAACCATCTAATGATACAAGGGTTCAACCAGGCTACCCAAAAATCCTTAGAGACCATAAGACTCTGATTGAAGATCGAAGAGTTGGACACATATCTCTTTCCATGTGATTGATTGACACCTCACATAACGCTCTGCTGGGATGCCCATGGATGAATGGGATGCATGATAATGGGATCGTCCTTCGACCCTACATCAATGCTTTAAATATTTCCAGGGCAGAAAGCAGCACACGGTCTATGCCGATCGAAAAACCCTTCTCCAAGACAGAGATCCACTATGCAAATGCAAGGTACTATATAACAAAAGAAACTCCATTAGGTACTAAAGCAGAGCACATCCGTCCAACGCTAAAAATAAAATGGAAACTGTAGCAACTAAGTAGTATAATGATGAAGAAGGGATCGGTCAGGATCATTGATAAGAGCGTTCGATGCCCAAGATATAAAAGACAAGCCCAAACAACTCACCTCCATCGTCCCTGAGAGGGTAGAACCCAAGGAGGCTCATGTGGTCAAGATATATGAAAATGTCCCTCCTCTGTCCATCACTTTCAAATGGGGAAAACAAGCGTACAAATCAACGCCACTAAAAGATGGCTCCTCTAAACCGCAATGGCATATATGTCCACAAGGGCACAACATGATGCTTCACATGGAATATGATCCGATATCAGGGCAAGGTTTGGACGGTGGCAAAGGATTGATTGCTCCTTTTCTGGTAACAGACGAATTGTCACGAAGATCATGTAACACTGAGAGGCTGGGCTATTCACCTCCTTTGGTCATCTAGCTGAAACCAGAAGGAAAACAAGCA